>NW_026713018.1:600000-1115974 GCF_030625045.1 Achroia grisella | reverse complement strand
GCACTTTTTTGTTTTTTTATTTTTTTTTATTGGACAATTAACAGCGCCATCTATATCAATAGATCCAGGTTAAGTTAGCTAAGCATTGTTATGATACTAGAAAACTGATACATATACGTAGATATATCTTTTTGTATATATATACATACATATATATTTTTTTTCCAGTATTTACATAACCTAATTGTACAACTAAGAACCTAAATTAAAAAGCTTAAAAAAAATATATAATATGATGACTAAAATATATTATTAAAAGGGGTCCCTTTAGGCAACGTTCGAAGATACTGGCAGCGTTACATACATATTATACATAGAAAACACACAGACCGATACAAACAATCATACTCATGAATACACATGTTTGCCGTGCAAGGAATTGAACCCGCCAACATCGGTCGTAAAGCGGTGTGCTAGACCGCTAGACCACCGAGGTCGTCGCTTAACTCTATTACCCATACAATTCTCTCGTACAAATGTTTCTAAAGTTCTAAATTTGGACGGTTAACTTAGCTTTGTTTGTAACCCAAGTTTAGTTAGTTTAACTGGACCGTAAATATGTGTGTATTTGTTACCCTGCAGTCTGTGGGTCGCCCTACTTTCTGTCTGCCACAAAATTCTTTTCTGGAATTTGTGGAATAAATTTATTCCTAATTCAGTTCTACTATTTTACTATTTCAAACAAAATATTTGTTTTATAAACACTTTTTCTTATGAAATAATGTAATAAAAATTATATTGCTCTGCAAAATAGAGTTTAAGTTTTAAATAATTGTTTTCAATAATTATAACAACAAATTACAATTATTGTATTGTTATCTCTCCCGATTTTTCGATAGTGAGGCACAAGATGGCGGCCTATGGACAGTGACCGGGACAAAAAAGGCATTATGCAAGTAATCCGCGAACAGAACGGACGAGTTGTGCACCTATGTTTGATAATATCATTTTAAACAACTGCGGGATATTCTATTACTTCACAAATTAAAAACAATTTTAAATTTAATTACTTTAAATCTGTTACATCTAGAAACTTCCTCAATGGATAACGTAAGTTATTCTGACGTTTGTGTCAACTGCGATTGCGCGCCAAATTTAAATATCGAATGTCAATGACCTTTTTTCTATATTTGACGTTAAGAATTTAAACTATAAATTATATGAACAACATTATTAGTTATATGAAAATTACTTACATCTAGAAACTTCCTTACTGAATAACGTAAGTTATTCTGACGTTTGAATCAACTGCGAATGCGCGCCAAATTCAAATATCGAATGTCAGTGACCTTATATTTGACGTTGAAAATTGAAGCTATAATATTATATGAAAATTACATGTGCCTACGTTTTTGCATAGTCGAAGTCGCTTCTGTTCTCTTAGATCTTCTAAACTACACAACTGTTTTTAATGCAGTTTTTAGCAATAGAGAGATTCAAGAGCAAGTTTATTTGTATAATACATGTACAGCCATGAACATGACAGCCTCGGTGGTCTAGCAGTTTACTTCCGATGATCGCGGGTTCGATTCCTCGCACGGTGCAAACATTTGTATTCATGAGTATGATTTTTTGTATTGGTTTGGATGTTTTCTATGTATATTATGAATAGAATAGAATAGAATAGAATAGAAAATCATTTATTCAAATAAACTTAATTTAAGCACTTTTGAATAGTCATAACAATTTGTTTTTATCTACCACTCGTTCGGAAAGCTGTCTCATCACAAGAAGAACGAGCAAGAAACTTGTGTGTTGCTCTTTTAAATAATCCTTGTAAGTTTACATTTACAAGTCGAAACGTGTGAATACAAACTACCAACTAGCACTAATTTTTTGGGTCAAATATAATCATGCAATAAGATTAAATCAGTCGTAGTGATAAGAGCAGACCATGTATATATATACTTATAACTATTTATATGAGTTGTCTAATACCCATAAAAGAAGTTCTGCTTACCGTGGGACTAGATGGCGATGTGTTAAATGTCCAGAGAAAAAAAAGATCCGTGCGAAGCCGGGGCAGGTAGCTGGTCATATATAATAAATACTATATATACATGTACGTATATATTTTGATTTATTTGAATCTTTTTCAGCGGTAAAGTTTTAAACTTTTTCCTAAGTACAAAGTCGTGATGGATGCGTGTCAAATCCCGTGGGATTTTTACTATTGTAGTAACTTTGCCGCTACGAAGTTCAGTTATATATTATGTAACTAATAAGTTGTGAGATTCAACTCAATGACAACTCAGACAGTTTTGTTTTTATTTGCACATTTTTTATTGCATTGCAAATTTGTTTATACAAACAAAAATATATTTATAAACATTTAACAAAAATTTGTGATATTTAATTTAATTATTAAATAATATTTATAAATTTATTATATAATTATAAATAAATAAATAAAATTTACTCACTAATAACATTTCATTTAATTCGTAAATAATATTGTAATACATTGTGTTTAATTTTACAATAATATGATGTATTTACTCTTATAGGAGTTTAAAATTTGACACAATTATGTTATATACTATATGCGACACAAATTGCAGATATCTACTAATATTTTTTATGTAAAAAATGGAATGAAAAAATACTTGTTTGTTATAAACAATTTTATTCTCTATTGTACTAAATGGAATTCGAATTTCGAACTTGAAAATATTATACATAGACACAACTATGCTACAGAGTAATTTATACGTAGAATTATGGAAAATTGAATTCAAAAATATTAATTAGACTATATATTACTACCGGAGACAATGGCTGTATGGGCTGAGTTCTTAAGCCTCTCCGTGAGATGGGAAAAAAGTACCAAAAATAAAATTCATTATTACAATATAAAAAAAGATTACACACGCAACTATACATAGATATATACTCCTATATAATCATGTAGATGGGTCAACTGCTTCTACTTGAGGCCTTTACCCTACAATTCTTACACTAAACTTATCTTAAATAAATAAATTCAAACAGCTTACAAAGAAACTTACCTAGCAAGGTGGAACGACAGATACTTGTATACCCACACTATCTTTCTGATCTACCCACATTTTTAATATAAATCTATCAACCTTTCAATTAATTCAATCACATTAACAACCCGGCAATTTCAATCCAATAACATTTAATCATAATTTATTGGTCATGCTATTGATTATAAATTAATTAAACTAGGAAAAAATATTACTATGATCACTTACCTGACGACCTCGGTGGTTTAGCGGTTTAGCACACCGCTTTACTACCGATGGTCGTGGGTTCGATTCCTCGCACGGTGCAAACTTTTGTGTTCATGAGTATGATTGTTTGTATCGTTTGGATGTTTTCATATATACTACGTATGTGTTTACAAAAATAATATCTAAGTATTTATATCAGTTGGGTAGTACCCATAACACAAGCACTGCTAACAGTGGAACTAGATGGCGCTGCATTAATTGTCAAGGGTTATTTATTATTATTGTTCACTTAAGTTAATTTATTAACTGTATACGACACGGCTTTTTCCTCTACATATATATAAAAAATACACGTTCGTTGTGTTATCATACAAAGTCACGAACAAGGAGTTTTAAAGCATATTGAAAGACAATTTAATTCTCAATATATATTCGAGTATTCTGTATTAAACATATCATATCATATAATCGTATAACATGAGGGGATAAAAGCGAGGGGTAACAATGAATAACGTAAAAAGTACTAATTGTTACCCCTTTAAAAGTATTCAATTTATAATTTTTTTAAAGAAGCAATCCTGACTATGTACATGTAATCTTTAGTTTACTCTGTGAGCTGATTCAAATTTAAATTTCGAACTTACATTCGAATATTAAATTTGAATTTATTTACGGAAACTATTATGTTAATAATTGAAAAAAGGAAATGAGCCAGAAAAAGAAAAAAATCATTTTCAATTTTAGAATATTTGGCGGGAAATTAATATTAAATATTCTATTCAATTAATATTTGCATGAAACCTATTCTGTTATTCTTATGTGCCAGTATTAAGAAAATCAAAATTAGTTCGTTTGTCCCCTGTGTGGTAAAAAGTAAAGTGTGAAATTAAGAAAAAATTAAAAATAGAACATCTTAATTTCAAAGACTAAATAAATAACTTTTTTTTCTTTACGTTGACAAAAAACAGACCAAGTTTTTCATTTCAACATTTTATTTTTACACACTTCCTTGACTTTCTTTTAACAAGTTTTGTTTATTTTTAAACAACTCCTCGTCTTTTTTTAATAATTTTTAATATCAAGCATCCATAATGATGATGCTACACAATATACCGAACTAAATGAAATATTAACGCTTCAATATGAATGATGGATGGAACTTAACCTTAATCGATTTACTGTCGAGGACCCCGTTCATCAATAGAATATGCCACGCCGACGTTCTGTTCAAAAGTAAATACACCTGTAGATACAATATGGTATAACAGTCACTTCACTTTGCCTTCGGTGATGGAAGAATTTGATTAGAAAAAAGAAAAAGAAACAACGTTCGAAATTTGATATTTTTCGTGTACATTCTTATATTGTTCGGTTGTCAAGTGTCAAATCAATAAACCAATATTAAAAATGGAGCACTCTCATCTATGTATTAAAACGTGAAGAAAATACTTTATACAGCTTTTCACGAAAATTGTGAGGACGAAAAAGTATGAAATATCGCACACTTATAGTTTACATACTTACAGTTTACTAGCTTTAGCCCGCGGCTTCTCTCGCCTTAATTTATCCCCTTAGGGGTGGAATTTATCAAAATCCTTTCTTAGGGGATGCCTACGTCATAGTAGCTTTATGCATGCAAAATCTCAGCCCAGTCGGTTTAAAATTGAGAAAGTTTCATACAAACTTTCATCCCCTATCTTGTCTCCTTGGGGGTAGAATTAATTAAAATCCTTTCTTAGCGGATGCCTACGTCATAACATCTACCTGCATGCCAAATTTCAGCCCGATCCGTCCAGTGGTTTGGGCTGTGCGTTGATAGATCACTATGTCAGTCACCTTTGAGTTATATATGTATATATTTAGAAGATATAAAGAACTATCTGTACCCGCGACTTCATACGTGTATTATAGTGACAATGTGGTCATGATCACTATCATCATTGCATAGTATAAAACAAAGTCGCTGTCGCTGTCCGTCCCTATGTATGCTTAAATCTTTAAAACTACGCAACGGATTTTGAAGCGGTTTCTTTTAATAGATAGAGTGATTCAAGCGGAAGGTTTATATGTATAATACATGTACACCCGTGCGAAGCCGGGGTGGTTAGCTAGTGACATATAAAGTAAAAATATTTAATAATCTAAACCAAAATGCCAAAAGAAAAAGTTTAATCGTTCTAGCTTCAAAAATGATGATTTTTCATACAAACTTTCATGTCCCCTTTCAACCTCTTACAACCCTTATTTCACATTATAAAATAGCATATGTCCTCATATATCCTCTTTCAGGATCTAGACTATCTGTGTACCAAATTTCGTTTAAATCGGTTTAGTAGTTTTAGCGTAAAAGAGAGACAGACTGACAGACAGATTTACTTTCGCATTTATAATATTAATAAGGATTATAAATGAGGAAGTATTCCTTTCAATTTGTCACAGTTTCACGGCTAAATGACTGAACGGATCTTAATGAAATTTGACATAAAGATAGATTGATTATGAAGACAGACATGCACTAACTTTTATTAAAAAAAAACAGTCTATGACATAACTTTTTAATTGACAATTTATCTATAATTGTCGTTGACTCTATTATAGTGTAACGATGACAGTACATACATACTGATATTATAAAGCTGAAGAGTTTGTTTGTTTGTTTGAATGCGCTAATATCAGGATCTACTGGCTCGAATTGTCAATTATCGGTTTGAAATTTGGCATGCAGGTAGATGTTTTGACGTAGGCATCCCCTATGAAAGGATTTTGATAAATTCTACCCCTAAGGGGATAAATTAACGCGAGCTAAGCCGCGGGCAAAAGCTAGTTCTTATATATAATTAGATACGACATTTTAACGGGTATCCAAATAACGATAGCTTAGAATTAGATAACAAAAAAATTTTTTTTGAAAGGCTGTAAGCTATATAACATTACGGTACGACTAATAGGAGTAGAGCTGCAATGAAAATATTGCAAAATGTGGAGAAATTAAACATAGACGAAGTTAGGTTAGGTATTCATTTTTATTTGTGATCGAAAGACTGTATATATATAAGTATATATAAGTAAAATAGTTCACACAAGGGAGGCAATGACATAATTCCTAAAAACTATGTTTATATATATATATAGATATATATATATATAATATATATATATCTATATTAATATTATTTTTACTTTGGTGTGTCCAGAAAAAATCGAATTTCATTAATCCATAATTAATACATGCAGCAAAAACTTTGTACCATGAAATTTCGCACACTTATAGTTTATATAGAGTGAGGAGGGAATGCTAATATATTTTAATGTGTGCATAAAAAATGTATTAAGACATTAAAAAAAACATTACAAACACTACATAGTACATTTGACACACTCACGCATATATACTCGTTTATTTATTGTTAACTAGCTACTCGCCCGACTTCGCCCGGGTGTATATGTACATATAAACCTTCCTCAAGAATCACAAAATCCGTTGCGTAGTTTTAAAGATTTAAGCATACATAGGGACGGACAGCGTGTCTAAAGGACACGTTGACTCAGAGACTGATGTGCAGAACTAGAAGTAACATAAAATGTACATATAACTAATATTTCTTTTAGCCCAATGGCTGAAATATAATTAAGTAAACATAGTAACATTTTTAGGAAGAAATAATAAAATTGTATGTACAAAAGTAAAACAGTTCACAGAAGAAAGGAGACAATGACATATATATCTATATATTAAAGAAGAGGTAAAAAGTAGAAATAATGCGTAAAAAAGATATTTATATTGTATTATACCTATAAAATACATATAAAGCTGTATTAAAAGCAGAGCAAGTAACTGAGAAACGTTTAAAATATCCAATGAAATGTTCAGCGGTGCATTCCCTTGAAATATAGCCAATTTACTACAATTAAGTGGCATGTAAGGAAAATTAATTAATAAAGTTGTATGTAGTTGGTATTACAACTGGCCATGCTCCAACCACTTTTAAAATCTATGTAATATATAGAATGAAGTCGCTTTCGTTGTCCGTACGCTTATATATATTAAACTGCAGTTTCTAGCAACAGATTGAGGGATTCAAGAGGAAGCTTTATATGTAATATACATATATATACTAGTTACCTTTTTTACAACATTTTTTTATTACAGCTCGGCTCCTATTCGTCGAAGCGTGATGTTATATAGTCACAAACTAAGCAGAGCTAGTGTTATGGATTCTAGACATTTGATAGATTTACTTAAATATTTTTTTTATTTATAAATGCATACATGATATCTGTTCATAGAAAACACTCTAGACTCATGAATACAAATGTTTGTACTGTAAGAGGAATCGAACCCGCGACCATCGCTAGTAAGTAATGCTGTATATATACATGTACAAAACCGTGACGGTTAGCTAGTCATTACATAGTATAAAACAAAGTCGCTGTCGCTGTCTGTCCGTCCCAATGTATGCTTAAATATTTAAAACTACGCAACGGATTTTGAAGCGGTTTTTTTTAATAGATACAGTGATTCTAGAGGAAGGTTTATATGTATAATACATGTACACCCATGCGTAGCCGGGGCAAGTAGCTAGTTAAAAATAAAATAGCAAGATCGAAAATAAATTAGGCACGAGGCGAGGTTCATAAACAAAGAATATACATAACTAGCTGACTCGCCCAACTTTGCCTGCGTTTCATTTCCCAACCCTTTGCAATATTTAGCATTGTATGTCATTCATCATTTAAAAAAAAGTAATTCAATTGAGTTTCTTGCCAGTTCTTCTCAATTGGATCTATAAACTGAACTGGGGGGTAGTGAAAAAATTATAATATAAAAAATTTGACGTTCATAAGCGGCTAAAATGTCCTTACATGAATAAATTATTTTTGAATTTTATTTTCATTGCAGCTCCGCTCCTATTGGTCGTAGCGTAATGTTATATAGCTTAAAGCATTCCTCGACAAATGTAGTATCTAACACAAAAATCATTTTTCAATTCAAACCAGTAGTTCTTAGAGTTTTCTAACATATCTCATCTCATATCCCCGCTGAAAGTTTTTATGGAAGTATCGTCATTTTGAAAGCTAGAACGATGAAACTCTTTTCTTTATCATGGTTATATTCTACGGACGAAGTCACAGGCACAGCGAGTACAGTATATTCTTACTTCCAATGCGTGTGTAATCTAATTATATAAAAAAAAATACGTTGCGACCGCTGTCCAGGGACGGTACGGTTTTCCTCTATAAATTCATTTAACATACGTAAGATATACGTATGTGAGAACACAGTAATGGGGTTCCGCATCTGGGCCGGTTAAGTGATAAGTGTTTCACCCGTTCCAGAAAACCGCGTCAAGTTTGGAGAGAACAGCGGATGGATATGTGAAACTGTGCTAATATTATAAAGGGGAAACAATTGGTGACCATACAGACAATTTGAATTTATATTTCATTATTATTTCTTATGTATGTTAGTTTATAAGGAATTGGAATATGGGCCATGTAGCCTAGATTAAATAAATGAATTAGCACTTTCTTGAAGGTTTCAATATCAAATCGGCTCGGAAATTGCTAGAAGGCGATTCCATAATGTGGTTGTGCGTAGTATTAAGAGGAAGGATTCGATTTTTTCTTTGAATTTAATAGGCTTCAAAACTACTGGACTGATTCAATAATAATAGTAAAACACCTGGACAATTCACACAACGTCATCTAGTCCCAAGCTATGTGAAGCTTGTGTTATGGGTACTAGACAACTATAATAATTTTTAATACATACGTAATTTTAATAGAAATCTTCCAGACCGATACAAACAATCATACTCATGAATACAATGTTTGCACCGTACGAGGAATTAAACCCGCGACCATTGGAAGTAATGCGGTGTGCTAAGTCACTAAACTACAGAGGCCGTCGAATATAAATTCATTAAATAGGCGTATGTGTAAAGGTAATTACAGTAACAAACCTTTTTTTTTTATAACACAGGGGACAAACGAGCATGCGGCTCACCTGATGGTAAGTAATTACCGCCGCCCATGAGCACCCGCAACACCAGGGGAATTGCAAGTACGTTGTCGACCTTTTAAAAAGGAATAAGCTCTTTTCTTGAAGGTTTCAATATCGTATCGGTTCGGAAATACCACTGCTGGAAGGTGATTCCACAATGTGGTTGTGCGAGGCAAAAAGAAAAACCTACAACTCACAAAACCTCTATTAGACCTAAATAGGTAAAACCTTAAAATAATGATAGGGACAATAACGGGCCACTGTCCCTTAAACAAACAATTGTACACAATCAGTGCTACAGACAGTCTCCTTTGTCGTGGCTGCTTTGAAGTCGAAGAAACGGCCGGAAAAAATCCTGGAGTGCTTGCAGTGGCCACACAACGAACACAAATCCTCGGAACGCTACGGTCGCTCCGTGAAGCCTGTGATACTAGGAGATTTCTGGCTTCTGGGAGGAGCTTGGCTGACTTTAGTAGTCTCGGCTCTAGACGCACAACGACCCAAATTAGAGTCTAATTACGGAGAATAGAGTCTATATTACTTTACATTTACAAGTAGGCGTATGACATAGCAATCATAGTGTCACCATCTTGGGCAGATCACGCTGTGAAATATTATTTGTACCAGCTGTCTAAGAATCTTTTAGTGGGCAACAGGTGGTAAGAGCGATTGGCAACCGATGTAGGTCATGAATTTATATATTGTCCGCACCTATCATAGTCTTCGTATTTATATTTGCTACAGTGAGTTTTATCATTGACATTTTTTTTTATCTTATCTTATAAACACGAAAGTATGTAAGTATGGCCGAATGGCTGGTACTGTTTTACGCAAAACCTACTGAACGAATTTTGATGAAACTTTACAGTAATACAGCTTATGCATCAGAACAATACATATGCTATATTTTATACTGAAATTTAACGCAGGTCAGAAGAAATCACGGGGACTGTTAGTAATATTATAAACGCGTAAGTTTATGAGTATGAATGAATGTTTGTTACTCTTTCACGCGAAAACTACTGAACGGATTTTGATGAAAGTTTTCAATAATATAGCTTATACATTAGAATAACATATATATTATTTTCATGTGGGTGAAATTGCGTAACATTTCATAAATTTCTGTTAACAAAACCTATTCAAAATTATTCATAGTATTAACTATATATATATAAATTACCTATGAAAAAGGAGGTATACAGGGTTGGGTCTTGTTATGTCTGTGAGTCAGTCCATCTCTTTTTATTGGTTATCAGGGTCTCCCCATAAAAGAAGGATTTTTTTTTATGGGTTATAACTGATGATGATGCACCCGCTTGCGCTGACGGTGTACGCTGGCGGGGCACCAGTGGAGGATGATAAGATAAGTATGAGGTGAGGTCAGGTAGCCCAACAGGCAAATTCACCAGGAATTTAACTTTTTTTTTACTTTTCAAACTGACATGGTATATTGCTAGAAGTGGGGTTATTAATCCACATTACTAACAACTTCTCTTATTACCACACTGACCTCTGACCAGTCTAGATAGGGAATTTAGAGAACAAGATTATGATTTGCTTCGCGTCGGACATTGCGGTTTCAGGGGATCTTGACGTTGAGGAGCGTACACTTAGATTATCGAATGAACTACCTACCGAGATTCTCTCGAGAGACTACTGCAGGTGTTTTTCAAGAAGAGTATATTAAGGTTTCTTAAGGCACGATAAAGCCACTATGCTGTAAATAATATAAATGACGTAATGGAGTAACTTGAAAAAGTCATGCTCGCTATAAAGTTCAAACTTGTGACGGTGTGGTGGGACGGGTCGATGTGCTCTCTTTAATACGGTTGAGTGCAATGATGGCTGGCTCGTCCGTCATACTCATGAACGGGTGCTGTTTGTTGGTACTGCTCTGTTCAGGTTACGAACACTAATGCATATGCTATTGTAAAAGCAAAAAATGTCTAATTTTTGGTCTTACAATAGCATATGCTAGTGGTCACTCTATTCTCCCAAATTTGAATTTAAATGAATCTGTATTATTGTAAACATATACAACATTTATTTGAAAAGAATACGAGCTGAGTTTCTTGTAAGTTCTTCTCATCTCGAAATCATTCAGAACTGATGGTAGATGTGACATATCATCGGAGTCTGTAATAGACCTACATGAATAAAGATATTTTGAATTTTAATTTGAAATTTGAACGCAAATGTCAGCCCAAGCGTCTATAGGCTACGGTAACTGTTTACCATCATGTAAACTTACAGATTTCTGTATATCAAAATGTTGTACGAAATTGTACTAGAATGATAATATCGTACCAGAAATTTTATACTCATTAAAATTCTCGGACGGTTGGCATTTTTCATTTATTTTTTTAATCGCCATTTTTTTATATTAAATAAAATTTTATGGGCCTCGCCTCATTCCTATATGTATTATATCCTCTTGGCACAATGTTTTTTTTTATTAATTTCCATACTCCTCCGAAACGTATTGATCGATGTTTATGAAATGATCTACATACATCAGTAGGTCTGAGAATTGGCTACTATCTTTTTTTCATGCCCTTAAGTGATAAGGGTTGTCCACCCTAACATTTTTCTCTATTTTTTGGACATTTTTTTTATATAATGTGGCTTTAAAAATACATACAACCCAAATTTTCACCCTTTTGCCATCAACCCCTATTTTTTAATAGTGATTTTAATTTATATGGCAAAACAACGTTTGCGGGGTCAGCTAGTATATATATATATATCACTAGCTGTTACGCGCAACTTTGTCTGCATCACATTTTTCCCTTTTTTACAAATTTTTTTTTATTACAGCTCGGCTTCTATTCGTCGAAGCGTGATGTTATATAGTCACAACACAGAGCTAGTGTTATGGATTCTAGACAACTGATAGATTTACTTAAATATTTTTTATTTATAAATGCATACATGATATCTGTTCATAGAAAACACTCTAGACTAATGAATACAAATGTTTGTACTGTAAGAGGAATCGAACCCGCGACAATCGTAAGTAATGCGGTGACGCTAAACCGATAGACCAACGAGGTTCTCAAAGTATGTTTAGTCGTCAATTTAATTCTACATAACTGTTACGTTGCTTACCCTGACCTACAGTTTTACCATACCCTGTAATTTCGCTGCCACCCTTCAGAACTTCAGAACACAGCAGGGTATAATTACGAATGATAAAATCATAAAATAAAACTACTTTATCCTCTATCAAACCTTAGATTTGATAGCATAGTATTTATTAGAAACTACCCCTTCCGGCTTCGTGGTTGTGGACATCCTTTTCACCTTAAGTTATATTATTGATATTTTAGTAGAAATCCCATTTTTTAGTAATAAATATATACTAAAGTACTCAGAAAAAATGTAGCATTCTAAAGGTGAAAGAATTTTTAAAATCCATCCAGTAGTTTTCGAGTTAATTCGTTACAAACATACAAATCTATCCTTTTCATAAGATTAGTGTAGTGTAATTAAAAATAACTTTGTATCATGATACCCATATAAGAATTGCTCAGAATTAGAAGGGAGAAATTTACGACATGACGCGGCGAAAATATCTCATAATAT
Organism: Achroia grisella; assembly: GCF_030625045.1. NCBI lineage: Eukaryota > Metazoa > Arthropoda > Insecta > Lepidoptera > Pyralidae > Achroia > Achroia grisella. The sequence goes on along the minus strand of NW_026713018.1, from coordinate 1,103,185 downwards.
CATCTTACAGGTAAACAAAGGAACATGATGTATGAGGTTTTAATTAGAGTCTACGTCTTATTAAAGAGGGTTCATGTAAGAAAACAGAATCTTGTAATATGATATTTTATTGATGACGCTCGTGTTGTTACTGGCAACTTCGAACTTCGATGGCCTTTAGTTTATTGTTTTAAATAATAATATTACAATATCTTTATAGTCTTAGAATTTTAAATTTGAAATTCGAATGTTGAGTTAGTGTTGTTACTGGCAACTTCGAACTTCGATAGCCTTTAGTTTATAGTTTTAAATAATAATATTACAATATCTTTATAGTCTACGAATTTTAAATTTTAAATTCGAATGTTGAGTTAGTGTTGTTACTGGCAACTTCGAACTTCGATGGCCTTTAGTTTATTGTTTTAAATAATAATATTACAATATCTTTATATTGTTCGAATTTTAAATTTTAAATTCGAATGTTGAGTGAGTGTTGTTACTGGCAACTTCGAACTTCGATGGCCTTTAGTTTATTGTTTTAAATAATAATATTACAATATCTTTATATTGTTCGAATTTTAAATTTGAAATTCGAATGTTGAGTTAGTGTTGTCACTGGCAACTTCGAACTTCGATAGCCTTTAGTTTATAGTTTTAAATAATAATATTACAATATCTTTATATTGTTCGAATTTTAAATTTTAAATTCGAATGTTAAGTGAATCTTGTTGCTGGCAACTTCGAACTTCGATGGCCTTTAGTTTATTGTTTTAAATAATAATATTACAATATCTTTATAGACTTCGAATTTTAAATTTGAAATTCGAATGTTAAGTGAGTATTGTTACTGGCAACTTCGAACTTCGATAGCCTTTAGTTTATAGTTTTAAATAATAATATTACATTATCTTATAGTCTTCGAATTTTAAATTTGAAATTCGAATGACTTGATAAATTTAATTTTATGGCATATTCATTTCGGAAAGGCCAGCTGCGGCAGTTGGCCTTTACAGCTTCACCGGACGATAGGGAGCGAGTGCAGATGGCACTCCAAACCCGCGGAAGGACTTATGGAGCGGCTGAAAGCCAACTCCCGCCTGACGGATATAACTTTGCTCTAACGGCACCGCTATAGTAATAATACAATACAATAGAAATATAAAAAATGTAACTATGTATGTCTATCTATTGTATAGTACTCATAACATCTGTTTGAATTGTCCTAAAATATTATAAAAAAACCGTGGTCTGACGATCTGGTGACGACAAGATCGCTGGAAGGCATTGGATGCGAGCTGCGCAGGACCGATCATCGTGGAGATCTTTGGGGGAGGCCTATGTCCAGCAGTGGACGTCTTCCGGGCTGAGATGATGATAATGATGATGATGATGATGATGATTATAAAAAAAATATAAATAACAGCAGTTTCTTAATACCATATTACATAGAATATAGTGAAGTTCCGCAGTATGTTCGCTTAGATCTTTTAAACTACGCAACAGATTTTAATGCTGTTTTTAGCAATAGATAGAGCGATTCAAGAGCAAGCTTTATATGTATAATACATGTACACCCGTGCGTAACCATGGCAAGTAGGTCGTATTGGTATAAAACAACCTGATTCATTATATTTTTCTTTGTGTATGTCTGTGTGCTTGTTGTGAGCCTTTTAATTCAAGGGACAAGTGTTTTGTCATTTACGTCTATTTCCAGGATGTTTCGGACTACAGGTATTCAATATGGCGGCTTTTGGTGGGTGATGTAGAGTATTTTAGGTGAGATGTGGTTGAAGGAACTATCGGTATTATAGTCAATATAATACCGATTTTTCGTGTTTATTATTATTATTATGTTTTGTTATCTCAGTTTTTTTATTGCTGGATTTTTACGCTTTGCGACATTACTAGCTGACCCGCGCGACTTCGTCTGCATCACACTTATCATTATATATCGCCCAATTTATATAATATCTTTTTTTAAATTACAGCATATATGATATTTTATCCCCTTAAGGGTAAAATTTTTACAAACTTTGAATGTCAAATTTAATCAACAGCCTCAAAAATAAGTTTCAAGCTTTTAGCTTCAAAAATGACGATTCTTCCATACAATCATTCATCCCCACTTTCAACCCCTTATGGGTTGTAAGGGGTTGAAAGTGGGGATGAATGATTGTATTTTTTTTGCATTCATAAGTAGCCTATGTTCTTTCTCAGGGTCCAGACTACCAAATTTCATTTAAATTGGTTCAGTAGTTTTGACGTGAAAGCGAGACAGACAGACAGAGTTACTTTCGCATTTCTAATATTAGTAAGGATTATTATAAAGGTTTCTTTACATAATATTTGCTAGGAACCCTAAAAACAAGGAGATAGCAACTCAATTGTAATATTAAATCACTCTGACTCATTGGGACATTTCCGATTCTCATTGAAATCACTTCAATCAATTTATGTCACTCAGTGAATCGGCTAATTGTCGAAAGCAATCGCCGAGAGAATATTTCTAATAGAATAGAATAGAAATAGAAATAGAAATAATCTTTATTCAAATAAACTCATTACAAGCACTTTTGAATAGTCATATTTTGATTCTACCGCACATTCGGAATGCAGATTCATCACAAGAAGAATGAGCAAGAAACTTGTGTGTTGCTCTTTTTAATAGATGTTTTTTTTTATATAAATAATTACAGTGTAACAAGTAAGAGGCATGCGACAATCAACATAGAAATCGCTACGCACTCATTATTAGTGTAATCAGATAATATTGTCAGTGCTATGTATTTAAAATTTTTCTACAAAAACATTATTATCGTTAACGAATTCTTCAATTTTATAGTAAGCTTTTTTGCAAAGGAACTGTTTTATTTGACATTTAAATCTTTTTTCTGGCAGATTTATAACAGACTCTGGTATTTTATTGTAAAACCTTACGCAATTGCCATAAAACGAATTACTAACTTTAGCCAAACGACATTTAGGTAAAATCAGTTTGTTATTGTTACGTAAGCTTTTATTAGTGCAATCACTAACTCTTTTGAAACTGTCTATATTCTAATCAATGTCTATCATATCCACTGTAAATTAAAATACCTACTATATATAAAACATTTTTATAGCACAAGTTTCAGTTATTATACACTAGCTACCCACCCCGGCTTCGCACGGGTGTACATGTATTATGCATATAAACCTTCCTCTTGAATCACTCTATCCATTAATAAAACCGCTTCAAAACGTGTTGCGTAGTTTTAATGATTTAAGCATACATAGGGACGGACAGACAGCGAGAGCGACTTTGTTTTATACTATGTAATAATACATGTACACTCGTGCGTAGCCGGGGCGAGTACATTATCTTTTTGCCTCCCACAACCATATTGTGGAATCACCTTCCAGCAATGGTATTTCCGAACCGATACGATATTGAAACCTTCAAGAAAAGAGCTTATTCCTTTTTAAAAGGCCGACAACGTACTTGCAATTCCCCTGGTGTTGCGGGTGCTCATGGGCGGCGGTAATCACTTACCATCAGGTGAGCCGCATGCTCGTTTGTCCCCTGTATTATAAAAAAAAAACAAAGTGACTGTCGCTGTCTGTCTGTCTATATGTATATATATACACATATTTCAATGGATTCTGTATTAGATACCAACTTGTAAAGTATTTGAAGTGAGTAATATTACTGCATAAAAGGTACTTGACTCAGTTATTAAAATCGACCTTCTCGAGTACGTTCTTGAGAAGATGTTTTTCAAACTGATTAAACGCGATATATTATTTTCAGTTATTCACCCGCATCTTATATTTATATTATATTTTATATAAAATCATAGCATCTTACTAATATATTACTAATATTATAGCTTATACATCAGATTAACTAAAATAATATGTAATAATAATAATAATCTCAAGACCATTCACACAGCGCCATCTAGATCCAAGTTAAGCTAGCTAAAACTTGTGTTATGGGTACTAGATAACTGATACATATACATTTTTCGTAAATACATACATATTATACATAATAAACACCCAGACCGATACAAACAATCGTACTCATGAATATAAATGTTTGTACCGTGCGAGGAATCGAACCCGCGACCATCGGACGTAAAGCGGTGTGCTGGACCGTTAGGCCACCGAGGTCGTGTAAGTTTATTGTATGTATATATTATTTGTATATATTTATGTAATATATAATTATATGTCTTAGGCATATATATATTGTATTTTTATTGTTCTGTTTATATTTTGTTGCATTTTGTTTACGTTTATCATATTTGCACCGCCAACAATGATTCTCTGCACCACCGTTGGTTGACTGGTAGAAAATGCCGCATGGTGTTAAGTCAACCAGATGTACTGTACTATATATTGTATTATGTGCATTAAAGTTAAATAAATAACATTTAGGCTAGAAATTTCAGGCGAGTGAAACCGCGGGCACAGCTAGTAACATTATAAACGCGAAAGTATGTGAATATGGTTGGATTTTTGTTACTCTTCCACGCAAAAACTACTGAACAGATTTTTATTTATTTATTTATTTAAAACTTTGTTTACGCCTTTTAGTGAGAAGAGGATCTTGCTGGTATAATCAAACTCGGAGATTCCAGGCTAGTTTTTTATTACTTGAAAATAGGTTACAGTGGTTGCGTGTGATAATGCGTATAATGATCACAAAATACTCATGAATATAAATGTTTGTGCCGTGCGAGGAATCGAACCTGCGACCTTCGATCGTAAAGCGGTGTGCCACACCGCTAAACCACTGAGGTCAGATAACAGAACAATGTTCAATAACTTCTATTTATCTATGGATTTCGCAGAGATTTTCTTCTTAGAACGATGACTCGATAATGTGTCTACGAATATAAATTTATTTACGTATATTTTGAAAGTTAAACAATACAAATCCGATATTAAATTCAAATGAAGTAAATAAATTATCTTTAATTCAACAAATTGAATAATAAAATTTTTTATAGTAGTAGTTCTTTATTATTTTGCTAAATTTCAAATGTATATTCAGCTAAGGAGAATACACGAGACATGCATGTTGGCTTCTTTGGTAACAAAAGTATCTACAACTTGTTAAAATTTCGGTGAATAAAGTAATAGATACACAAAATTGTAATAGTTTAAAATCCCAGCTAATACTACAAAAAGCTAACCTAACAAACATTATTTTGCTATATAGGTCAACCTTTATCACTTAAAGGTATAAAAATAGTAATACAACCTATTATCAGACCTACTGAATATGAATACAAAATTTCATAAGAATCGGTAAAACCGATTCAAAGAGTTTGGTAACAAATACACACATACACATATAAAATATTATCTTAGTAATATAATAAACGCGAAAGTTTGTGAGTATGGACGAATGGAGAGATATTTGTTACTCTTTCAAGCAAAAACTACTGAACAGATATTCATATTCGCCAACAAACTACAAAGCAATTTGGCGATAATTGAAAAAATAAATTGCATATATGTAATACGTATAAATAAATTAAAAAAAAACGAAAATAGAATTAAGTAATATAGCTTAAATACATCAGATTAATGCATAGGTTATAATTTAAAAAGATATTATTAATTTAGTAAGTGTGATGCAGACAAAGTTGCGCTGGTGACCTAGTATATTCATATAGCATAAAACATGGGTCTTTTAAATTATGCAACAGGTTTTAATGCAGTTTTCAGCAATAGATAGAGTAATTCAAGAGGAAAGTTTCATATAAACTTGATACATGCATATTATAGTACACAAAAACGAAGTAATTCAAAGATCTTTATGCACGCGTGCAAAACAGAAGCGAGTCGGTAGACAATACAAATATTACAAAGAGTTAAAGCTTGTGAGTTCGTCTGTAATCTCTGGATCTACTAAACTGATTTTTAAAACTGTTTTAGTGTTGGATAATCCTTTTATTGAGGAAGCCTAAATGGTATATTACATTACGCTACGAATAATAGGAGCGGAGCTGCAATGAAAAATGTAGCCAAAATAGGAGAAAATTGCCACAGACAAAGTAGCGCTGGATCTACTGAACTGATTTTGAAAATCTTTTTACTGTTCAATAGACCATTTATCTAGGAAGCTATAGGATATATAACCTCAGGCTATGACCAATAGGAGCGGAGCTGCAATGAAAAATGTTGCAAAAACGGAGAAAATGTAACGCAGACGACGTAGCGCTGGATCTACTGAACCGATTTTGAAAATATTTTTAGTGTTCAATAGACCATTTATCTAGGAAGCTATAGGATATATAACCTCACGCTATGACCAATAGGAGCGGAGCTGCAATGAAAAATGTTGCAAAAACGGAGAAAATGTAACGCAGACGAAGTAGCGCTGGATCTATTGAACCGATTTTGAAAATCTTTTTAGTGTTCAATAGACCATTTATCTAGGAAGCTTATAGGATATATAACCTCACGCTATTACCAATAGGAGTGGAGCTGCAATGAAAAATGTCGCAGAAACGGAGAAAATATAACGCAGACGAAGTAGCGCTGGATCTACTGAACCGATTTTGAAAATCTTTTTAGAGTTCAATAGACCATTTATCTAGGAAGCTATAGGATATATAACCTCACGCTATGACCAATAGGAGGGGAGCTGCAATGAAAAATGTCGCAGAAACGGAGAAAATGTAACGCAGACGAAGTAGCGCTGGATCTACTGAACCGATTTTGAAAATCTTTTTAGTGTTCAATAGACCATTTATCTAGGAAGCTTATAGGATATATAACCTCACGCTATGACCAATAGAAGCGGAGCTGCAATGAAAAATGTTGCAAAAACGGAGAAAATGTAACGCAGACGACGTAGCGCTGGATCTACTGAACCGATATTGAAAATATTTTTAGAGTTCAATAGACCATTTATCTAGGAAGCTTATAGAATATATAACCTCACGCTATGACCAATAGGAGCGGAGCTGCAATGAAAAATGTTGCAAAAAAGGGGGAAATGTAACGCAGTTAAAGTAACGCTGCTCAACTAGTTAGAATATAAAAGAAAATGTGTTAAAGCATATTACAACAAGTTGAAAAGTCAGTGATCGTTAATTGTATAGTCTGAAAAAATATTTCAACTTAAACTTAATTCAAGCGCCGTGCATTATACTTTTGGGAGCACATTTTTCGGAGAAATTCTCCCGAAATCTTAACTTCTCTCTTAGTAAAATATCCATAGGCTTTCTTTTCACAACGACGAATAAAGTTTTGTGATTTATCTTTATGGATGTTTATGAGAACAGTATAAACCTTTTTGTGTACTCCATGTTGTTTTATAGAAAAAAAACTGTATACTGTGTATAAATATAATCATTATTCACCTTTAAAAAACTATACAAGAATTATCTATGTACTATTTAACCTATAAATCTTACGGCAAAGTAGTTGTATATATGTTTAATGTTTATATTTATTAATGTTATTTTATTCTATTTTGTTATTTCTAGTATATGTAATTGGTTTGTATTTATTAGTTGTAGTTTTGTTTTAATTATTCTCATTAATATTTTAAATAGTGCCCTCTCTCTCCCCCCTTTTATATATATGTTTTTGGTGCCACTGAAAACCAGGTGTATGTTCACCTAAGACATACATTAAAGCTGAGTGGAGCCATTTCAGTGCATTATTGGATGTAAAAAATGTTTATTTTATGTTTATTTTTAATTATGGTAAATTAAGTTTTATTGTATGTACATTTTATTTGCCCTTTTTTTTCGTTTGTTGTTTATATTGTATTTTTTACATTGCACTGAATAAAATATTTTTCTTTCTTTCTTTCTTTCTAATACACAGTAAAATAATTATAAATGACATAGTGGAGTAACTTGAAACAGTCATGCTCGCTATAAAGTTCAAACTTGTGGCGGCGTGGTGGGCCGGGTCGATGTGCTCCCTATAATATGGTTGAGTGCAATGATGGCTGGCTCATCCGTCATACTCGTGAACGGGTGCTGCATGTGGGGACTGGTCTGTTCAGGTTGCGAATACTGATTAGATTTTTTTAATTTTTTTTTATATAGCATATGTTGGTGGTCACTCTATTCTCCCAAATTTGAATTTAAATGAAATAGTATTATTGTAAATATGTACACCATAAAAAAAAAAATACGAGCTGAGTTTCTTGTCAGTTCTTCTCATCTCGCAATCATTCTGAACTGACGGTAGATTTGACATATGACAAGAGTCTGTAATAGATCTACATGAATAAAGATATTTTTAATTTTTAATTTTTAATTTTAATAATCCACATTAAGTAGTATGTATATATATGTGGCATCGGTAGTAATAGTAATGTAAATAAAATAGAGTCTCAACTAATAATTGGTATATTGAAAAGAATAATATTAACAATAGATTATCTTAAAGAAAATATATCTTATATATAAAATTCTCGTGTCACAATTTTCGTTCCCATACTCCTCCGAAACGGCTTGACCGATTCTTATGAAATTTTGTGAGCGTATTGAGTAGGTCTGAGAATCAGCCAACATCTATTTTTCATCCCCCTAAATGTTAGTCCACCCCTAATTTTTTTTTATTTTATAGCAAAAATTTTTAGTTTCTATTTTTTTATTATACAACATACAAAAACACATACAATCCTAAATTTTCACCCTTCTATCATCAACCCCTATTTTTTTATAGCGTGATTAATTTATATGGCAAAACAACGTTTGCCGGGACAGCTAGTATCAATATAGAACAGAGCTGTATAAGGAGAGTGACGGATGACGTGAGAATATTTTATAGGTGAAATGTGGAACGTGTCTATCTGGTCTGTAAGCGGCCATTTGTCATGAAAAGAGGTAATGATGTGAAATGATTATCATACAAATATATAGTACACCATATATATAAGTATACTAGCATTTCCTCGTATCGTCGCCCATATAATTTCATTTTTGGCTGCTAGATGGCGCTGAAGTAGCAAAATTGTGATTTTTTTTATTTTTTAGAAAAAAAAAATCTTAATTAAAAAGTATCATATGTTGATTCGTATACCTTCTGAAGAGACACCTACCTACCTTTCATGATGATCGGTTCAGTAATTTTTGCGTGAAAGCGTAACAAACATTCCAACTTTCACATTTATAATATCAGTAAGTATATGTGTGTGTGTGTACATATTTATTTGTATATATGTATAATATAATATTTGTTTTGTATTTGGGCAGCGTTCGGGAAGCTCCGATATATCTTTTCGTCCAAATTTCCGCAGTCTCTCAAGACGAAGGTTTACGACCAATGTGTGTTGCCAGTGATGACTTACGGAACAGAGACGTGGTCGCTAACTATGGGCCTCATCAACAAGCTCAGAGTCACTCAGAGGGCAATGGAGAGGGCTATGCTCGGAGTTACTCTGCGTGATCGAATCAGAAATGAGGAGATCCGCAGAAGAACAAGAGTGACCGACATAGCCCGAAGAATTGCGACTCTGAAGTGGCAATGGGCGGGGCACATAGCTCGTAGGACAGATGGCCTTTGGGGCAGTAAAGTCCTCGAGTGGCGACCACGGACCGGAAGACGCAGCGTGGGAAGGCCTCCAGCAAGGTGGACCGACGATCCGGTCAAGATCGCTGGAAGGCATTGGATGCGAGCAGCGCAGGACCGATCGTCGTGGAGATCTTTGGGGGAGGCCTATGTTCAGCAGTGGACGTCTTCCGGGCTGAGATGATGATGATGATAATGTTTGTATATATTTATGTAATTTATGATTGTTTTCCTTAGATATATATTGTATTCATCGTTCTGTTTATATTTTGTTGCATTTTATTTATCATTTATTATATTTGCACCACCAATATCTATTCTCTGCACCACCAATGGTTGACTGGTAGAAAATGCCGCCTATATTTCGTATATTGTGTGCATTAAAGTTAAATAAATAAAGAAATAAATATATATTATTGTTAAAGTAGTACATATAAAAATGTATAGAGAAATAAAAATAAACAATTATATATAGAGAAATATATATAACTCTTTATTGTGCAGAAAAAAATATTTACAAAAATATATATGTACAGTATCTATATTACGATATACTCTAATGCAGCTGGCCGCAGCTGGCCTTTACAGCTTCACCGGACGGTACGGGGCGAGTTCAGATGGCACTCCAAACCAAAGGAAGGACTTATGGAGCGGCTGATGGCCAACTCCCGCTTGACGGATACGACTTTAGTCTGAGGGGTTCACCTGTTATTACTATTATGTAGTAATTTGAATTCAATAATCATTTATTCATGCACGACATTTTAGCCGCTCATGAACGTCAAATTATTACATTATAATTTAATTTTTTCCCTACCGTCCAGTTCGGTATATAGATCCAATTGAGAAGAAAAAGTAACTAAATTGAATTACTGATTTTTTTAAATCCATTTTATTTACAACTTGCTACTCGCCCCGGCTTCACACGGGTGTACATTGTATTATACATATAAACCTTCTTCTTGAATCACACTATTTATTAATAAAATCCGCTTCAAAATCCGTTGCGTAGTTTTAAAGATTCCAGCTTACGGACAGACAGACAGCGACAGCGAGTTTGTTTTAGACTATGTAGTGAATTATATCTATATAGGTGTCTATGTATAACATTAAATGAAAATATGTAAGATGTATCTTCAGATCGATAGAGCACTTAGTGCAACGTCTGGAGGGATGAAATCATATAAAGGTTGCTATGGGCGACAGAGCATATTGTATTATATTCACAGAGCAGCACTAGGAGTGTAACAGGTAATCTATAAATCTATATATACTAATACTAGCTGACTCAGCAATTGTTGTTTTGCCATATAAATTAAAATCGCTATTAAAAAGTAGAGGTTGGTGATAGAAGGGTGAAAATTAAGGGTTGTATGTATTTTTCAATCCTAAATACTAATAAAATGAAAATAAAAAATATTATGTCGAAAAAATAAAAAATACATGCAACCCCAAAATTTTCATCCTTCTCCCATCTATCCCTATTTTTCAAATAGCGAGCCAGTATACATATATTTACGTCTATAAGATATCTCAAATCCAATAAATTTACAAATCGATGACACAAATTAAGTAATGTCAGACAACTGCCCCTCAAAAGGCGTTCTCGACTAAGTGATGCTATTTAGTTACAATGTTCTTTAAGTAATAGTTTTTTTTTTTGGACATACAATTTTATTTTTTTTGTAATGTAACATCAAAAATACATGTAACCCGAAATTTTTACGCTTCTACCATCAATCCTTATTTTTTAAATAGCGAGTTAGTATACATATATTTACGTCTATAAAATATTTCAGTTTGTAACCTATCATTTTCAAATCCAATACATTTACAAATCGATGACACTAACTTAAGTAATGTCAAAGAACTGCCCCTCAAAGTTCTCGACTAAGTGCTTCTATTTGGTTACAATGTTCTTTAAGTAATAGTTTTTTTTTTTGGACATACAATTTTATTTTTTTTGTAATGTAACATCAAAAATACATGTAACCCGAAATTTTTACGCTTCTACCATCAATCCCTATTTTTTAAATAGCGAGTTAGTATATATATATATATATATTGACGACCTCGGTGGTCCAGGGGTCTAGTACACCGCTTTACGACCGATGGTCGCGGGTTCGATTCCTCGCACGGTACAAACATTTGTATTCATGAGTATGATTGTTTTCTCTGGTCTGGGTGTTTTCTATATATAATATGTATGTATTTACAAAAAAAAATATCTATGTATTTGTATCAGTTATCTAGTACCCATAACACAAGCTTTAGCTAGCTTAACTTGGGTCTAGATGGCGCTGTGTGAATTGTCCTGAGATTATTATTATTATTATTATTATATATATTAGTATACATTATATTTACGTCCATAAAATATGTCAGATTGTAACCTATCAATTTCAAATCCAATAAATTTACAAATCGCTGACCCTATCTTAAGTAATGTCAGAGAACTGCCCCTCAAAGGGCGTTCTCAACTAAGTGATGCTATTTGGTTACAATGTTCTTTAAGTTGAGTAATAGCAATCTCTCGCAGTAATATGTCACTTCTGATGTGTATATTTACGAGTTGAACTAGCTGTTACCTGCGACTTCGTATACTGATGAGATAAATAATAATAATAACCAATTCATACATAATTCGTTAGCCATCGGAATTGATACCGGGGCTAAAATGTTCACCTCGAAGCCGTAGCGTGCATTTCTTTTAGGAGATGCGGAAGACTGCTTCCTTTTAGATGTTAAGTATTTTTATATAGTTTCTTATTCATTTTTAAAAACGTGGAATTTTTGCCATTACATTAGGTTGCAGACTTTATACAAAGTCGAACATTGTGGTACCGGAGTGTGCTTTCCGCAGGAAAACTTAAAACAATCTGAAAGTATACACTTCCAAATAAAAGAACTTTCAAATAGGTTTATAAATGACGGAGTTATGTGGTCACAAACGTTAAAAAAAATACAGTTGAATCGACAATCTTTTCCTTTTGTGAAGTCGGTTAATAAAATTCGCCCTCCCTCATTTTAATACTACTATGGATATAGTTGTTATAAAAAAATATTCATTTATTTATTTATACACTTCCACCACAAAAACAAAAATTACAGGACAGAAAAGAAACAAACATACAAAGCAAAAAAACAAAATAGAAAATATATATTCCACATCCTAACGGCCTGGACAGAAAAGGATTTAGGATAGAAGAAAGTAGAATGAGAGGGAAATCTAAGACTGAGATAGTTAACATTACGCGAGGAGTGGCTATTGTTCTGACTGATAAATGTGAAACAGTCTATTAGATAATAAGGAGTGACTAGGTTAAAAAGAATGCTGTAAAGAAGTGATAGGATGTGTAAGTTGTGACGAAGACGGATAGGGAGCCACTTGAGTTGAGTAAGATACTGGGAAATGCGATCAGATTTGCGCAGACCAAATATGAAAATTTGTTTATAAATAACCAAGTTAGATATAACAAACATTAAAAGAATACAGCCGAATTGAGAACCTTCTCCTTTTGATAAATGACGAAGTTAGAGATAACAAACATTAAAAGAATACAGCCGAATTGAGAACCTCCTCCTTTTGATAAATAACGAAGTTAGAGATAACAAACATTAAAAGAATACAGCCGAATTGAGAACCTCCTCCTTTTGATAAATGACGAAGTTAGAGATAACAAACATTAAAAGAATACAGCCGAATTGAGAACCTCCTCCTTTTGATAAATGACTAAGTTAGAGATAACAAACATTAAAAGAATACAGCCGAATTGAGAACCTCCTGCTTTTGATAAACGAAGTTAGAGATAACAAACATTAAAAGAATACAGCCGAATTGAGAACCTCCTCCTTTTGATAAATGACGAAGTTAGTGATAACAAACATTAAAAGAATACAGCCGAATTGAGAACCTCCTGCTTTTGATAAACGAAGTTAGAGATAACAAACATTAAAAGAATACAGCCGAATTGAGAACCTCCTCCTTTTGATAAATGACGAAGTTAGTGATAACAAACATTAAAAGAATACAGCCGAATTGAGAACCTCCTCCTTTTGATAAACGAAGTTAGAGATAACAAACATTAAAAGAATACAGCCGAATTGAGAACCTCCTCCTTTTGATAAATGACTAAGTTAGAGATAACAAACATTAAAAGAATACAGCCGAATTGAGAACCTCCTCCTTTTGATAAATGACTAAGTTAGAGATAACAAACATTAAAAGAATACAGCCGAATTGAGAACTCCTCCTTTTGATAAATGACTAAGTTAGAGATAACAAACATTAAAAGAATACAGCCGAATTGAGAACCTCCTCCTTTTGATAAATGACTAAGTTAGAGATAACAAACATTAAAAGAATACAGCCGAATTGAGAACCTCCTGCTTTTGATAAACGAAGTTAGAGATAACAAACATTAAAAGAATACAGCCGAATTGAGAACCTCCTCCTTTTGATAAATGACGAAGTTAGTGATAACAAACATTAAAAGAATACAGCCGAATTGAGAACCTCCTCCTTTTGATAAACGAAGTTAGAGATAACAAACATTAAAAGAATACAGCCGAATTGAGAACCTCCTCCTTTTGATAAATGACTAAGTTAGAGATAACAAACATTAAAAGAATACAGCCGAATTGAGAACCTCCTCCTTTTGATAAACCAAGTTAGAGATAACAAACATTAAAAGAATACAGCCGAATTGAGAACCTCCTCCTTTTGATAAATGACGAAGTTAGAGATAACAAACATTAAAAGAATACAGCCGAATTGAGAACCTCCTCCTTTTGATAAATGACTAAGTTAGAGATAACAAACATTAAAAGAATACAGCCGAATTGAGAACCTCCTCCTTTTGATAAACCAAGTTAGAGATAACAAACATTAAAAGAATACAGCCGAATTGAGAACCTCCTCCTTTTGATAAATGACTAAGTTAGAGATAACAAACATTAAAAGAATACAGCCGAATTGAGAACCTCCTGCTTTTGATAAACGAAGTTAGAGATAACAAACATTAAAAGAATACAGCCGAATTGAGAACCTCCTCCTTTTGATAAACGAAGTTAGAGATAACAAACATTAAAAGAATACAGCCGAATTGAGAACCTCCACCTTTTGATAAATGACTAAGTTAGAGATAACAAACATTAAAAGAATACAGCCGAATTGAGAACCTCCTCCTTTTGATAAATGACTAAGTTAGAGATAACAAACATTAAAAGAATACAGCCGAATTGAGAACTCCTCCTTTTGATAAATGACTAAGTTAGAGATAACAAACATTAAAAGAATACAGCCGAATTGAGAACCTCCTCCTTTTGATAAATGACTAAGTTAGAGATAACAAACATTAAAAGAATACAGCCGAATTGAGAACCTCCTGCTTTTGATAAACGAAGTTAGAGATAACAAACATTAAAAGAATACAGCCGAATTGAGAACCTCCTCCTTTTGATAAATGACGAAGTTAGTGATAACAAACATTAAAAGAATACAGCCGAATTGAGAACCTCCTGCTTTTGATAAACCAAGTTAGAGATAACAAACATTAAAAGAATACAGCCGAATTGAGAACCTCCTCCTTTTGATAAATGACTAAGTTAGAGATAACAAACATTAAAAGAATACAGCCGAATTGAGAACCTCCTCCTTTTGATAAATGACTAAGTTAGAGATAACAAACATTAAAAGAATACAGCCGAATTGAGAACCTCCTCCTTTTGATAAATGACTAAGTTAGAGATAACAAACATTAAAAGAATACAGCCGAATTGAGAACCTCCTCCTTTTGATAAATGACGAAGTTAGTGATAACAAACATTAAAAGAATACAGCCGAATTGAGAACCTCCTGCTTTTGATAAACCAAGTTAGAGATAACAAACATTAAAAGAATACAGCCGAATTGAGAACCTCCTGCTTTTGATAAACCAAGTTAGAGATAACAAACATTAAAAGAATACAGCCGAATTGAGAACCTCCTCCTTTTGATAAATGACTAAGTTAGAGATAACAAACATTAAAAGAATACAGCCGAATTGAGAACCTCCTCCTTTTGATAAATGACTAAGTTAGAGATAACAAACATTAAAAGAATACAGCCGAATTGAGAACCTCCTGCTTTTGATAAACGAAGTTAGAGATAACAAACATTAAAAGAATACAGCCGAATTGAGAACCTCCTCCTTTTGATAAATGACGAAGTTAGTGATAACAAACATTAAAAGAATACAGCCGAATTGAGAACCTCCTGCTTTTGATAAACCAAGTTAGAGATAACAAACATTAAAAGAATACAGCCGAATTGAGAACCTCCTGCTTTTGATAAACCAAGTTAGAGATAACAAACATTAAAAGAATACAGCCGAATTGAGAACCTCCTGCTTTTGATAAATGACGAAGTTAGAGATAACAAACATTAAAAGAATACAGCCGAATTGAGAACTCCTCCTTTTGATAAATGACTAAGTTAGAGATAACAAACATTAAAAGAATACAGCCGAATTGAGACCCTCCTCCTTTTGATAAATGACTAAGTTAGAGATAACAAACATTAAACAAATACAGCCGAATTGAGAACTCCTCCTTTTGATAAATGTCTAAGTTAGAGATAACAAACATTAAAAGAATACAGCCGAATTGAGAACCTCCTCCTTTTGATAAACGACGAAGTTAGAGATAACAAACATTAAAAGAATACAGCCGAATTGAGAACCTCCTGCTTTTGATAAACGAAGTTAGTGATAACAAACATTAAAAGAATACAGCCGAATTGAGAACCTCCTCCTTTTGATAAATGACGAAGTTAGAGATAACAAACATTAAAAGAATACAGCCGAATTGAGAACCTCCTCCTTTTGATAAATGACGAAGTTAGAGATAACAAACATTAAAAGAATACAGCCGAATTGAGAACCTCCTCCTTTTGATAAATGACTAAGTTAGAGATAACAAACATTAAAAGAATACAGCCGAATTGAGAACCTCCTGCTTTTGATAAACGAAGTTAGAGATAACAAACATTAAAAGAATACAGCCGAATTGAGAACCTCCTCCTTTTGATAAATGACGAAGTTAGTGATAACAAACATTAAAAGAATACAGCCGAATTGAGAACCTCCTGCTTTTGATAAACGAAGTTAGAGATAACAAACATTAAAAGAATACAGCCGAATTGAGAACCTCCTCCTTTTGATAAATGACGAAGTTAGTTTTGATAACAAACATTAAAAGAATACAGCCGAATTGAGAACCTCCTCCTTTTGATAAACGAAGTTAGAGATAACAAACATTAAAAGAATACAGCCGAATTGAGAACCTCCTCCTTTTGATAAATGACTAAGTTAGAGATAACAAACATTAAAAGAATACAGCCGAATTGAGAACCTCCTCCTTTTGATAAATGACTAAGTTAGAGATAACAAACATTAAAAGAATACAGCCGAATTGAGAACTCCTCCTTTTGATAAATGACTAAGTTAGAGATAACAAACATTAAAAGAATACAGCCGAATTGAGAACCTCCTCCTTTTGATAAATGACTAAGTTAGAGATAACAAACATTAAAAGAATACAGCCGAATTGAGAACCTCCTGCTTTTGATAAACGAAGTTAGAGATAACAAACATTAAAAGAATACAGCCGAATTGAGAACCTCCTCCTTTTGATAAATGACGAAGTTAGTGATAACAAACATTAAAAGAATACAGCCGAATTGAGAACCTCCTCCTTTTGATAAACGAAGTTAGAGATAACAAACATTAAAAGAATACAGCCGAATTGAGAACCTCCTCCTTTTGATAAATGACTAAGTTAGAGATAACAAACATTAAAAGAATACAGCCGAATTGAGAACCTCCTCCTTTTGATAAACCAAGTTAGAGATAACAAACATTAAAAGAATACAGCCGAATTGAGAACCTCCTCCTTTTGATAAATGACGAAGTTAGAGATAACAAACATTAAAAGAATACAGCCGAATTGAGAACCTCCTCCTTTTGATAAACGAAGTTAGAGATAACAAACATTAAAAGAATACAGCCGAATTGAGAACCTCCTCCTTTTGATAAATGACTAAGTTAGAGATAACAAACATTAAAAGAATACAGCCGAATTGAGAACCTCCTCCTTTTGATAAACCAAGTTAGAGATAACAAACATTAAAAGAATACAGCCGAATTGAGAACCTCCTCCTTTTGATAAATGACGAAGTTAGAGATAACAAACATTAAAAGAATACAGCCGAATTGAGAACCTCCTCCTTTTGATAAATGACTAAGTTAGAGATAACAAACATTAAAAGAATACAGCCGAATTGAGAACCTCCTGCTTTTGATAAACGAAGTTAGTGATAACAAACATTAAAAGAATACAGCCGAATTGAGAACCTCCTCCTTTTGATAAATGACGAAGTTAGAGATAACAAACATTAAAAGAATACAGCCGAATTGAGAACCTCCTCCTTTTGATAAATGACGAAGTTAGAGATAACAAACATTAAAAGAATACAGCCGAATTGAGAACCTCCTCCTTTGATAAATGACTAAGTTAGAGATAACAAACATTAAAAGAATACAGCCGAATTGAGAACCTCCTGCTTTTGATAAACGAAGTTAGAGATAACAAACATTAAAAGAATACAGCCGAATTGAGAACCTCCTCCTTTTGATAAATGACTAAGTTAGAGATAACAAACATTAAAAGAATACAGCCGAATTGAGAACCTCCTCCTTTTGATAAACCAAGTTAGAGATAACAAACATTAAAAGAATACAGCCGAATTGAGAACCTCCTCCTTTTGATAAATGACGAAGTTAGAGATAACAAACATTAAAAGAATACAGCCGAATTGAGAACCTCCTCCTTTTGATAAACGAAGTTAGAGATAACAAACATTAAAAGAATACAGCCGAATTGAGAACCTCCTCCTTTTGATAAATGACTAAGTTAGAGATAACAAACATTAAAAGAATACAGCCGAATTGAGAACCTCCTCCTTTTGATAAACCAAGTTAGAGATAACAAACATTAAAAGAATACAGCCGAATTGAGAACCTCCTCCTTTTGATAAATGACGAAGTTAGAGATAACAAACATTAAAAGAATACAGCCGAATTGAGAACCTCCTCCTTTTGATAAATGACTAAGTTAGAGATAACAAACATTAAAAGAATACAGCCGAATTGAGAACCTCCTGCTTTTGATAAACGAAGTTAGTGATAACAAACATTAAAAGAATACAGCCGAATTGAGAACCTCCTCCTTTTGATAAATGACGAAGTTAGAGATAACAAACATTAAAAGAATACAGCCGAATTGAGAACCTCCTCCTTTTGATAAATGACGAAGTTAGAGATAACAAACATTAAAAGAATACAGCCGAATTGAGAACCTCCTCCTTTTGATAAATGACTAAGTTAGAGATAACAAACATTAAAAGAATACAGCCGAATTGAGAACCTCCTGCTTTTGATAAACGAAGTTAGAGATAACAAACATTAAAAGAATACAGCCGAATTGAGAACCTCCTCCTTTTGATAAATGACGAAGTTAGTGATAACAAACATTAAAAGAATACAGCCGAATTGAGAACCTCCTGCTTTTGATAAACGAAGTTAGAGATAACAAACATTAAAAGAATACAGCCGAATTGAGAACCTCCTCCTTTTGATAAATGACGAAGTTAGTGATAACAAACATTAAAAGAATACAGCCGAATTGAGAACCTCCTCCTTTTGATAAACGAAGTTAGAGATAACAAACATTAAAAGAATACAGCCGAATTGAGAACCTCCTCCTTTTGATAAATGACTAAGTTAGAGATAACAAACATTAAAAGAATACAGCCGAATTGAGAACCTCCTCCTTTTGATAAATGACTAAGTTAGAGATAACAAACATTAAAAGAATACAGCCGAATTGAGAACTCCTCCTTTTGATAAATGACTAAGTTAGAGATAACAAACATTAAAAGAATACAGCCGAATTGAGAACCTCCTCCTTTTGATAAATGACTAAGTTAGAGATAACAAACATTAAAAGAATACAGCCGAATTGAGAACCTCCTGCTTTTGATAAACGAAGTTAGAGATAACAAACATTAAAAGAATACAGCCGAATTGAGAACCTCCTCCTTTTGATAAATGACGAAGTTAGTGATAACAAACATTAAAAGAATACAGCCGAATTGAGAACCTCCTCCTTTTGATAAACGAAGTTAGAGATAACAAACATTAAAAGAATACAGCCGAATTGAGAACCTCCTCCTTTTGATAAATGACTAAGTTAGAGATAACAAACATTAAAAGAATACAGCCGAATTGAGAACCTCCTCCTTTTGATAAACCAAGTTAGAGATAACAAACATTAAAAGAATACAGCCGAATTGAGAACCTCCTCCTTTTGATAAATGACGAAGTTAGAGATAACAAACATTAAAAGAATACAGCCGAATTGAGAACCTCCTCCTTTTGATAAATGACTAAGTTAGAGATAACAAACATTAAAAGAATACAGCCGAATTGAGAACCTCCTCCTTTTGATAAACCAAGTTAGAGATAACAAACATTAAAAGAATACAGCCGAATTGAGAACCTCCTCCTTTTGATAAATGACTAAGTTAGAGATAACAAACATTAAAAGAATACAGCCGAATTGAGAACCTCCTGCTTTTGATAAACGAAGTTAGAGATAACAAACATTAAAAGAATACAGCCGAATTGAGAACCTCCTCCTTTTGATAAATGACGAAGTTAGTGATAACAAACATTAAAAGAATACAGCCGAATTGAGAACCTCCTCCTTTTGATAAACGAAGTTAGAGATAACAAACATTAAAAGAATACAGCCGAATTGAGAACCTCCACCTTTTGATAAATGACTAAGTTAGAGATAACAAACATTAAAAGAATACAGCCGAATTGAGAACCTCCTCCTTTTGATAAATGACTAAGTTAGAGATAACAAACATTAAAAGAATACAGCCGAATTGAGAACTCCTCCTTTTGATAAATGACTAAGTTAGAGATAACAAACATTAAAAGAATACAGCCGAATTGAGAACCTCCTCCTTTTGATAAATGACTAAGTTAGAGATAACAAACATTAAAAGAATACAGCCGAATTGAGAACATCCTGCTTTTGATAAACGAAGTTAGAGATAACAAACATTAAAAGAATACAGCCGAATTGAGAACCTCCTCCTTTTGATAAATGACGAAGTTAGTGATAACAAACATTAAAAGAATACAGCCGAATTGAGAACCTCCTGCTTTTGATAAACCAAGTTAGAGATAACAAACATTAAAAGAATACAGCCGAATTGAGAACCTCCTGCTTTTGATAAACCAAGTTAGAGATAACAAACATTAAAAGAATACAGCCGAATTGAGAACCTCCTCCTTTTGATAAATGACTAAGTTAGAGATAACAAACATTAAAAGAATACAGCCGAATTGAGAACCTCCTCCTTTTGATAAATGACTAAGTTAGAGATAACAAACATTAAAAGAATACAGCCGAATTGAGAACCTCCTCCTTTTGATAAATGACGAAGTTAGTGATAACAAACATTAAAAGAATACAGCCGAATTGAGAACCTCCTGCTTTTGATAAACCAAGTTAGAGATAACAAACATTAAAAGAATACAGCCGAATTGAGAACCTCCTGCTTTTGATAAACCAAGTTAGAGATAACAAACATTAAAAGAATACAGCCGAATTGAGAACCTCCTCCTTTTGATAAATGACTAAGTTAGAGATAACAAACATTAAAAGAATACAGCCGAATTGAGAACCTCCTCCTTTTGATAAATGACTAAGTTAGAGATAACAAACATTAAAAGAATACAGCCGAATTGAGAACCTCCTCCTTTTGATAAATGACTAAGTTAGAGATAACAAACATTAAAAGAATACAGCCGAATTGAGAACCTCCTCCTTTTGATAAATGACGAAGTTAGTGATAACAAACATTAAAAGAATACAGCCGAATTGAGAACCTCCTGCTTTTGATAAACCAAGTTAGAGATAACAAACATTAAAAGAATACAGCCGAATTGAGAACCTCCTGCTTTTGATAAACCAAGTTAGAGATAACAAACATTAAAAGAATACAGCCGAATTGAGAACCTCCTCCTTTTGATAAATGACTAAGTTAGAGATAACAAACATTAAAAGAATACAGCCGAATTGAGAACCTCCTCCTTTTGATAAATGACTAAGTTAGAGATAACAAACATTAAAAGAATACAGCCGAATTGAGAACCTCCTGCTTTTGATAAACGAAGTTAGAGATAACAAACATTAAAAGAATACAGCCGAATTGAGAACCTCCTCCTTTTGATAAATGACGAAGTTAGTGATAACAAACATTAAAAGAATACAGCCGAATTGAGAACCTCCTGCTTTTGATAAACCAAGTTAGAGATAACAAACATTAAAAGAATACAGCCGAATTGAGAACCTCCTGCTTTTGATAAACCAAGTTAGAGATAACAAACATTAAAAGAATACAGCCGAATTGAGAACCTCCTGCTTTTGATAAATGACGAAGTTAGAGATAACAAACATTAAAAGAATACAGCCGAATTGAGAACTCCTCCTTTTGATAAATGACTAAGTTAGAGATAACAAACATTAAAAGAATACAGCCGAATTGAGACCCTCCTCCTTTTGATAAATGACTAAGTTAGAGATAACAAACATTAAACAAATACAGCCGAATTGAGAACTCCTCCTTTTGATAAATGTCTAAGTTAGAGATAACAAACATTAAAAGAATACAGCCGAATTGAGAACCTCCTCCTTTTGATAAACGACGAAGTTAGAGATAACAAACATTAAAAGAATACAGCCGAATTGAGAACCTCCTGCTTTTGATAAACGAAGTTAGTGATAACAAACATTAAAAGAATACAGCCGAATTGAGAACCTCCTCCTTTTGATAAATGACGAAGTTAGAGATAACAAACATTAAAAGAATACAGCCGAATTGAGAACCTCCTCCTTTTGATAAATGACGAAGTTAGAGATAACAAACATTAAAAGAATACAGCCGAATTGAGAACCTCCTCCTTTTGATAAATGACTAAGTTAGAGATAACAAACATTAAAAGAATACAGCCGAATTGAGAACCTCCTGCTTTTGATAAACGAAGTTAGAGATAACAAACATTAAAAGAATACAGCCGAATTGAGAACCTCCTCCTTTTGATAAATGACGAAGTTAGTGATAACAAACATTAAAAGAATACAGCCGAATTGAGAACCTCCTGCTTTTGATAAACGAAGTTAGAGATAACAAACATTAAAAGAATACAGCCGAATTGAGAACCTCCTCCTTTTGATAAATGACGAAGTTAGTGATAACAAACATTAAAAGAATACAGCCGAATTGAGAACCTCCTCCTTTTGATAAACGAAGTTAGAGATAACAAACATTAAAAGAATACAGCCGAATTGAGAACCTCCTCCTTTTGATAAATGACTAAGTTAGAGATAACAAACATTAAAAGAATACAGCCGAATTGAGAACCTCCTCCTTTTGATAAATGACTAAGTTAGAGATAACAAACATTAAAAGAATACAGCCGAATTGAGAACTCCTCCTTTTGATAAATGACTAAGTTAGAGATAACAAACATTAAAAGAATACAGCCGAATTGAGAACCTCCTCCTTTTGATAAATGACTAAGTTAGAGATAACAAACATTAAAAGAATACAGCCGAATTGAGAACCTCCTGCTTTTGATAAACGAAGTTAGAGATAACAAACATTAAAAGAATACAGCCGAATTGAGAACCTCCTCCTTTTGATAAATGACGAAGTTAGTGATAACAAACATTAAAAGAATACAGCCGAATTGAGAACCTCCTCCTTTTGATAAACGAAGTTAGAGATAACAAACATTAAAAGAATACAGCCGAATTGAGAACCTCCTCCTTTTGATAAATGACTAAGTTAGAGATAACAAACATTAAAAGAATACAGCCGAATTGAGAACCTCCTCCTTTTGATAAACCAAGTTAGAGATAACAAACATTAAAAGAATACAGCCGAATTGAGAACCTCCTCCTTTTGATAAATGACGAAGTTAGAGATAACAAACATTAAAAGAATACAGCCGAATTGAGAACCTCCTCCTTTTGATAAATGACTAAGTTAGAGATAACAAACATTAAAAGAATACAGCCGAATTGAGAACCTCCTCCTTTTGATAAACCAAGTTAGAGATAACAAACATTAAAAGAATACAGCCGAATTGAGAACCTCCTCCTTTTGATAAATGACTAAGTTAGAGATAACAAACATTAAAAGAATACAGCCGAATTGAGAACCTCCTGCTTTTGATAAACGAAGTTAGAGATAACAAACATTAAAAGAATACAGCCGAATTGAGAACCTCCTCCTTTTGATAAATGACGAAGTTAGTGATAACAAACATTAAAAGAATACAGCCGAATTGAGAACCTCCTCCTTTTGATAAACGAAGTTAGAGATAACAAACATTAAAAGAATACAGCCGAATTGAGAACCTCCACCTTTTGATAAATGACTAAGTTAGAGATAACAAACATTAAAAGAATACAGCCGAATTGAGAACCTCCTCCTTTTGATAAATGACTAAGTTAGAGATAACAAACATTAAAAGAATACAGCCGAATTGAGAACTCCTCCTTTTGATAAATGACTAAGTTAGAGATAACAAACATTAAAAGAATACAGCCGAATTGAGAACCTCCTCCTTTTGATAAATGACTAAGTTAGAGATAACAAACATTAAAAGAATACAGCCGAATTGAGAACATCCTGCTTTTGATAAACGAAGTTAGAGATAACAAACATTAAAAGAATACAGCCGAATTGAGAACCTCCTCCTTTTGATAAATGACGAAGTTAGTGATAACAAACATTAAAAGAATACAGCCGAATTGAGAACCTCCTGCTTTTGATAAACCAAGTTAGAGATAACAAACATTAAAAGAATACAGCCGAATTGAGAACCTCCTGCTTTTGATAAACCAAGTTAGAGATAACAAACATTAAAAGAATACAGCCGAATTGAGAACCTCCTCCTTTTGATAAATGACTAAGTTAGAGATAACAAACATTAAAAGAATACAGCCGAATTGAGAACCTCCTCCTTTTGATAAATGACTAAGTTAGAGATAACAAACATTAAAAGAATACAGCCGAATTGAGAACCTCCTCCTTTTGATAAATGACTAAGTTAGAGATAACAAACATTAAAAGAATACAGCCGAATTGAGAACCTCCTCCTTTTGATAAATGACGAAGTTAGTGATAACAAACATTAAAAGAATACAGCCGAATTGAGAACCTCCTGCTTTTGATAAACCAAGTTAGAGATAACAAACATTAAAAGAATACAGCCGAATTGAGAACCTCCTGCTTTTGATAAACCAAGTTAGAGATAACAAACATTAAAAGAATACAGCCGAATTGAGAACCTCCTCCTTTTGATAAATGACTAAGTTAGAGATAACAAACATTAAAAGAATACAGCCGAATTGAGAACCTATAAATGACTAAGTTAGAGATAACAAACATTAAAAGAATACAGCCGAATAGAACCTCCTGCTTTTGATAAACGAAGTTAGAGATAACAAACATTAAAAGAATACAGCCGAATTGAGAACCTCCTCCTTTTGATAAATGACGAAGTTAGTGATAACAAACATTAAAAGAATACAGCCGAATTGAGAACCTCCTGCTTTTGATAAACCAAGTTAGAGATAACAAACATTAAAAGAATACAGCCGAATTGAGAACCTCCTGCTTTTGATAAACCAAGTTAGAGATAACAAACATTAAAAGAATACAGCCGAATTGAGAACCTCCTGCTTTTGATAAATGACGAAGTTAGAGATAACAAACATTAAAAGAATACAGCCGAATTGAGAACTCCTCCTTTTGATAAATGACTAAGTTAGAGATAACAAACATTAAAAGAATACAGCCGAATTGAGACCCTCCTCCTTTTGATAAATGACTAAGTTAGAGATAACAAACATTAAACAAATACAGCCGAATTGAGAACTCCTCATTTTGATAAATGTCTAATAGAGATAACAAACATTAAAAGAATACAGCCGAATTGAGAACCTCCTCCTTTTGATAAACGACGAAGTTAGAGATAACAAACATTAAAAGAATACAGCCGAATTGAGAACCTCCTGCTTTTGATAAACGAAGTTAGTGATAACAAACATTAAAAGAATACAGCCGAATTGAGAACTCCTCCTTTTGATAAATGACTAAGTTAGAGATAACAAACATTAAAAGAATACAGCCGAATTGAGAACCTCCTGCTTTTGATAAACGAAGTTAGAGATAACAAACATTAAAAGAATACAGCCGAATTGAGAACCTCCTCCTTTTGATAAATGACGAAGTTAGAGATAACAAACATTAAAAGAATACAGCCGAATTGAGAACCTCCTCCTTTTGATAAACGACGAAGTTAGAGATAACAAACATTAAAAGAATACAGCCGAATTGAGAACCTCCTCCTTTTGATGAATGACTAAGTTAGAGATAACAAACATTAAAAGAATACAGCCGAATTGACAGTCTCCTCCTTTTGTGGAATCGGTTAATAAAATTCGCTCTCTCTCATTATAATACTACTACGGTTGTTATAATATTAGATTTTAATCCAGCCCCCAGACAAACAGACCTAAAAGTTTTGGGGATGCCAATCGTTTCCCATACAATCCCACGCAATCATTAAAATGCAAATGCGATATTATAATAACCGATGCTAGCGATTTTTTATATTCTTTATTACGTTTTGAAACAGACTATCTGTTTTTTAATCCCGGAGAGATTTGACATTACCGATTTTACCAGGTTCTTGCTTTTTTTAAATAGGGTTGTGGCACTATCGGAAATTAATATTAATTACCCATTTTTATAGGTTATTCAGAAATAATGTTCTGGAACCGTTATTTAAAGCTTTAAAAGAGTTTTCGATTAAGAAATAAAAGTTTCCGATTAAACAAATCGGACCTTATTTGAATATTTGACATATACGTCTGTCAATTTAGTCTCCGGGATTAAAAAACAGACTGTAGGTAGGAAACAAGCATACGGCACATCTGATAGTAAATAGTTAACATAGCCTATGGACGCCTGAAACACCAGGGGTATCATGTGCATGGTGCCGACCCTTAAGAAACCTTAATACCTTTCTTGAAAAACCCCATGCTGTAGTCTCTCGAGAAAACCTCGGCAGGTAGTTCATTCCACAATTTAAGTGTACGCGGGAGGAAGCTCCTCTGAAACCGCACTTTTTTTTTTTGGATGATAATGGAATGTTGCACCTGCCTGCGCTAACGGTTTACGCTGGCGGAGCACCAGTGGAGGATGATAAGATAAAATAAGCATGAAGAAGGTCAGTTAGCCCATCGTGACAAATTCATCAGAAATTTATCACGATGGTTTCCAGGGGAAACCGCGTGGAGGTCAACCTAACATGGTACATTGCTAGTAATGGGTTATGAGTCCGCATTACTAACAATCCCCTTTCCCTCCTCTGAAACCGCACTGTCCGAGACCACTTAGATTCCAGCTTGTGGGGATGAATTCCCTGTCGATATCGAGCGGTGCGATGGTATTATAATATCTCAGGACAATTCACACAGCGCCATCTAGTGCTAAGATACAGCTTGTGTTATGGATACTAGAGAACTGATATAAATAAATAGATACGATATATATAGACATGTCAATTTACTTTTAAAATTTTAATTGTATATTCAACAAATTTTATTTTCCAAAGACAATTTTAAGATTTGTAAATCTTAAAATTGTCTTTGGAAAATAAAATTTCTTATTATTACAGTGCCTTTTGTGTGTGTATGTGCCTTTAACGTGAATAAAATTTTTATCTATCTATCTATCTAAATCACTAGCGATCCACCCCGGTTTCGCACGTGTGTACATGTATTATACATATAAACCTTCCTCTTGAATCACACTATTTAAAAAAAACGCTACAAAATCCGTTGCGTAGTTTTAAAAATTTAAGCATACATAGGGACGGACAGATAGCGACAGCGACTTTGTTTTATACTATGTGTAAATGACGGAATCAAATAGAAAATAAGTTTTAGCTGTAATTAGTATAATAAGTTATCCTAAATAAAATATATAACTTAGTGTTTTTTAATGTCCCAAATATAAGTAATTAGTATAAGTGTGTTAGGGTTCACAAATTGTCGAAAAATCTGATATTTTATATTAAAAGAAGGTAGTTTCATTGTTACTCGGTATCGTTAAACTAGTTGCATATAACCCCCACTCATATCTTCTCTGTATAAAAGGGAGGGTTTTTGTAGCCCCCTCCGATCGATCCCCCGTCCAATTCAAACGGGGATCGAAATTACGATGGCCTGAGCCGAGGTTCGAACCCCTAGTGGTGCCCTCAGACTAAAGTCGTATCCGTCGGGCAGGAGTTGACCTTCAGCCGCTCCATAAGTCCTTCCGCGGGTTTGGAGTGCCATCTGCACTCGCCCCATAACGTCCGGTGAAGCTGTAAAGGCCAGCTACGGCCAACAGCATTAGAGTAGTCCGAAAAAAAAAAAGCCCGCGGCATTCGGTCTTTAAGCACAGGATGTGCTGGTTGTATTTTAATTGCTAAAGTAAATTGTGTTAGAGACAAGTTAAATTAATGTTATATAGCTGTTATTTTATTATAATACATACTTTTACTAGTACATAGAGTTGATATATCTAACAAGTGTATAAAGATCAATTTTGTTAATAATAATAATAAAACTCTTAGAAAATTAAGACACGAAACGTACAGTTGCAGTAGGGAGGAAGGCCACCTGTCGGGCGTCTATATAAAGAGCGCTAGATCAATAACTCTATCATTACGTCTTTGATCCATACAATTTTGCAGTATTAAGTACCTATATAAAACTGCGCTAAAGCACGCACGATTGAAGAACGCGGGAATTTTTCTCGTTCCCTTTCTCTACATTTACATACACACTCTTTGACACCCCTCAGATCCTATCCCCCTTCCATTCAAACGGGGATCGAAATTACGACGGCCTGAAGGCTATATTTATCATATACAGTAGTATCAACAAGGCACAATCCTCTTCTATCTGTTCCCCTAGTGTCATCGAACTATAAGCAGAATTCATTTCTCTGGCGAGCTAGCAACAATTTTAATAAACTATCTAAAACAGTTAATATAGATCTATTTTTTAATAATATTAAATCATTCAAGAATATATTACAACATACAAGAAAAAAATCCCGTCCCGCGCGCGGCCCATTAAACATCATTTTTGAGCAGCTCCACGGTCAAAAATCAATAACTTTGGACCTTGAAGAGCTAGAAACGTGCTGAAAACACCAAACTGTGCGTTTTAATGCCCTCTACGCAAGGGTATCATCAAAAGTTGGATCGCGTGTGGTGTCATCAATCTATCATTAAAATTCGATCATAACCTAAAAGTGCAGTACAGTGTTGGTGGGAAAAAGTGCAATTTCTCCCTGGGGAGATCTGCGACCAACATAAGTAACTTAGCCAAAATGTGTGTTTAGATAAGGCCCATCATCTGAAAAATTTTCGGGATAAATTTATCCCGAAATTTACCGAGTTATAAGCAAAAAACCGAAAACCACGTGGCCACGAGGTCATAGATATAGCAGAAGGAGAGCTCAACGGGGAGAACGCCAAGTAAGTCCACTTATACTCTAAGAATATTGGCACTTTTAGATTTAAAAAATACCAACTAAATCAGGAGATATATAATTAAACGTAAAAACCTGGAACACAGCCAGAAAACCCAGAAGTTCACAGTTCGCGAGGAAAAAGGAGATCACTGGAAGCACAGCGATTGATACTATAATTTGGTCTGGAAAGGGAAAGAAGATTAAATATAGGTCAGGCCGTTCCCGAATTATAGAGTGAAGAGTAAAGTTTCGTTCTCGTTGGAATAACTCCTTTGTCTTTCATGTTGTCAACTCACCCGGCCGGCCAGCGGTGGTTCTGGGCTAGACGGATAAGGTCTGCCTCGGTGTCACTGTTAGGCAAATTGTAACATCTCGGCTGGAGTTGTACAAAAATGGAAATTAAATAAATATAATAATATTAAAGTAAATTAAAAAAGGCACGGACGAATATGTCTGTGGAAAAATGTATTTAAATATAAAAAAAAAAAAAAAAAAAAATAATATTAAATCAACGAGACACCAACTAAGTGAGCCCTTCTTTAAATAACAATTAATTATTATTGAAAATCATGTATATGTATATATTTCTATAAATTTACTATTTGTTACTGTACTCTTGTTAATTAATTTCATATTCTCTGTTAACTTTATAATGCCTTTATACGTAGTGATGTAAAACTTTTTAAGAATTAGTCTATTGTTATTAGTGAAAGCCTGTCAGTGGCTTACTGTGACATATATATTGACTTTATTTAAGATGTACTTGAATAGCCTTGGTTTTCCTTTAATAAATAAATAAATAAAATAAATATACGGCTCTAAAACAAATTGTTATGACTATTCAAAAGTGCTCAAATAAATTTATATTTGAATAAATGATTTTCTATTCTATTCTAATACGCCCTTTGGCTGGGCTGAAATTCCGACTCGTACGTAACCACCATAACGTACTTATATCATCCCGCTCCTATCAATCCCCCAATTCAAACGGGGATCGAAATTACGACGGCCTGAGCCGAGGTTCTCACTCCTAGCGGTGCCCTCAGACTAAAATCGTATCAGTCCGGCGGCAGTTGGCCTTCAACCGCTCCATAAGTCCTTCTGCGGGTTTGGAATACCATCTGCACTCGCCTTATCATCCGGTGAAGTTATAAAGGCCAGCTGCTGCCAAAAATATTAGAGTAATCCGAAAAAAAATGGGTGACAACCGATTCGCATTCTCAGAAGAATATAAACGAAAAAGAAGTTACAATCAACAGTATATGTTAAATGTTAAGTTAAAAATAAAACTCGGACGTCCAACACGATCAAATTTCAAATAGGAAAAGCTTAAAGCAAGCACCAAGATCAAAGGACTGCCGACGCAAGACTAGGTTTTGTGCTCCACTTTTTAATATTCAGCTCACGGGCGAGACAAAATGAATTTACACGTTTACAAGTGAGTGTGGACCAAGTTTTTATGCGCAAAGCCGTGATTCAATTTGCTTGGCTGTGATACACAGTCAAAAATTGTGCCTTTGGCGAGAAAATCAAGTTAGGTTATAGAGATAACAAACAGGTTATAGAGGAAAACTTATCGCTTATCACGCTCTAGTAGAATTCTTTCTAAACAATGGTGGAACAAATACCCCTATTTACTCCACCATTGTTTAGAAAGAATAGAATATAATGGAATATAATTTATTTAAATAAACTTAATTTAAGCACTTTTCAATAAACAACAATTTTTTTTAAATCTATGATAGAAGATATTATTACTATTGTCCCATAGGACATTACAATGTTATTCGAGTTAATTCTCTAATACGTAGCTTAAGAATAGAATAGAATAGAATAGAATAGAATAGAATAGAATAGAATAGAATAGAAAATCATTTATTCAAATAAACTTAATTTAAGCACTTTTGAATAGTCATAACAATTTGTTTTTTATCTACCACTCGTTCGGAAAGCTGTCTCATCACAAGAAGAACGAGTAAGAAACTTGTGTGTTGCTCTTTTAAATAATTCTAGTAAGTTCACATTTACAAATCGAAACGAGTGTATACAAACTACCAACCAGCACTAATTTATTTGAGTCAAATATAAATACACAATAAGATTAAATCAGTCGTAGTGATAAGAGCAGGCCAGTCCCTACAAGCAGCACTCGTTCACGTTTTGTTGTACAATACAATCACATAGTGTGGTACGATATATCTTATATATCGATTCTCATGAAATTTTGTGAGCGTTCTGAGTAGGTCTGAGAATCGGCCAACATCTATTTTTCATCCCTCTAAATGTTAGGGGTAGTCCACCCCTAAATTTTTTTTTATTTAAAGGTAAAACAGCGTTTCCCGGGATAGCTAGTATTTTATAATATTGTATACATTCATATTTCGCCTTTAATTACCACCATCGTTGGCTGAACCGCCCCAGCGCCCTACATACAGTCCCACACACTCGTCATGCGTTCACGAGTATGACGTCACTCGACGGTTCACCTTTTGCTGCTACAAATAGAATGTTGTCAATAACAATCAGTATTAGACTTCCAACGGATGTTATAGATTTCTGAGAAAATACTAACGTTTGATAATATTATTACTTCAGTCTCGCCTATTTTGAACGCCAATTATAATCTGTAAAAGTATAGAATAAAATTAAACTATAGTTCATTCTATTAATGTATTTTATGAACACAGTTTATCACTCGTATATATATTAACAAAAAAACAATAAAACATAATTGTGGACGAGTAGCAAGAACGCAATAGTAGTAGATTTGGAGTGTCCTTCACACCGGGCGACGGATGTCGAGCTAACTCGGCTCACCAAGGACGTGCGTAGCAAGCGCCGATTCGGATACGCGAGAACAATAGGTGTTAGACTGGCATCACCACTATGGTCGCGTCCTCGTTCAAATCAAATACACATATTTTTAAGTACACAAATGGCATTCAAGCATACGGCTCATCTCAACGGCAACTGTTTACCATCGTAAACAGTTGCCGTAGCCTATGAACGCCTGAGCCACCACAAATGTTACGTGCGCGTTGCCGACCCTTAAATACTCTCTTGAAAATCCCATGCTGTATCATAACTTCATCCTGGTAGATGTCCACTGCTTAAAGGCCACTCCCAAAGATCTCCATGCTTCCATGCTGTAGTCTCTAGAGGAAATCTCGGCAGGTAGGTCATTCCATAATCTTGCTGTATCATAATTTTAGCCTGGTCGACATCCACTGCTGAATAAAGGCCTCTCCCAAAGATCTCCATGCTTCCATGCTGTAGTCTCTAGAGGAAATCTCGGCAGGTAGGTCATTCCATAATCTAAGAGCGACAGCAGGAAACTCCTCTGAAACCGCACCGTCCGAAACCACTTAGGTTCCAGCGTGTGGGGATGAATTCCCTGTCGATGGCGAGCGGTGCGGTGGTAAAAGGTATTATGTCGAATAATTCCTCAGAACACAGTCCGTTGTATATTCGGTAGAGCACACAAGCGTTGCGAAGTCTCGCCACAATCTAAATGGTTCAATACCTCCAAAGAGCTCAAAATCATTGACAATTCCTTTAAATTAATTTCCTTCTAGTTACAATTATAAAGGGTCTAAATTTGAAGGATTAAAATAAGAAATAAACGGTTTATTTTGGTCTCAATATTTGAACAGCCTGTATAGATTTGTTAGCTTACAAAAACTTAGTTTCAATAGGCGGACCATATAGAAAAATTGAAAAATTGTTTTTTAAAATCGCGTAACTCTTAGGGTATAAGCAGAGAAACGTGGACCGCATTGCAAAGTTAGAAATAGAAATGGTCTTTATTCAAATAAACTCAATACAAGAACTTTTGAATAGTCATATTTTGATTCTACCACTCATTCGGAACGCAGATTCATCACAAGAAGAATGAGCAAGAAATTTGTGTGTTGCTCTTTTGAATAGATGTTTTTTTTATACAAATAATTCCACAATAACAAGTAAGAGGCATGTGATAATCAACATAGAAACCGCTACACACTCATGCTATCAGATAATATTGTCAGCGCTATGCAATTTAAGTTTTTCTACAAAAACATTATTATCGTTAACGACCTCTTCAATTTTATAATATGTGTCTTCTAAAAACAAAAAAAAAAGTTTGTAAGCCGCCACACTGTTTTTCCCGCCCCCCTTTCCTGCACAATATGAACAATGATTATTCGCCGCAGTTTTACGAGTGAAACAACCTCCGCATGCATCAATTAAACAAAAGAAGCTCCTTAAATATTAAAACAAACTGTATTTGTGTCGCTAGTGTGGTGTATTGTTATTTTAAACATTTACCCTTAAGAAACCTTAATACCTTTCTTGAAAAACCCCATGCTGTAGTCTCTCGAGAAAACCTCGGCAGGTAGTTCATTCCACAATTTAAGTGTACGCGGGAGGAAGCTCCTCTGAAACCGCACTTTTTTTTTTTTTGATGATAATGGAATGTTGCACCCGCCTGCGCTAACGGTTTACGCTGGCGGGGCACCAGTGGAGGATGATAAGATGAGCATGAAGAAGGTCAGTTAGCCCATCGTGACAAATTCATCAGAAATTTATCACGATGGTTTCCAGGGGAAACCGCGTGGAGGTCAACCTAACATGGTACATTGCTAGTAATGGGTTATGAGTCCGCATTACTAACAATCCCCTTTCCCTCCTCTGAAACCGCACTGTCCGAGACCACTTAGGTTCCAGCGTGTGGGGATGAATTCCCTGTCGATATCGAGCGGTGCGATGGTATTATAATATCTCAGGACAATTCACACAGCGCCATCTAGTGCTAAGATACAGCTTGTATTATGGATACTAGAGAACTGATATAAATAAATAGATACGAGTAAATACAGACATGTCTATTCACTTTCTTTTAAAATTTTAATTGTATATTCAACAAATTTTATTTTTCAAAGATAATTTTAAGATTTGTAAATTGTAAGAGCTGTAAATGTATTATACATATAAACCTTCCTCTTGAATCACTCTATTTAAAAAAACCGCCTCAAAATCCGTTGCGTAGTTTTAAAAATTTAAGCATACATAGGGACGGACAGACAGCGACAGCGACTTTTTATACTATGTGTAAACGACGGAATCAAATAGAAAATAAGTTTTAGCTGTAATTAGTATAATAAGTTATCCTTAATAAAATATATAACTTAGTGTTTTTTAATGTCCCAAATATAAGTAATTAGTATAAGTGTGTTAGGGTTCACAAATTGTCGAAAAATCTGATATTTTATATTAAAAGAAGGTAGTTTCATTGTTACTCGGTATCGTTAAACTAGTTGCATATAACCCCCACTCATATCTTCTCTGTATAAAAGGGAGGGTTTTTGTAGCCCCCTCCGATCGATCCCCCGTCCAATTCAAACGGGGATCGAAATTACGACGGCCTGAGCCGAGGTTCGAACCCCTAGTGGTGCCCTCAGACTAAAGTCGTATCCGTCGGGCAGGAGTTGACCTTCAGCCGCTCCATATGTCCTTCCGCGGGTTTGGAGTGCCATCTGCACTCGCCCCATAACGTCCGGTGAAGCTGTAAAGGCCAGCTACGGCCAACAGCATTAGAGTAGTCCGAAAAAAAAAAGGCCGCGGCATTCGGTCTTTAAGCACAGGATGTGCTGGTTGTATTTTAATTGCTAAAGTAAATTGTGTTAGAGACAAATTAAATTAATGTTATATAGCTGTTATTTTATTATAATACATACTTTTACTAGTACATAGAGTTGATATATCTAACAAGTGTATATAAGATCAATTTTGTTAATAATAAAAATAATAAAACTATTAGAAAATAAAGACACGCATCGTACAGTTGCAGTAGGGCTGGCCACCTTTCGGGTGTCTATATAAAGAGTGCTAGATCAATAACTCTATCATTATGTCTTTGATCCATAGACAATTTTGCAGTATTAAGTACCTATATAAAACTGCGCTAAAGCACGCACGATTGAAGAACGCGGGAATTTTTCTCGTTCCCTTTCTCTACATTTAAATGCACACTCTTTGACACTCCTCAGATCCTATCCCCCTTCCATTCAAACGGGGAACGAAATTACGACGGCCTGAAGGCTGTATTTAAAACATTTGGCTCTAAAACAAATTGTTATGACTATTCCTCTTTGACACCCCTTCGATCCTATCCCCCTTCCATTCAAACGGGGAACGAAATTACGACGGCCTGAAGGCTGTATTTAAAACATTTGGCTCTAAAACAAATTGTTATGACTATTCCTCTTTAACACCCCTTCGATCCTATCCCCCTTCCATTCAAACGGGGATCGAAATTACGACGGCCTGAAGGCTGTATTTAACACATTTGGCTCTAAAACAAATTGTTATGACTATTCCTCTTTGACACCCCTTCGATCCTATCCCCCTTCCATTCAAACGGGGATCGAAATTACGACGGCCTGAAGGCTGTATTTAAAACATTTGGCTCTAAAACAAATTGTTATGACTATTCAAAAGTGCTCAAATAAACTCATATTTGAATAGATGATTTTCTATATTATTATTCTATTCTATTCTAATACGCCCTTTGGCTGGGCTGAAATTCCGCCTCGTACGTAACCACCATAACGTACTTATATCATCCCCCTCCTATGAATCCCCCCATTCAAACGGGGATCGAAATTACTACAGCCTGAACCGAGGTTCTCAC
Source organism: Achroia grisella (assembly GCF_030625045.1). NCBI lineage: Eukaryota > Metazoa > Arthropoda > Insecta > Lepidoptera > Pyralidae > Achroia > Achroia grisella. The sequence goes on along the minus strand of NW_026713018.1, from coordinate 1,067,276 downwards.
TCCTAGCGGTGCGCTCAGACTAAAATCGTATCAGTCCGGCGGCAGTTGGCCTTCAACCCCACCATAAGTCCTTCTGCGGGTTTGGAGTACCATCTGCACTCGCCTTATCATCCGGTGAAGTTATAAAGGCCAGCTGCTGCCAAAAACATTAGAGTAATCCGGAAAAAAATGCGTGACAACCGATTCGCATTCTCAGAAGAATATAAACGAAAAAGAAGTTACAATCAACAGTATATGTTAAATGTTAAGTTAAAAAAAAAACTCGGACGACTAGCACGATCAAATTTCAAATAGGAAATGCTTAAAGCAAGCACCAAGATCAAAGGACTGCCGACGCAAGACTAGGTTTTGTGCTCCACTTTTTAATATTCAGCTCACGGGCGAGACAAAATGAATTTACACGTTTACAAGTGAGTGTGGACCAAGATTTTATGCGCAAAGCCGTGATTCAATTTGCTTGGCTGTGATACACAGTCAAAAATTGTGCCTTTGACGAGAAAATCAAGTTAGGTTATAGAGATAACAAACAGGTTATAGAGGAAAACTTATCGCTTATCACGCTCTAGTAGAATTCTTTCTAAACAATGGTGGACCAAATACCCCTATTTACTCCACCATTGTTTAGAAAGAATAGAATATAATGGAATATAATTTATTCAAATAAACTTAATTTAAGCACTTTTCAATAAACAACAATTTTTTTTAAATCTATGATAGAAGATATTATTACTATTGTCCCATAGGACATTACAATGTTATTCGAGTTAATTCTCTAATACGTAGCTTAAGAATAGAATAGAATAGAATAGAATAGAATAGAATAGAATAGAAAATCATTTATTCAAATAAACTTAATTTAAGCACTTTTGAATAGTCATAACAATTTGTTTTTTATCTACCACTCGTTCGGAAAGCTGTCTCATCACAAGAAGAACGAGTAAGAAACTTGTGTTTTGCTCTTTTAAATAATTCTAGTAAGTTCACATTTACAAATCGAAACGAGTGTATACAAACTACCAACCAGCACTAATTTATTTGAGTCAAATATAAATACACAATAAGATTAAATCAGTCGTAGTGATAAGAGCAGACCAGTCCCTACAAGCAGCACTCGTTCACGTTTTCTTATACAATACAATCATACAATGTGTTACGATATCTTCTTATATGTAAAATTCTCGTGTCACAGTTTTCGTTCCCATACTCCTCCGAAACGGCTTGACCAATTCTCATGAAATTTTGTGAGCGTATTGAGTAGGTCTGAGAATCGGCCAACATCTATTTTTCATCCTTCTAAATGTTAGAGGTAGTCCACCCCTAATTTTTTTTTTATTTTAAGTCAAAACAGCGTTTCCCGGGACAGCTAGTATTTTATAATATTGCATACATTCATATTGCGCCTTTAATTACCACCATCGTTTGCTGCACCGCCCCCAGCGCCCTACACACAGTCCCACACACTCCTCATGCGTTCACGAGTATGACGTCACTCGACGGTTCACCTTTTGCTGCTACAAATAGAATGTTGTCAATAACAAACAGTATTAGACTTCCAACGGATGTTATAGATTTCTGAGAAAATACTAACGTTTGATAATATTATTACTTCAGTCTCGCCTATTTTGAACGCCAATTATAATCTGTAAGAGTATATAATAAAATTAAACTATAGTTCATTCTATTAATGTATTTTATGAACACAGTTTATCACTCGTATATATATTACCTAAAAAACAATAAAACATAACATAAAAGTCAATTGTGTCCTTTTATTTATAATATTATTGTACAATAAAGTATTACAAACAAACAAACAAACAAACATAATTGTGGACGAGTAGCAAGAACGCAATAGTAGTAGATTTGGAGTGTCCTTCACACCGGGCGACGGATGTCGAGCTAACTCGGCTCACCAAGGACGTGCGTAGCAAGCGCCGATTCGGATACGCGAGAACAATAGGTGTTAGACTGGCATCACCACTATGGTCGCGTCCTCGTTCAAATCAAATACACATATTTTTAAGTACACAAATGACATTCAAACATACGGCTCATCTCAACGGCAACTGTTTACCATCGTAAACAGTTGCCGTAGCCTATGAACGCCTGAGACACCACGAGTGTTACGTGCGCGTTGCCGACCCTTAAACACTCTCTTGAAAATCCCATGCTGTATCATAACTTCATCCTGGTAGATGTCCACTGCTTAAAGGCCACTCCCAAAGATCTCCATGCTTCCATGCTGTAGTCTCTAGAGGAAATCTCGGCAGGTAGGTCATTCCATAATCTTGCTGTATCATAATTTTAGCCTGGTCGACATCCACTGCTGAATAAAGGCCTCTCCCAAAGATCTCTATGCTTCCATGCTGTAGTCTCTAGAGGAAATTTCAGCAAGTAGGTCATTCCATAATATAAGAGCGACAGCAGGAAACTCCTCTGAAACCGCACCGTCCGAAACCACTTAAGTTCCAGCGTGTGGGGATGAATTCCCTGTCGATGGCGAGATGGTTAAAGGTATTATGTCGAATAATTCCTCAGAATACAGTCCGTTGTATATTCGGTAGAGCACACAAGCATTGCGAAGTCTCGACACAAGCTAAATGGTTCAATACCTCCAGAGAGCTCAAAATCATTGACAATTCGTTTAAATTAATTTCCTTCTAGTTACAATTATAAAGGGTCTAAATTTGAAGGATTAAAATAAGAAATAAACGGTTTATTTTGGTATCAAAATTTGAACAGCCTGTATAGATTTGTTGGCTTAGAAAAACTTAGTTTCAATAGGCGGACCTTACAGAAAAATTGAAAAATTGTTTTTTAAAATCGCGTAACTCTTAGGGTATAAGCAGAGAAACGTGGACCGCATTGCAAATTAGAAATAGAAATTGTCTTTATTCAAATAAACTCAATACAAGAACTTTTTGCTCCATTTATAGCATGGGTTCCAGGGAGTCTTTGCGAGAGTGCTTTAAGGAATCAAATATCCTCACCGTTGCTTCTCAATACATTTATGAAAATATCATCTATGCCAGGAAGAATATAGACAGTTTCAAAAGAGTTAGTGATTGCACCAATAAAAGCTTACGTAACAATAACAAACTGATTTTACCTAAATGTCGTTTGGCTAAAGCTAGTAATTCGTTTTATGGCAATTGCGTAAGGTTTTACAATAAAATACCAGAGTCTGTTATAAATCTGCCAGAAAAAAGATTTAAATGTCAAATAAAACAATTCCTTTGCAAAAAAGCTTACTATAAACTTGAAGCATCCGTTAACGATAATAATGTTTTTATAGAAAAACTTAAATCCATAGCACTGACAATATTATTTGATTACACTAATAATAATGAGTGCGTAGCGATTTCTATGTTGATTATCGCAAGCCTCTTACTTGTGCTGTAATTATTTATATAAAAAAACATATATTAAAAAGAGCAACACACAAGTTTCATTCTTCTTGTGATAAATCTGCATTCCGAATGAGTGGTAGAATCAAAATATGACTATTCAAAAGTGCTTGTAATGAGTTTATTTGAATAAAGATTATTTCTATTTCTATTTCTATTTCTATTTCTATTTGAGTTGTCATATGTTTTATTCTACCACTCATTCAGAATGCAGATTCATCACAAGAAGAATGAGTAAGAAACTTGTGTGTTGCTCTTTTGAACAGATGTTTTTTATACAAATAATTCCAAAATAACGAGTAAGAGGCATGTGATAATCAACATAGAAACCGCTACACACTCATGCTATCAGATAATATTGTCAGCGCTATGCAATTTAAGTTTTTCTACAAAAACATTATTATCGTTAACGACCTCTTCAATTTCATAATATGTGTCTTCTAAAAACAAAAAAAAAGTTTGTAAGCCGCCACACTGTTTTTTCCCGTCCCCCTTTCCTGCACAATATGAACAATGATTATTCGCCGCAGTTTTACGAGTGAAACAACCTCCGCATGCATCAATTAAACAAAAGAAGCTCCTTAAATATTAAAACAAACTGTATTTGTGTCGCCAGTGTGGTGTATTGTTATTTTAAACCTCAAGTGCTTCAAGTCGCCGACGCAAATCATCTATATTGTAACATTATTTGTTAATTATAATTTATTTTGTATAAAACATACATATATTTAAAATAGATATCTATTCGATTAATATAATCTGTAATGTTAAATCTTACCTTCTATAGGTATACGTCAATTTGACATCTTTAGAGGTCAATGTCATTCAAATCGTCAGATGTCAAAGTCATTCTTTTAAATAAAAGTTTATGATCAAAACGGGAAAATAACATGATGGTAAAATTTTGTCGGTTGATATATAAACGGAGTGAGGAATAAAGACAAACAAATAATACATTTCTATTTATGAGTATGATTGTTTGTATCGGTCTGGGTGTTTTCTATATATAATATGTATGTATTTACAAATAAAATATATGTCTATTTATTTGTATCAGTTGTCTAGTACCCATAACACAAGTTTTAGCTAGCTTAACTTGGATCTAGATGGCGCTGTGTGAATTGTCCTGAGATTATTATTATTAAATAAAGACAAAGCAATTTGTATTATCTATTATTAAACAGCTGTTTTAATATACTAAAATTTTGTGGTGACCCAATTTGGGTGAGTTCCTTAATTCCAAAGGGAATTAAGGAGTTTGTAGCCACACTGCAGTGATTGTAGGAAAAGTCCTACTATCACTGCAGTGTGGCTAAAAACTATGTACATCAGTATGCTTTTTTGAAGTCGAGTGTTTGTATTTTTTGAAGCATAGTCATAGCTCTTAGGGTATACGAGAAGCGTAATATGTCGTTCTCTGGTGAGCGTAAATAGCGTGCCATCATAACAACATCCAAGAAGCTATATATAGCCTTTAATGGATCGCTCATACGAACAACGGATGGTATAAAATTTTACGCTCTCCCACCGTTACAGGAAACTCTTAAAACGCCTCGCCTTATCATTTTACAGCGGTCTAACTTATGAGCGACGAAGGTGATAAATAACTACATTAATAGCGCATATATGAGATAAGATACTTTAAAGATATCACAGTGTAGTAATGGATACTTATAAATTCAAATTCTCAAATTGAAGACCTTGGTGGTCTTGGTTCGATTCCTCGCACGGCACAAACATTTGTATTTATGAGTATGATTGTTTGTATCGGTCTGAGTGTTTTCTATGTATATATGTATTTATAAAAAAAAATCAATGTATTTGTATCAGTTGTCTAGTACCCATAAGCTTTAGCTAGCTTAACTTGGGTCTAGATGGCACTGCGTGAATTGTCCTGAGATTATTATTATTATTAATTCAAATCATTTATTCAATTCAATCATTTATTCATGTAGGACATTTTAGACGCTTATGAATGTAAAATATATTATATGATAATTCATCATTTTTTCCCTACCGTCCAGTTCACTATACAGATTCAATCGAGAAGAACTGACAAGAAACTCAGTTGAATTACTTTTTCTTAAAGCCAGTTTATTTACAATGTATATTTATGTAGGTGTTTGTCTAACACAATGAAAATCCCGTGCATGAACAACTATTACCATGCACGCTCGTCATTTATCTAATAAAAATGACTACATTACCAAAACATATTAGCCTATTATATTGTATAGACTATATTATATTTGTTATTATTATTATTATATAAATTAGCGAAAGATACAGTGCTATGCATGACGTTGGTATATAGTAGAGGAAGTGCTTCAAAAGTGTATCGCGCTGTCGCGAGGATGGCGCTTACAACCATTCACTATGATTTCTACGTGTGTCCCAAAAATTTTAATCGAATTAGGTGTCATTTTGCGGAAGTCCATTTCACTACTTCATAGATTTATATTATTTTGTTTAATTCCTCTACAATTAGCATATGTGAGACCACATATATTCGGTGTAGAAACTTCACTACCATTACGACCTTCTCTAATAATTGAGTCTACACCCATATCGCGACACGAGTTTCGCCTCTGAACGAGGCATCATCAGGCGTTGAATAGAGTTTGGGTACAGCTCGGAAGCCTAGTGTTGACTCATCGGCAATCATGAGTAGTCACCGTAGTTTATATATACATATATATATATAAGGTATAATAATAAAGTTTATATATACATAAGGGACAAACGAGCTAGCAGCTCACCTGATGGTAAGTGATTACCTGCTACCTGCCCATCAGCACCCGCAACACCAGCGGAATCGCAAGTGCGTTCCCGCCAGAAAGACGGAATAAGCTCTTTTCTTGAAGGTTTCAATATTTTATCGCTTCGGAAATACCATTGCTGGCTGATTCCACGTTGTGGTTGTGTGTAGCAAAAAGTTTCTTGAAAAATTCACGACGAAGGATCGCCATGCACTCTGTGATTTCGCTGCCACTAAACATTATCATTAAGTTAAATTCGGACGGGAAAAGCTGCGTGAATGAGCTAATCCTTACTTTAATATTATAATTGCGAAAGTAACTCTGTCTGTCTGTCTGTCTGTCTTCCTTTCACGCCAAAACTAGAATAGAATAGAATAGAAAATCATTTATTCAAATAAACTTAATTTAAGCATTTTTGAATAGTCAACATTTCTTTTAATCTACCGCTTATTCGGAAAGCTATCTCATCACAAGAAGAATAAGCAAGAAACTTGTGTGTAGCTCTTTTAAACAATCCTTGTAAGTTCACATTTTACAAGTCGAAACGTGTGAATACAAACTACCAACCAGCACTAATTTATTTAGGCTCAAATATAAAAACACAATAAGATTAAATCAGTCGTAGTGATAAGAGCTGACCAGTCCCTACAAGCAGCACTCGTTCACGAGTATGACGGATAAGCCAGCCATCACTGCGCTCGACCATATTTTATGGAGCCCAATGACCCGGCCCACTACGCCGCCACATGCCTGGACATTTTAGTGAGCATGACTACATTCCACTCGACCACGTCACAGCACTACTATACTGATTTAAATTAAATTCGATACACAGATAGTTTAGACCCTAACAAAGGACATAAGCTAGTTTTTAATGCGAAAGAAAGGGTCGTAAGGGGTTGAAAGGGGAAATGAAAGTTTGTATATGGATATGGATATATTTGTATTATGGAAGTATTGTCATTTTTTAAGCTAGAAGCTTGAAACTTATTTTTTAGTTTATTGTTTGAATATAAATAAATAAAAAGGGGTTGTAAGGGGTTGAAAGGGGAGATAAAGATTTGTATTCAAGTAATGACATTTTTAAAAGTAGTACGATAAAACTTTTTTCTTTACATTTTTTGAGTTAGATTACTGAATATTTTTTCTTTATTTGTTCACTATAACACGCGGGCACAGATAGTATGTATAGTACAGCTATACCTACTGATGGATAAATTTTATGTAGCGGAGAAAATGGTATTTCGCCATATCCCTGATGCCTAGGAGATTAATCTAACAAAACAATAGTGCGTGATTCTATGGGGATTTAATGTCGTGACATTAACGGGAATGAATGTGGGACCCTTCGTAGATTATGCCAAGAACAATGGCACGTTCCTTACAGCGTATATTTTATCTATGAATTAGTTAGGAAAAACGACATCATGCGTTAATCATAAACTATAATTATCGAAAAATCGTCCCTAGTTTTTATACTTTTAAATTCAATTTTGTTTGTTTCTTATTTCAGTTTTCATGACTGAACGATGATCAGTGAAAATATTTTGTAAATCTGTTTGTAATATTTTATGTAAAATGCGATGGTCGCGGATTCGATTCCTCGCAGAGTATAAACATTTTTATTTATAGTGATAGTTTGTATCGGTCTGTGTATTTACTATGTATATTATTTATGTATTTACAAATAAAAAATTAAGTGTTTATATTAGGTATCTAGTCAAAGCACCCATAACACGAGATCTAACGACGAGATATAACATTAATTTAACTATGTCTCTAATGAGTAAAAACAACATATGCATGATGACTAGGGCCCTCACAGGACACTGCAAATTAAACAAGCATATAGCTAAACTAGGCCTATGCACGACAAGTATCTGCAGAGTCTGCCAAATTGAAGAGGAAACGCCGCTTCACATCCTATATGGTTGTAGCCCAGTCATGCATAAACGAAATATCTCCTTTGGAAAGTTTACACTCTTTCCCGAGGAGATAAAAACGATCGTTCCTAAGAATATCCTTCAATTCTTGTCCCTGACGGGTCTAGGTAGCGAACTCTGAAAAAGAGCGAGCACAATAGATCTATGTAGGTCGCAGCGCTACAGGTGCTACACATCTGACAATAGCCCAAACAATCCAATAAAAAAAAATGTCTCTAACACAATTCACTTTAGCAATTAAGATACAACCAGCACATCCTGTGCTCAAAGACCGAATGCCGCAGCTTACAAAAACCCTCCCTTTTATACAGAGAAGATATGAATGGGGTTATATGCAACTAGTTTAACGATACCGAGTAATAATAAAACTAACTTTTTTTTTATATAAAATATTTATTTTTTATTTTATTTATATAACTTTAATGCACACAGTACAAAAGTAATAGTACATTTGGCGGACTTAACACCATGCGGTATTTTCTACCAGTCAACCATAGGCAGTACAGAGAAAAATTGTTGGCGGTGCAAAGATATTCATAACAAAAAAAAAACAGATTTTTCGAAAATATCTAAATGTATAATGAAAATATATAATGTGTAACAAACATCCATCCGAACTTCCAACTTTTCGCGTATATAATTTTACTAAGCTGTATACTAATTCAAATTTGATGGGGTCATTATTTACACGTATAATTAGTAAAAATAATAATAATAAAACTGAGAAAAAGAGAGAATATCTCGACCTGGCTCACGAGGTGACCGAAATGTGGGGGGTGATGTCCACCGAAATAATTCCAATCGTTATATCGGTGAACGGTCTTATCCCAACCAGTCTGGAGCAACATCTCAGACAGTTGGGATTCCGAGGCGGCTCACTCCCGGGAAAGATGCAGAAAGCGGTGCTCTTAGATTCTGCCCGCATTGTACGACGGTTTCTCTCCCTGGGGCCCTGAACCCCGGCCAACCGTGCTTCCGCCGGGGGTAAGTTGACATCTCCTCTCCTTAAGAGGGGAGATGAGATTTTTTTTTGGAAGTTAGGAATAATAATAATAATAATCTTTATTTGTCTCAAACAGAAACTTTTTACACAATACAACTATTGCCCATAGAATAATATAATTTAAAAACTAATTAATGAGACAAAACGGTCTATAACTCAGTGAGGGCAGTGAGTCCACCCTCTCTGCTATTCTGTTATAGCCATTTATCAGTAAAATACAAGGTGAGATCGACGACGATAGCATATTCATTTAAACTACAACTAACGGGATCCTACCACGTTTTATATTTATTTGCTGAGTTCCCTATATTTCGGCAGTGTTTCAACCACCATGTTTGTATGATTTTGTTACTAAGCTAGTTCATTTTTCAATTCATTTTTCTGGTTGACTATTTGGCAAGATATACTTACAAGTTTTCGCGTATATAATATTAGTAAGCTAGCGCATTTTTCAAATCATTTTCCCAGTGGACTTTTTAACTTTATCACTACCACTTCTAAAGTAGGTAGTTTAGTTTATGTGAATTCGATGAGGTTCCCCCGAGTACTTCCGGTCTATAAATTGCTTCCATCAGCTCCCTTTATCCATCCTGGCACGTGTCCTAATCAACTTACGGCAGATATAAAACTTCGTACACACTTGCCACTCGCTCCTGAGAAGGAAACTTTCGCCACCTTTATTTTGTTTCTCATATATAAGTTAACCATTTTACACACTAACGCATATTTAATCTTATTAAAATAATAAACGCGATAGTTTGTTGTTGTAGATGGATGTTACTCTTTCACGCAAAAACTACTGAACGGATTTTGAGGAAACTTTACAGTAATATAGCTTATACATCAGAATAACACCGGTTATAAATTTCATGCGCGTGAAATCGTGGGCACAGATAGTAATCTATATATTGATACACGAAGCAAAAAGTTTGTACTACCTTATGTAAAAACTAGCTTTTGCCCGCGGCTTCGCTCGCGTTAATTTATCCCCTTAGGGGTGGAATTTATCAAAATCCTTTCTTAGGGGATGCCTACGTCATAGTAGCTTTACGCATGCAAAGTCTCAACCCGATAGGTTTAAAATTGACACAGTTTCATACAAACTTGCATCCCCTATTTTATGCCCTTGGGGGTAGAATTAATAAAAATTCTTTCTTAGCCGATGCCTACGTCGTAACATCATGCATGGCATAAGGCATGCAGGTAGAGTAGCGTAGTTGAGTAGATGTTATGACATCCGCTAAGAAAGATTTTGATAAATTCCACCCCTAAGGGGATAAATTAACGCGAACGAAGCCGTGGGCAGAAGCTAGTAAGAAATGTATTCACAAGAGGCGGTTCGGTCTCGAATTACAGGACTGTTATTTTATTGTCCCTCGTAACTAGATAATTGTGTGGCCGAGCGATAATAATAAATTCGCCACAAATAGATCAGTTCTGTTTGTTTTTAATATTACATATATGTCTATCATGCTTAGTAATTCAAACTTATAATTTAAATTATGGTCGAATTTGACCATTTGCTCTCTCTCTCTCTCTTCCTGGCTATATATCTCACATGGTGGTGGGGTCAGCTTTCCTTATTATCCTATCCACTTAATCCTGTCCCGGACATCGTCTTCAGAGACTTCACACTCCATCATGTCCCTAGCAACAACATCTTCCCATCCCTTCCTTGGCCCTTCCTTGAATTTGACCATTTGCTAACCACTAGTTAATATTATTACAATATGTAGATACTATTGGAATTGATCAGTAAAGATTTGCATTAAAATTGGCATGCAGTCCTTGGCCTGATTCAATTCAATGGATATTTTGGTTTAATGCATCTCGACGTGGCCAGCTAAAACATTAGCGATAACAAACAAACAGACACTTGTAATAATCTCGATGATATATTGAAAATGGTAACAGAATAATAATTTAGGTAGATTGTGACTTATGTTTATACATAAAAATTACGTGGCCGTTGTTTGTCCGCGATGGACTCCAAACTACTGAACTGATTGCAAATTTGATTTGCACATTGTGTGCAATTTGATCCAACTTGCAAGATAGGATAGCTTACATCTCAATTTATAGTCGCAATATTATTTTATTCAAGAATCTTAGCCACATTAGCGCGTTGCCGGGCTGCTAGTATAATAATAAAGTGTCTATATATATAGAAATAGAAATAATCTTTATTCAAATAAACTTAATATAGTATGTCCAAAACTTTATAAGCACTTTTAAACAGTCACATTTTTTTTATTCTACCTCTAATTCAGAACGCAGACTCATCACCAGAAGAACGAGAATGAAACTTGCGTGATGCTCTTTTAAATAATTGTTGTTCTAAATTCTTTATTTGAATTTAGAACAACAATTTTTTAAAAGCGCATCACTCCAAAAAAATTATGTAATTTTAAACTAAATTAAATTTTATAAAAAAAAGGTGTGGCGAATTTACTATTATTGTTGCCTAGTTACACCGTTAAGAAGAAAATAACAAGCTTGTCTTTGGAGATCGAATCGCTTTCTTATGTATATATCTATTGTGAATATTTAATATATATATGTCCATAGCCACCATTACACTTATCATTTCACCTCCTCCTTTCCAACTGCTGCTGCTCGTACCAGATGAATACTCAATACATAAATAATAGCTTCATCGTTGCCACTAACAAGGGCTACTAAAACTTGAATAAAAATATGTAGGTGAGACATCGTTAGATCATCATCATCTGCTTCTTCCTTAACATTTATTTGTAGTCGGTAATGTGTTTTTCTCTTCCATTCATCCCTGTTCGCAGTCATCTCGTTATTTACTCCCTTTCTTCTACCATCTTTCACATAGTGGATGCATCTCTTTTTCAGTCTTCTTATGCTCTTATCACCATCCAAATTCATATGTAACATCTTCCTTAAGATATGATCTTCATTCCTACACATTACATGTCCATACCACGACAAACGATTACTTTTTAACCTCTCCGATACCAGCACATCATCATATTTCCGTGTAATACCGTTAGATGCTTGAACGATCGCATCTCAGAACTCGTAACATACCACCAAACCAGAGTTTCCACAAGAACATACACAATCGAGTTTCCACAACGTTACAGATTTAATATGAAATTAATAATATTCCAATTAAAACTGTCCAACTACTATATTGAAATTGTAACGTTGCGGCCTCGTTCATTCTTCGGCACGTGTAAGTTCTGCTCTTCAACAGTTTTCGATAGGGCTGTACATATGTAAAAGTCGTTTGCGTAACTCAGTCTTACCCATTTCAGTCGCTAAGCATGCAAGCAGTGTGACGATTGAAGGGTGAAAATATAAAATAATACTAATTCAATTCAAAATATCTTTATTCATGTAGGTCTATGACAGACTCTTATAATATGTCAAATCTACCATCAGTTCGGAATGATTTTTAAGATAAGAAGAACTGACAAGAAACTCAGCTCGTATTCTTTTCAAATAAATATTATACATGTTTACAATAATATAGATTCATTTTTAAATTCAAATTTGGGACAGTACAGTGACCACCAGTATATGCTATAGCAAAAGCAAATAGTCTAATCAGTATTTGTGACTCGAGCAGACTAGTCCCCACAAGCAGCTTCCGTTTACGAGTATGACAGATTAATACCGAAAAAACGGATACAATAAATTGTCTGTTTCAATATTGTAACCGAATTTACCGCCGCGTGTAGAGGCTTTTGAAAACGCTAGCATCATCCTAAGTTTAAATCAAGGAAGGGCGAACATTGTGAGGCGCGACTTAAATCGAATTTAGGAGATTTCCATCTGATTAATGTGAATCCAGTTGATACAATCATGAGACTGGAAGGTTCTCTCCTTGATCTATTACAAAACTTACACTAATTATTTTAACTATAATAGTTTTTAGGGCGTAATCTTTGAGTAGTCGTTTAGTGAAAGAAATTGAAATAATCCTTATTCAATTAAATTTAATATAAGCACTTTTCAATTTTGAAGTGTACCGAAAGTCGTACTTCTCCGCCCGCATAATTTTCATAAAGAACAAAGTTTTTGCTTCACGTTGTAATAAATAAATACATACTAAAGAGGATTAGGCATGTGACAATGATAGATACTGCTACGCACTCAATCTTTGAACAATCAATTAAGAGTTTAATGTTTTTTTTAACGTCGTTTATGTTTCCAGCGATCTTGACCTTATCATCGGTCCACTTTGCTAAAAGCCTTACCACGCAGCGTCTTCCGGTCCGTAATCGCCACTCGAGGACTTTACTGCCCCAATGACCATGTGTCCTTCGACATCCGCCCATTGCCAATTTAGTTTCACAATTTTTCAGGCTACGTCGGTCACTCTGATCTCTCCATATTTCTAATAGGATCACGCAGAAAAACTCTAAACATAACCCTCTCCACTACCTCGGACTGACTCTGAGCTTATTTATGAAGCCCATAGTTGTACACCGTTCTCTTCCCTATCCTTTAATTTGTCGTTTACCTTTAAGGATGCCGCTGATGATGATATGGTTGTCAACTGCCCTCTTCCTCCACCCTTGATTCGAAGAGTTAATTTAAGGATGTCCCCTTAACAGCCAGTACCACTTTTTGACCTTTACCTTTAAAGTACCCCTTATCAAACAGTATTATTCTAAGCAGACGAAGTCATGGGATACGGCTTGTTAAACATACAATTACGTATTAAAATTAACTAGCGCAATAAATCACACCTACCCACTAGGGCATAACCAAATCCAGAAGCACCCGTTCCCAAATATGACGAATGAGCCAGCCGACATTGCGTTCAACCCATATTTTAGGCCCAACAACCCCTCAACGCCGCCACCTGTCTGGACATTTTAGTTAGACTAACTTACTCAAGACATCCGACCACGTAACAGCTCCGTTAAGTGTTGCCAGATTAGGGAGTTCTCCAACAAACTTAGTGCCATTTTGTGGCGATGAGGTACAAGTTTATAAAGCTCTCGTGGAAGGACAAAAAATAAGTTATGAGAGTATAGGGGGTTTTTGCATACATGTAGGTCTAAAAACAAAGAGAAAAGAACACTAGCTTATTGGTCTTACTTTTTAATGAGATGGTTGGTTTAAAACAGTCATTATTTGCACAAAAAAAATCGTTAGGGAACATACTCCTCCATAAGGCGATTTTTTTATTCATACGATATAATAATCTCAGGACAATTCACATAGCGCCATCTAGACCCAAGTCAAGCTAGCTAAAGCTTGTGTTATGGGTACTAGATAACTGATACAAATACATAGATATATATTCTTTTTATAAATACATACATATTATATATAGAAAACACCCAGACCGATACAAACAATCATACTCATGAATAATATTTGTGCCGTGCGATCCGTGCGTGAATCGAACCCGCGACCATCGGAAGTAAGGCGGTGTGCTAAACAGCTAGACCACCGAGGCTGTCTAATATATATATTTATTTATTTATCTGTCTGTGTGTCTACTTTAATACGTAATATATTACCACAAGTTAAAAAACCATATTAGCGAGTTTATGCACAAAATTTGGGAGGTTTACCGGAGAGTCATATGACAACACTGGCTACGTTGTACAATTTCAAATTTATTATACTAATTTGCATCACTAATTACATTCTACCATTGAAATGAGGTTAGCTATACTGTAACCAAAAGATATAACAAAATCTATAAACGATACGTTGAAGTAGTTGAACAACTTCAAGCGATTGTATATTAGTCAAATCAAATCAAATAATATCAAATCAAATCAAATCAAATCTAAAATGATTTATTCATGTAGACAGCCCAGAAGATGTCCACTGCTGAACAAAGGCCTCCCCCAAAGGTCTCCACGACTATCGGTCTTACACTGCTCACATCCAACACCTTCCAGCGATTTTGACCAGATCATCGGTCCACATATATACCGCAAGTTAAAAAACCATATTAGGAAGTTTATGTACAAAATTTGGGAGAATTACAAGAGAGTCACCTGACAACACTGGCTACTATGTACCATTTCAAATTTATTACACTAATTTGCATCACTAATTTCATTCTACCATTGAAATGAGGTTAGCTATACTGTAACCAAAAGATATAACAAAATCTATAAACGATACGTTGAAGTAGTTGAGCAACTTCGAGCGATTGTATATTAGTCAAATCAAATCAAATCAAAACAAACCAAATCAAAAATCATTTATTCATGTAGGATATTTATGCTTATGAACTTATTTTTTTTTGTGTCATTATTTTTTCCCTACCGTCCAGTATAGTGGACGTCACGTATCTTTAGCACACCGCTTTACGACCGATGGTCGCGGGTTTGATTCCTCGCACGGCACAAACATTTGTATTCATGAGTATGATTGTTTGTATCGGTCTGGGTGTTTTCGAAGTATAATATGTATGTATTTACAAAAAAAATAATATCTATGTATATGTATCAGTTGTCTAGTACCCATAACACAAGCTTTAGCTAGCTTAACTTGGGTCTAGATGGTGCTATGTGAATTGTCCTGAGATTATTATTATTATTATTAAATGAAGTCCCGTCGGCTGTCTGTTAGCTTAAATATTTTAATGCAGTTTTCAGCAATAGATAGAGTGCTTCACGAGGAAGGTTTATATGTATAATACACGCGGGTTATAGATATTATGTTATCTGTGGTTATAGTAAGAATAAACCGAGAAATTCAATGATTTATAATGCACCCGTGCGAAGTCGGGATAGATCGCTTATGTAGTTGATGATAAATATGAATAGTTTATTATGAAATATAAACACTTGTTTTTACTTAATAATTGAATTAAGTGATCAATGAGCTTAAATGTATATGTAATATATAAGTAGCTTTGACGTGGTCTAGTGTTTTGAGTAGTCATGCTCACTAAAATGTCCAGACTTGGGCCGGGTCATTGGGCTCCCTAAAATATGGTCGAGCGCGGTGATGGCTGGCTCATCCGTCATACTCGTGAACGGGTGCTGCTTGTAGGGACTGGTCTGCTCTAATCACTATGACTGATTTCCTCTTATTAATTGTTTAACCAGTTGGTTATATAATCAAGATTTTTTCTATTTGAGTATTTAATTGAATTAGTGCTAATTGGTGGTTGGTATTCACACTTAAACTTAAAAATGTAAAGTAATAATAAAATTATTTAAAAGAGCAAAACGCAAGTTTCTTTCTCGTTCTTCTTGCGATGAGACAGCTTTCCGAACGAGCGGTAGATAAAAAAAATGTAATAACTATTCAAAAGTGCTTCAATGTAAGTTTATTTGAATAAATGATTTTCTATTCTATTCTTAACTTTACAATTTTCTATACATCTATCACTAAAGACAAAACATGTTTTAAAGATTATACACATTATTGCCATGTATATAATTAAAAAAATCATATTAACAAAATAAACGACATAAAGAAATAAGGAATCCATACAACACTATAACAATCATATATCAATATAATCTATTTTTTTATAACTAAACTATTTTCTCACGTCCATTTAATAGGGAATTTAGTGTGGTGGTTTCCCAATTTGCCTTCCATGTTATATCAGCCATTAAAAAGATTGATGAAAGATCGTGGAAAATAGCAGGAAATCCACCAACAAGAGCGCTTTTCTTTAATTATAGCTTACTACTTTCTTGATATATGATAGCGTAGCGGCTTTTGTATTGATTGCCGCATGCATCCTTATGTAAAGTGCGAATACTGTAACTACCATATAGTAATTTTTGTAGCTGTGACGTGGTCGTGTGGAATGAGTAGTCATGCTCACTAAAATGTCCAGACATGTGGCGGCGTGGTGGGCCGGGTCAATGGGCTCCCTAAAATATGGTCGAGCGCAGTGATGGCTGGCTCATCCGTCATACTCGTGAACGAGTGCTGCTTGTAGGGACTGGTCTGCTCTTATCACTACGACTGATTTAATCTTATTGCATGATTATATTTGACCCAAAAAATTAGTGCTTGTTGGTAGTTTGTATTCACACGTTTCGACTTGTAAATGTAAACTTACAAGGATTATTTAAAAGAGCAACACACAAGTTTCTTGCTCGTTCTTCTTGTGATGAGACAGCTTTCCGAACGAGTGGTAGATAAAAAACAAATTGTTATGACTATTCAAAAGTGCTTAAATTAAGTTTATTTGAATAAATGATTTTCTATTCTATTCTATTCTATTCTATAAATGAAACTATCGTATGCAATAATTTAGTAGATGGGTTAGTGAAAAATATTCGCAAATAAATTGTTAAAGCCAGTTCTATGTACTTTCATAAGACTTCCGTAGCATTTTCGTAATTCATAAGTAAATTATTACAGCAATCTATATGTATTTTTCTAAGATTTCTTTATCAGTTTCGTAGACATAGGTGACGTCCTATGTTTACGAAGATGCTTAAGCAAGATCTATTTTTTAATATAACCTACGGTTTATATAAAAAAACAAATCTTGCCTTAAAAATTATTAGTTTAGAAACTGCGTAAAACTTGAGTTCTATTGGACAGTTTCAAATGGAATTTACACAGTATATGCTGCAGGAGGTCAAACTCCGATATAATCCAGGATTAGTTAGTCTGTGGCCAATATAGTAGAGTACTGTTTCGATTAAAAAAGTAAGGGGCTAAGATAAATTAAGTTTTAATCTCTCTTGACATACACATACCGCCTTATAATCCCATCTAAGAGTAGCTCCGTACTATGACTACTAATTAATTCTTAATGGATTTCTATTGTTCGCGCTGGTCTCTGCCTCATACTGGGAGTCTATAGCCGTGCAATTAAAAAAAAAAAGGAAGGCTTAAAAAAAAATGCGAACAAGTGACCCACTTGTTCGCATTTTTTTTTATTTAAACCAAAAACAAAGTTATAACAATAACATATTAAACGTAAACAACTACATTAGTTTACAAAAAAAACTGTGTTGCAGTTATTTGCGCCCATCTCCAGAGCATTTTGTATACAATTTAAATAAAAACAAATGAAAATAAATGAATATTACTCCTTAAGAACATTTAGAGAAAGACAACGTATATAAAATAAAACAAATGATATTTATAATTTATGAGCATTAGAACAAGTGTGTGTGTGAGTGAGTGTGTGTGTGTGTGTGTGTGTGTCTGTGTGTGTGTATGCATGTATATACGCGCGTTTATTGCACCTATGTATGCGTTTTATGTATTCCTTTATTTATTTTTTTGTTTTTGTATTCGCGTGCATAACTTTGTGTCATTTGCCGCCATTGTCGCAAGGTCGCATCAAATCATTAATTCAATATTAAAATACTTCTGTTATAATTTGCAAATAAAATACAACAAAGCAAGAAAAGACTGTATGTGTATCATAACGAGTTCATAAAAAGCAGTGCCGTGTGGTAATTCTGCCGAAAGTTCCCGGGAACGAGATTGTGCAAGTTTGGCGACAAGGTCAGTGTGCATTTTTGATTCCCAGTACCTATTATTGGAAGTTAATGTAAAAAATATATCATTATTCGAACATATATCATTTTGTTTAATTCCGATATTAATAAAAACATACAATAAGATAGAAAAGGATATACTTATCATTAAGTAAATATATAAAACTTCTGTTCAATTTAGCCGGCCTATCTGATGGTAAACGGTTACCGTAGCCTATAGACGCCTGAAACACCAGGGGTGTCACGTTGCCGACCCTTAAGAAACCTTAACATAGCCTTTTTGAAAAACCCCATGCTATAGTCGGTCACGCGCGCTTTGCCAACCCTTAAGAAACCTTAACATACCCTTCTTGAAAAACCCCATGCTGTAGTCGGTCACGCGCTCGTTGACAACCCTTAAGAAACCTTAACATACCCTTCTTGAAAATCCCCATGCTGTAGTCGGTCACGCGCGTGTTGTCAACCCTTAAGAAACCTTAACATACCCTTTTTGAAAAACCCCATCCTGTAGTCGGTCACGCGCGCGTTGCCAACCCTTAAGAAACCTTAACATACCCTTCTTGAAAAACCCCATGCTGTAGTCGGTCACGCGCGCGTTGCCAACCCTTAAGAAACCTTAACATACCCTTCTTGAAAAACCCCATGCTGTAGTCGGTCACGCGCGCGTTGCCAACCCTTAAGAAACCTTAACATACCCTTCTTGAAAAACCCCATGCTGTAGTCGGTCACGCGCGCGTTGCCAACCCTTAAGAAACCTTAACACACCCTTCTTGAAAAACCCCATGCTGTAGTCTCTCGAGAACACCTCGGAAGGTTGTTCATTCCACAATCTAAGTACGCAGAAGCTCCTCTGAAACCGTACTGTCTGAGACCACTTAGGTTCCAGCGTGTGGGGATGAATTACCTGTTAGCATATATAAAAAAATCAGTGCTTTCCGCCCATTCTAAAATCACAGATGTCAGTTTATATACTATTTGGAATGAATAGAATTTTCAGCTGGCTATTATGTACTCGGAGCTGAAGGTATTTAATTATTATATGACAATATGGCTTCATAAAATTAAAATTAAATTATAGTATCTCGGTATATATAAAGTTCTGGTACTCTAACTGTAATTCCTACATTCCAAGTTCTTTTATTATTTATTTATTTCACATTATTTCATTCAGTTCATTTTACATTATTAAAAAAAAAGTATAATATCCACCCTCGAGGACATAGCTGAAATTCAGTGTTTTGTTCCTTGAGTGATTCTCTACAGTGAGCTATGTACCAGTTTTGTATTGCTATAGTAGACACATGCAGGTTTACCATTATTGAATTGTTATATTATACTAGTGATGTTATAATTAAGCCTATATGTGTGTACTAAGATACAAATAAAAACTATTATCTATCTATAATAATAGACCGGACAGCAATGGTAACCCAAATTGCTAACCGTAAGTCGACCTAAGTGATAATGGTGGCCAAATCAAATTTATTTATTAACAAAAAAAATTAAGTTATATTCCTGTATGGCGATCCTCCACTGTGCGGTATTCTAGAAACTTTACTGCCACGTACAATCACATTGTGGAATCACCTTCCAACTATAGTATTTTCGAACCGATACGATATTAAAACGTTCAAGAAAAGAGGTTCTTTCTTAAAAGGCCAGCAATTCTCTTGGTTGTGTAGCAGTTACAGGTGCTCAAGAGCGACTGTAATCACTTACTATATGCTTAACGCCAACCTCTACTTTTTTAAAACGATATCATTACATAGTATAAAATAAAGTCGCTGTCGCTGTCTCTCCGTCCCTATGTATGCTTAAATCTTTAAAACTACGCAACGGATTTTGACGCAGTTTCTTAATAGATATAGTGATTCAAGAGGAATGTTATTATATACATATAATAGATGTGCACCCGAGCGAAGCCAGAGCGAGTAGCTAGTTACATAGTATAAAATAATGTCGCTGTGAGCTGTCTGTCCCTATGTATGCTTAAATCTTTAAAACTACGCAACAGATTTTGACGCAGTTTTCTTAATAGATAGAGTGATTCAATAGAAAAGTTTATACATATATATAATCATGTGCACCCGTGCGAGGCCGGGGCGAGTAGCCAGTTAATTTATACGGTAAATTAGCGTTTTCTGGGTCAGCTAGTAAATTAAGAAAAAAGTAACTAACATTAAAATAAATTGTACCTAGAGATCCAAATGGAAGGTCTACAAGGACTTGAAGTTTTTACCTATTTCATACTGAATAGTAACAAGCCATCGCCGGGAACACCTGCGTCTTATTGAAGGAGATAATTCAGTAAGTTTATTTTATTGGAATACTCGCATAGAAATGGCTCTTGAATGAAATTACAAAGTATTCATTTATGGTATGGGTTCCAGGGAGTCATTGCGAGAGTGTTTTAAGGAATCAAATATCCTCACCGTTGCTTCTCAATACATTTATGAAAATATCATCTATGCCAGAAGGAATATAGACAGTTTCTAAAGAGTTAGTGATTGCACTAATAAAAGCTTACGTAACAATAACAAACTGATTTTACCTAAATGTCGTTTGGCTAAAGTTAGTAATTCGTTTTATGGAAATTGCGTAAGGTTTTACAATAAAATACCAGAGTCTGTTATAAATCTGCCAGAAAAAAGATTTAAATGTCAAATAAAACAGTTCCTTTGCAAAAAAGCTTACTATAAAATTTAAGAATTCGTTAACGATAATAATGTTTTTATAGAAAAACTTTAAATCCATAGCACTGACAATATTATCTAATTAGACTAATAATGAGTGCGTAGCGATTTCTATGTTGATTATCGCATGCCTCTTACTTGTTATACTGTAATTATTTATATAAAAAAATACATCTATTAAAAAGAGCAACACACAAGTTTCTTGCTCGTTCTTCTTGTGATGAATCTGCATTCCGAATGAGTGGTAGAATCAAAATATGACTATTCAAAAGTGCTTGTAATGAGTTTATTTGAATAAAGATTATTTCTATTTCTATTTTATTTCTATATCAATTCACATTAATCTATACATCTATACATATAAATAAAATTGGAGTGTCTTTTTGTAATATTGAAATAACCGTTTTTTACTACATGCATATGAATATATAGGGTACATATACCAAAATAACAATTTTTATAATTTTTGTCTGTCTGTCTGTCGGTCTGTTTGTTCCGGCTAATCTCTGAAATGGCTGGACCGATTTTGAAAGAACTTTTTTTGGCAAGTAGCATGTATAAGGAGTAACTTAGGCTACTTTATTTTAGAAAAATAAACCTAAATTCCACGCGGACGAAGTCGCGGGAACAGCTTGTTCTGAATATAATTAAAAATAAATCTCATTTTTTAATTCTAAATATAGTTTTAAAAAAAGAGTTAATGAATATCTTTTAAATCGTATCTCATAGTGCTGTGATAAGGCTCATCATCAACTTATTTATATGTGTAGTTTGTTTATAATATATATCTATTGTATGTATGTATGTTATATTTCATTATTTGTAATATGTATACGCTTTCGAGTATCTCTGCACTCCCTAAGGTTGGATGGTAATGAGTGCTAATAGCATTAGGACCAACTATTGTACAATGCAATAAAGTTTAAATAAATAAATAAAATTAATTACAAATAGAATAGAATAGAAATAATCTTCATTCAAATAAACTTAATAAAAAAATATGAATATTCAAAAGTGTTGCTCCTTTTGAACTACAATGCCCAATTTACTCAGCCCGAGTGGGCAGGGAAGTGAGCAGCGCGAGAGTGTAAACACGAGTGGAAACACTTCCCATGCCATTGGCGCTGCCACTTGCGCTGCCCGGTGCTCCCTCGATTATCGGTTTTTCGTGCGAGTCAAAGGACTGCAGCGCGAGTGGCAGTGTGTTTTTACATTCAGCCCTCTCGCTCAGTTGTCGCCCGGGAACATTTCCGGCAGCGCGAGTGGCAGCGGCTGAATGTAAACGTAGCATAATTACAAATAGAAAATTTTTATAAATATTAAATTAAAATTAGTACATACCGAAATCGTTGTAAATCATATACATTTAGGACAATATATCTTTTATGAATTATTGTCTCTGTACCTAATTGGATTGAATTTAACGCACTATGTAGATAGTACAAATTTATGTTCAGCGGAGCCCATAAATCTGAATGAAAAGAGAAATAATGTAATATGAACCTAACGTAGTGTGAAATTTTGACTAACATTACAAAAACAAGAGTGAGTTTTTGGTTTATTATGCTTTTACGGCTTATATACGCTGAATAACAGCGCTGTAGTAAGCTGTTACAGCATGGGCTGATAGTGGGTCCTGTTAATCATTGTCATCATTACATAGTATAAAACAAAGTCCTGTCAAAAAAAGTCCCGTCAAAATCGGTCTAGCTATTTCAGAGATTAGCCGGAACAAACAGACAGACAGGCAGACAGACAAAAATTGTAAAAAATGTTATTTTGGTGTATTTATATTCATATGCCTGTAGTAAAAAACTGTTATTTCAATATTACAAACAGACACACCAATTTTATTTATATGTATAGATGATGATATACTTGAACAGTACTATACACATTATCATGCGACTCCCGCGAATTTACTCATGAGCTGTCATTCCTACCATCCCTGACTACTTCAGTCAAAAAGTACTGGCAAGAAATTCAAAGTATTTTTGTAGCCAAATATAGAAATTTCAAAATAGAATATAAGTTGAGAAGTACTGGCAAGAAACTCAACGTATTTCTATAGCCAAATGTGGAAACTACAAAATAGAATGCAAGTTGAGAAGTACTGACAAAAAACTCAACGATTTCTATAGTCAAATATGGAAACTATAAAATAGAATGCAAGTTGAGTAGTACTGGCAAGAAACTCAACGTATTTCTATAGTCAAATATGGAAACTACAAAATAGAATGCAAGTTGAGAAGTACTGACAAAAAACTCAACGATTTCTATAGTCAAATATGAAAACTACAAAATAGAATGCAAGTTGAGAAGTACTGACAAAAAACTCAACAATTTGTATAGTCAAATATGGAAACCATAAAATAGAATGCATATTGAGTAGTACTGGCAAGAAACTCAACGTATTTCTATAGTCAAATATGGAAACTACAAAATAGAATGCAAGTTGAGAAGTACTGGCAAGAAACTCAACGTATTTCTATAGCCAAATATGGAAACTACAAAATAGAATGCAAGTTGAGAAGTACTGGCAAGAAACTCAACGTATTTCTATAGCCAAATATGGAAACTACAAAATAGAATGCAAATTGAGAAGTACTGACAAAAAACTCAACGATATCTATAGCCAAATATGGAAACTACAAAATAGAATGCAAGTTGAGAAGTATTGGCAAGAAACTCAACGATTTCTCAAATATGGAAACTACAAAATAGAATGCAAGTTGAGTAGTACTGGCAAGAAACTCAACGTATTTCTATAGCCAAATATGGAAACTACAAAATAGAATGCAGTTTGAGTAGTACTGGCATGAAACTCAACGATATCTATAGCCAAATATGGAAACTATAAAATAGAATGCAAGTTAAGTAGTACTGGCAAGAAACTCAACGTATTTCTATAGCCAAATCTGAAACTACGGACTAGTAAATCTAGCCTTAAACCTGAACTAGTCGCCTCATTCTAATAAATTTTACAGATACAAATCGTATTTGATAATAAATCAGACCCTGGGGACATAATATTAGGGAATGGGAATAGACTTTAAAGTAGGTTTTACGATGCTATAAAAGATATACTTTGATTGAACGACGAAACATTGCGACTCGACATAGTGTATTATATGGGGCGAGTCGTATGGTATCGTACAACAAACGGATAGCCAGGATACTGGACCTTTTGTGGATATTCTTCAAGACACATAGTGGAATATGTTTGTTTGCTTTTTTACTTATTCACGACTAAACAACACACTGGATTTTTTATAGCATAGAAGATAAACAAGCTTACGGCTCACCTGATGGTAAGTGATTACCGCCGCCCATAAGGGGTCAACACCAGGGGAATTGCAAGTACGTTACCGGTCTTTTCAGAAGGAAGAAGCTATCTTCTTGGAAGTGTCAATACCGTATCGGTTCGGAGATACCATTGCTGGAAGATGATTCCACACGGTAAAAAGTTTCTGGAAAAACGCCTGGTGGATGACCGAACTACACCAGGCGTCTGAGCGCAACTGATGGCGACAGCTAGTCGACAAGATGCTGTAGAGTCGCGATCCTCAGCAGTGAGGAAATGATTAAGAAGAGAAAGAGGACCGCTTGGATCTTAATGAAATTTTACCTGAAGATAATAATAATAATATTTCAGGACAATTCACACAGCGCCATCTAGTCCCAAACTAAGCAGAGCTTGTGTTATGGGTAATAGATAACTGATATAAATACATGGATGCATTTTTTTTGTAAATTTAGAATATTTACATAATTTAATTGTACAACTAAGAACCTTAAATTAAAAAGCTTAAAAAATATAATATAACAACTAAAATATATTATTAAAAGGGGTCCCTTTAGGCAAAGTTCCGTAGATACTGGCAGCGTTGTATTATTTTTGTAAATAAATACATATTATACATAGAAAACACCTACAAATGTTTGTACCGTGCGAGGAATCGAACCCGCGACCATCGGATAGTAAAGCGGTATGCTAAACAACTGGACCACCGGCTGTCACTATAGCTTGGAAGCCTAGTGTTGACTCTTCGTCGACCAAACCACGACTTCAATTCAATACGAAACATAAATTTTGGTGTTTTAAGAAGGAATTCACTTCTTTTTCATCGTTTTGGAAACACTATTGTTGGTGATAGAGTACGTGGAGAAAAGGTTCATTCAGGTGGTTTTTATTTATTTAGGAGCTTAGCACAATGCAAGTTATGTAACAGCATGTTAGCTCCTTGTTGTCTTCTTAATCAATTACATAACATCTAAACTTTAAATTACAATAAAAACAAATCTTTACTACTTTTATCTACAAATTTATAAATCAATACCGATTATTTTGATGCAGGTTCTGATAAAATACTCTGAAATATTCCTAAATTAACTTTGTTTAAATTTATTTTTTTCAGTAAGATTTGCCTTTCAGTGTTGTTCTTGAAGGATTCCATCAACAGATGTTGAACATCATCAATACCACCATAAGTTTGACAATTAGGGGAGTCTACTCTTTTCATTCAGATGGAAGTTGTTTATTGGTATTATACTTTCTGGCGTGTTGTACTGTAATGTTGAAATAAATGAGATAATGTTACTTTTTTAATTCAGTTATGTAGCTCAGTTTTACATTGCAAATTTTATTAGATAGTGGAAAATTACAATGTTATATATAGAGTTTTAATTGCCGGAACTGTTGGTTTTTCACATAATTAGTAATTAGGAAATTCCTTTTCAATTCGCGCTGCTCAGTTATGGAACAAACTACCTTGACAGATACAGGAAAGTCCATCAATTGGTTGCTTTAATTGCAACAATTGCATTTTTTGTTAAATAATACATGTATTATTTAAAAAAAAATGCATCCACGTATTTATATCAGTGTCTAGTACCAATAACATAAGCTTTGCTTAGCTTGGAACTAGATGGCGCTGTGTGAATTGCCCTGAGATATTATTATACTGCACTGATGCATTTCTTTTTAAATAATATAATATATGTATTAATTAAAAAAAAATGCATCCACATCTTTATAGCAGTTGTCTAGTACCAATAACATAAGCTATGCTTACCTTCGAACTAGATGGCGCTGTGTGAATTGCCCTGAGATATTATTATATCCGAAGTCTATTCAACGCCTGATGAAGCCTCGTATAGAGGCGAAACACGTGTCGCAATATGGGTGTAGACTCAGTAACAGTCATAATTTGATTGCCATTAGAGAAGGTCGTAACGCTAGTCAAGTTTCCACACCGAATATTTGTGGTCTCACACATGGTAATTGTAGAGGATTTTTTTTATCTATCTGAGATCAGCCAATTAGCTAAGTAGAAGAATTAAACAAAATAATATAAATCCATCAAGTAGTTTGTTGAATTTTAAATGTTTTTATTTAATTTTGGACATTCAACAATATAAGTTTCTTGCTCGTTCTTCTTGTGATAAGACAGCTTTCCGAACGAGCGGTAGATTAAAAAATGTAATGACTATTCAAAAGTGCTTCACCTTTGATGAGGTGTCGTTACTTCATTTCGGAGTTCTAATGAGGACTGACTTTATACTGAACTTAAATCTATTGGAGATAAACTAATGGAAGGGTACAGAGTGTTGACAGAAATATTACAAATGCAGGTACATCAGTATATCTTGGTAGTGAATATACAGGAGGAATAAATGTACTATTTATTATACATTAGTAAGTTTATTGGAAAGTACGCTACATGGTTTATTAGAAATGGAAGCTCACAATGATTGGTTTTTCTTAAGGGTACAAGTGTAGGTAAGACTGCATGGCCACCAGTGGGCCACTCCGTAACGAAAGCAAATTTACACGATGGGACCGGGTGAGAGAGCCGGGTGGTGGAGCCGTAGGCACATTAATTGTGTTATTAAACAAATCTAGGGATTAAATAATGTCTACTTCAAATTATTGTACACTAAAATCATATTTAAAAATTAATATTCGTAATTAGTAATAAAAAGAAATCCTATCCCTATGTGCGAAATAAGACTTTTTATGCAGTCTTCAAAGTGATAAAAAAATAGAACGAAGTTAATCTCAACTCGGGAAGGGTATCGAGTATTGACAGAAATATTACAAGTGCAAGCACATCAATGTTATGCGAAGACGTAAACTAATGGAAGGGTGTCAAGTGTTGAAATATTACAAGTAGAGTCACAGTCACTATAATAAAAAAAATGGGACGATGTTACAGGCTGTAACTAGTATAACGTACACTGTAAGTACTACAAACAGGTAAGCACCCTCACACCCACTCCAGCTTTTGCTGAGGAACAGGAACTCATAAAATATTAAGGGCTTGTCAAGGACTCTTGTTATACAAAAAGATGAGGGCACCTGAAATTTAATACAATAGGTACTTTCAGAAATTCTTACTTATTGGTAATCTCTTACATGTATTGAAGTGCCTAACTTACAACTGAATGATATTCTTCAACAATTGATACATTTTACGCGTTATCTACTTTTTTCCCATTCTTTATATAACAATAATAAGTAGCCTGGACAATTTACACAGCGCCATCTAATCCCAAGCTAAACACATCTTGTGTTATGCGTACTAGACAACTAATTCAAATACTTAGATATATTTTTAATACGTACATAATATACATAGAAAACACTCAGATAGATACAAATAATCATAGTCATGAATACACATGTTTGCACCGTGCGAGGAATCGAACTCGCGACGTGTTAAACTGGATTAGCACACTGCAGCGGTGGTGGATACGTCAGATAACAAGAACATTACTTATAATTGTTTAATTAATACAAAATATTTCCTATTACTATTAATTTGATGATGTAACTTTATATACAATGTTGATTTTCAGGTGCAGAAAACTTTCAGCCGACTGTACCGCAGTGGAATAACCGTTAACTGAAATTCAATATGGCGTATAGATCATCCTTACTCCTTACTAATATTATAAATGCTAAAGTAACTCTGTCTGTCTGTCTGTCTCGCTTTCACGCCAAAACTACTGAACCGATTTAAATGAAATTTGGTACACAGATAGTCTAGACCCTGAGAAAGGACATAGGCTACTTTTTAATGCGAAAAATGGGTTGTAAGGGGTTGAAATTGGGGATGAAAGATTGTATGGAAGAATCGTCATTTTTGAAGCTAGGAGCTTGAAACTTATTTTTGAGGCTGCTTATTAAATATAAATAAATATGACATACAAAGTTTTTAAAATTGTTACCCTTAAGGAGGTAAAATAAATTAGGGGATGTAAGATATTAGGTAAATTCGTCATTTTTGAAGCCAGATCTATGAAACTTTTTCCATTGGCTTTTTTGGGTTAGTTTATAAAATACCCCACTAATATTATAACTGTGAAAGTAACTTTATCTGTCTGTCTGTCAGTCTCACTTACACGCTAAAACTACTGGACCAATTTAAATGAAATTTGCTACACAGTTAGTTTAGACCCCGAGAAAGGACATAGGCTACTTTTTAATGCGAAAAAAGGGTTGTAAGGGGTTGAAAGAGTTATGTATGGAAGTGTCGTCATTTATAAAAAGATGAAACGATGAAACTTTTTCATTTGGCTTTTATTGGGTTAGGTCATTAAATATTTTTTTCATTATTTGGTCAAGGTCACTATTTTACGCGGACGAAGTCGCGGGTACAGCTAGTATTAATTAAATACTTTAATAACAACAATCGATATATTATTTAAATATTTAAAAGCAAGAATAACTTCCTACCGCCATGTATATTTTGTACAACGCCATTTAGTGAACACTGAACAATGTTGATATAAATTTCTTAAACTAAATAATTATTATATTAATATTTGTTCAAAATCTACCCTGTACCATCGTAAGCACAGATTATTATATTAGAGCCCGTTAGTTTGTGTTCCCGCGGTTTCTGTTCCCCTCCCTTACCTACTGTACTGAACTGACCGTACGCCGGCCATGACACGCGCGCGCATTTGTTGTGAATTGAAATAAATTAGAACTGTGTTAAACCTACTGTGAAACTGGAAAGCTAGCGAAGATATCTTCGAGACCCTGAAGCCCAAGAAATCCGCAGAACCATACAGGTACGCGACAGACGCTTCCACATATTTTTCCCTATATATATATACATAGTACTTTCCCTAACATTTTGGTAGCAGAGAGTAGTTTCCCTAACAATATTATATATATATATAATGATTAATTAATTAATTGATATATATGTTGTAAATAGTTCATATAAATAAATGTTGTAATTATTGTTCATTGTGTTTGTACATTTACTGTGATTTCTTTATTTGTTTGCCGTGATCACCGTTATTGTTGTGTCATGATGTGTGATGTAATAAATATTCTATTTTATTTCTATTCTATTCTAAACATAACTGAAATGGACCATGTAAGTTTAATTATGATCAAACGCCATACAAACATATTGACTTTATTGCATTTATGTAATTAAATGTAAATGACTACAACCTTTCTGATAACCAAGACTATTTAAGCACTAATATCTTACGAGTGAATAAAGAAATCAACTAACTCACACACTGTACGGACGTGTTGCATACTTTATACAATTTATAACGTAAGTAAAAACACATTAGTACTATTTTTTTAATTAATAGTTCCCAGTGATCGCTCAGTGGCCGAAATCCGATCATATTCAATACATATATTCATAGCTGTAAAACTATATTTAGAATTAAAAAAAGAGAATTTTGTTTTTAAATTATATTTAGAACAAGCTGTTCCCGCGACTTCGTCCGCGTGGAAAATAACATTATTTTTCTAAAATAAAAGTAGCCTAAGTTACTTATTACATTAGCTACCTGCCAAATAAGTCCCGTCAAAATCGGTCCAGCCATTTCAGAGATTAGCCGGAACAAACAGACCGACAGACAAAAATTGTAAAAAATGTTATTTTGGTGTATGTATCGTATTTATATTCATATGCATGTAGTATAAAACCTTTATTTCAATGTTACAAACAGACACTCCAATTTTATTTATATGTATAGATAACATTCAGTAAGACTATAGATAAATAATATTGATCTATTCTCAATTTGACCACAGACTTCATTACATAGTATAAAACAAAGTGTCGCTGTCTGTCCGTTCCTATGTATGCTTAAATCTTTAAAACTACGCAACTGACTTTGAAGCGGTTTTATTTAATAGATAGAGTGATTCAAGAGGAAGGTTTATATGTATAATACATGTACACCCAGGCGAAGCCAGTACGAGTAGCTAGTTAACAATAAACAAAAGAGTATATGCGTGAGTCAAAACACGGTCGTAGGTGTAATATTTTTTGATGGATGTAATGTATTTTTATATATGTATAATTTAAAAAAAAATAGCACTCTGCACTTCTTCTCTATATAAACTATAAGTGTGTGAAATTTCATACTCTGCCGATCGCGTCATTTTCATAAAAAGGGGTACAAAGTTTTAGCTTCACTTATAAAAAAAGTGCCTTAGAGTGTTATAGAAAGCTCTAACTCTAATAATATAAAAATCATTGCTATTCATTTGTCTCGATGATACAATATTCTGATTTGACAGATT
This sequence comes from Achroia grisella, assembly GCF_030625045.1. NCBI lineage: Eukaryota > Metazoa > Arthropoda > Insecta > Lepidoptera > Pyralidae > Achroia > Achroia grisella. Next base: position 1,036,463 of record NW_026713018.1, on the reverse strand, counting down.
TCGTTACATTCGCTACAAATATAGGGGCGATTAAATAAAAACAACTGAAGGAACCCGGATAATGATTTTTCTCAGAGCTTTGTTTCAATACTAGACAGTATGCAATTTTCTTTGATTGTTGCTCGTAATTAGATTATAACAAATTTATATATTTTTTATTAAATAAAAATTAGCTAATTCCAACAACTTCCTTTGCTATTTTGCGATGAAATAAATGTCCTTGTTTGTGATATAATTCTATAATATATTCCCATATATTTTCCTTTTTAATCATTTTAAATAATTACTAGTAAAAATGTCAATAAATTATATTACTGGCATTTTAGAATTTATAATATTGTGTAGTTCTATCTTAGTAGCTATTGTAATGTTTGATTATAATTAATTCTCTATATAAATTTCAGATCATCATCATCCGCTTCTTCCTTATCCCATTTATTTGTGATCGGCGTAATATGTTTTTCGCTTCCATTCATCCCTGTTCGCAGTCATCGCGTTATTTACTTCCTTTCTTACCATATCATCTTTCACACAGTCCATCCATCTCTTTTTCTCTGCCCTTATAACCATCCGCATTCATTTGTAACGCCTTTCTTAAAATATTATCCTCGTTCCTACGCATTACATGTCCATACCATGATAGACGATTACTCTTCAACCTCTCTGACACCGGTGCCACTTTCATACTTCCTCTAATGTATTCATTCTTTATCTTGTATATAAATTTCAGATCGATGGTACAAAATGGCGGTTTCGCCAGCAATATCAAATGTTCGAAGCATACAGAATGCTATGAACTTATTGCAAACGTATCTTCAATTGACGGCGTATTTGTTTCCACCGCAGCCTAATTTAGAAGGTATAAAACTAAAAAAAAAACAATATTATACCTAGATACACTTTAATCAAAGTCATCTTCTTTGGTACCTACATCTTATCTATTTCAATCGCTTTAGCAATTAGCTTTCTAAGATATGTTTCGACTGAAGCGTGAGATGAAGCAATAGAATTAGAAGGTACCGTTTGGCCAAATTCTCCGCAAAATTCAGATTTTGAAATAAAATCTCAGTAAAATAAGTGTAATTACAGTGTCAATTGTTCAACACTTAATATTGCTACTTAGCGTTCCATGGATTCACCATGCGGGTGCCGGTTCCATCCCGAGTTCCCGGGAATTATGACCCGAGTGTAGATGTTAGGGGTCCCGTTCCGGTATATATATTAACACTCACTTTCACCGTTGTTGTTTTTCTCTCTTCCAAATCTGCTGGTGCAGTTTTAAATGCGCATTCTGGTATAGAAGTTACTGCAGTTCTAGATAGGCCTTGATATTACAGAGAAGATATTAATATAATAACTGTATGTATTTCTGTACCGACAGATGGCTGTAAATTTGATTACTTAGTGGTGGGTGCGGGGTCTGCTGGATCTGTTATAGCGAACAGACTATCTGAGGATGCACAGACTAGAGTACTGCTTATAGAAGCTGGCGGAAACCCTCCTTTGGAAACTATGGTAATTTTAGATGATTTATTATTACAGTTAGTTATTATTTAGTTATTTATCAAACGCCATAGCATTCCATTGTTGGATTTGGATCTGATCATAAAAGAAAGTTTTAGTCACGGTTTAGCTCACCGCTTTACTTCCGATGGTTGCGGGTTCGGTTCCTCGCACAGTACCAACATTTGTATTCCTAAGTCTGATTGATTATTCGGTCTGGACTTATTCTATATATATTATGAAAGTATTTACAAAAAAAATGCACCCATATATTTATATGAGTTCTGTAGTACCGATGGCACAAGCTCTGCTTTACTTGAGACTAGATACGTTGTGTGAATTGTCTGGGAGTTAAAAAATGTTTTTCTTTTCAGTACCCATCATTGCTGGCTTACCATAAAAACTCCCCAGTTGATTGGAATTTTACTAACACGGACAGAGTATGTACATATCATAATTGTGAAATCCCCGCTTTAATTCAAGGGAAAATGTTAGGAGGATCCAGTAGCCTCAACTATTTGAATTACATAAGAGGGTCCCCGTGCGACTACGATTCATGGGCAGCGTTACTGAATGATGATTCTTGGACTTTCAACAATGTGCTACCAGAATTTAAAAAAAGTGAAAGATTTCTAAGTTTCAACTATGTCACCTCAGAAGCGGGTAAATTTCATGGAGCACATGGGAATTTAGGAGTTACTAAAGTTCACCGTGAAGCGGATATTTTATATTTGAAGGCATTTCAAGAACTTGGTTATGAATTAGTCTCGGATGTCAATGGTGCTTCTATGTTGGGTTTCACAGAACCTATGTTAACAAATGATAAAATTTCCCGTCAAAGCACTGCATATTCCTTTTTGTCGCCGATTAAAGATCGCTCCAACCTTGTAGTTTTAAGAAACGCGTTGGCAACTAAAATTATCTTTGATAATAATAATGTAGCTACAGGAGTAGAAGTGCTTGTCAATAATAATAAGTTTACATTTTACGCAGAAAAAGAAATTATTGTATCTGCTGGAGCTTTCAATTCGCCTAAACTTTTAATGCTCTCAGGTATAGGTCCTAAAGCACATTTAGATCACTTGGCAATTAAGACAATTTCAGATCTTCCTGTTGGAGATAATTTACAGGATCATGCCGGTGCTCCAATTATAGTTACTATGAAAAACTTGAAATACCCAACCGCTATTCCGAATCCACACAATTTCCCAGTACCTTACACAGTTGGTTTTGTGTCATTGAATAATAAATCCCAAATCCCAGATTATCAAGCATTAAATTATATTGCTAATCCAGAGATATTCTCAACATATTGTGAATTCACTTGGGATTATAAAAAATCTGTTTGTGATGCATTAAATCAGGGTAGTCCAGGTACTCAGACATTATTTGGCGTTATTAATATTCTGCATCCAAAATCAAGAGGAAAAGTAACATTGAAAAGTGTAAACCCCTTAGACCATCCCGTCATTGAAACTGGACTATTCTCTAATACGGAAGATCTAGAAAATGTTGTCGAATACATTGAAGATTACATTCGTGTCGTTAACACAACTATCTTCAGAGAAGCTGGAGCAGATATCGTTTATTTAAACTCTCCAGATTGTCCTCATGAACATGGTAGTAAGGATTATTGGAAGCATTATGCATCGCGTATGTCGTACACTTATCATGACTTTGTTGGAACCTGCTCCATGGGATCAGTGGTTGATTCCCGGCTGCGAGTAATTGGAGTACAGAACCTCCGTGTGGCAGATTCTAGCGTTATTCCAATAATTACAAGTGGAAATATCAATGCAGCAGCGATTCTGATTGGAGAGAAAGCAGCAAAAATTATTAAAGAAAATAATAATAATTAATTACTTTTACATAGATTTAACGATAAAGTAAATGATGATTCTGTTTTAATAAATCTCAAATTTGGAACTAATTTTTGATATTTTCTTTTTGCTACTACAGTGTTTTATTTTTATTCTAGGGAACATTTTTGCCACATTTTTTGTGTTCCTAATATATTTATCCTATTAATATTATAAAAGCGAAAAATTGTGAGTATTAATGAATGTTTCTTACTCTTTCACGCAAAAATTACTGAACGGATTTTGATGATACTTTCACAATAATACTTTCAAATATTTTTACAGACTAGTGATTAGATCTCTCGTTTGTATAAATAACTATATATATAGGAAACAGATATGACTTTGTAGAAAGTCTACATCGATGAAACATGTATATATAGTAATCTATACATATAAAAATAATTTAAGTGTCTGTTTGCAATATTGAAATAATCGTTTTTTACTACATTCATATGAATATAAATACGATACATACACCAAAATAACATTTTTTACAATTTTTGACTGTCTGTCTGTCGGTCTGTTCCGGCTATTCTCTGAAATGGCTGCACCGATATTGACCGTACTTTTTTGGCAGGTAGCTGATGTAATAAAGAGTAACTTAGGCTACTTTTATTTTAGAAAAATAAAGTTAAATTCCACGCGGACGAGGTCGTGGGTACAGTTAGTATACAAATATATTTCAAAATGGTGGCAATATTCTCCGAAAAGTCATTTAAAATCGCGAACATAGTATGTTGTAAAAGCAACTCCAGTTTGTTTTATAAAAGGAAACCACGAACATGAACTTCCAACTAAAAAAATAGAAATCGTATTTCAAATAACATGATTCTGAGGAAACAAACATTAGAAAAATAACATTACAAAATAAATCCATCTATAAGTTGAAATTAGTATTATTAAATTTAATACTAGTTTTTACCCGCGGCTTCGGCCGCATAACTTCATTACTAGTTGCTAGACGGCGCTGAAGTAGCAAAATGTTGATATATATGTTGTAGTAATAAGAAAAAAGACTAGGTAAACGGAGAAAACATATTAATATAGACTACTTACAATTAGGAATAGAAAGAAGGAATTGAACTATCAAAAACAAGAATGTAATATAAAAGAACTATAAATTCAAATACAAATTTAGAATATAAAATACATATCTGATTAGCTAGTTACAACAATATATATAATTTTTTATATTTTTTTTGTTTTTTTTTTTAATAAAAAGTATCCTATGTCCATTGTAATACCTCCAAGAACATGTGTACAAAATTTCACGATGATGGGTTCAGTAGTTTTTGCGTGAAAGCGTAACAAACAGCCATACTATCACATTTATAACATTACTAGCTGTAGTCGCGATTTCGTCCGCGAATTTAACTTTATTTTTCTATAATAAAAGTAGCCTAAGTTACTCCTTATTACATCAGCTATCTGCGAAAAAAGTCCCGTCAAAACCGGCCCAGCCATTTCAGCTTAGCCGTACCAAATAGACAGACAGACAAAAATTGTAAAAAATGTTATTTCAGTGTACGTACCGTACCGTATTTCTATTCATAATATGCATGTAGTAAGAAATGTTTATTTCAATATTACAAACAGACACTCCAATTCTATTTACATGTATAGATTAAAGATACACCTATATACTTTGTTATTTTTACCCGCTACCAAATTATTTACTCGAATTTTCATAGAATTTTCGAAATAATAAAACTAAACATTAATTAGGGCGCCCTCAACCCACCCTGATTTTTTGCGCGGTAAACAACGCCGGCCTGTTTTTTTTTTATTAAAACAACAGCGTAAAGTAACAAAATAAACATCTATAAAGGTTTTATGTTAATTATTATTTTTTTGCCTGTTTCCTAATTAATTTAGACAGAAATACAGGGTTATAGATGCTTCGTTACTTACATGTATTAATGAGTAAAAGTAAATACATAAATTAGATACAAAAGTAGCATAATACCTATCACAAATGTACAACTGTAGAGTTATATGAACTGGCTAACCAGCTGTAAGTAGGTACGTAATATATAAGCAGTGGCGTAGTTAGAGCCCTGAGGCAAATCAAAAAATGGGGCCCCACTGCTCAGGACATTACAAATTCAAATTCAAATTCAAAAATCATTTATTCATGTAGGACATTTTAGCCGCTTATGAACGTCAAATTTTTACATTCTAATTTTATTTTTTTCCCTACCGTCCAGTTCGGAATATAGATCCAATTGAGAACTGGCAAGAAACTCAATTGAATTACTTTTTTTTTTTTTTAAGGGGAAGGGGAAGGGGAATGGGGAAGGGGAATGGGAGAAGGGGATTGTTAATAATTTAGACTAATGACTCCATTGCTAACAATGTACCATGTCGGGTTGCTCAGTTCCCCTGGAAACCATCGTAATAAATTCCTGGTAAATTTGTCACGATGTGCTAACTAACCTGATCGATGGAAAGGGAGAGGAAGCCCTAAAAAAATGGATGGATTGTGTGAAAGATGATATGAATTAATGGAGATATGACCATACAGATATACGCTTCCAAATATAGTATTTTCCCTAACAAAAACAATACACGTAAAGAATAGTAGCAAAAATCATATTCAAAATTAATTTCTATTATAAGACTAATTATTATTGGACCTATGCCCTAATAGACAGCATTGTGGTAAATTCCTGGCGAATTTGTCCCGATGCGCTAACCAAATTGACCTCATGCTTAGAGATGTGCTAACTCGTAATAAACGTAACTCGAGTTCAAATTCAGGTAACTTAAAAGTTAACTCGAGTTGACCCGAGTTACCTGGAATAAACAGTTTTTTTTGTTGTATTTTTAATTTTTTCTAATAATTATTTGGCCACAGCTAGCCTTGAAAGCTTCACCGAACCGTAGGGGGCGAGCAGAAATGGCGGAAGGACTTATAGAACGCATAATAATTTTAGTGATAACATAACCGGATGGATATGCGAAAAAATAAATGATAACGACCTGAAATCAATATTGAAACATTTGTGATGAGTGAAAATTGTATGATATGAAATGATCGGATAATTTCATATCATTGTAGGTTCGACGACAGAATCGCTCTTTCACTTGATTCGTTCATTCCAACTCGAGTTGGCAGAATTCAACTCAAGTTAACTCGAATTTACCGCAACTCGAGTTGACACATCTCTACTCATGCTCATCTTATCTTCCTGCATTGGTGAACCGCCAGCGAAAACTATTTGCGTAGGCGGAAGTATCTCTCTATTATCATCAAAGAAAAAAACACATTACTACAATCTATAGATCCAGTTGGAAAATTGTAATTTATAACAGCTGTATCAACATGAACATCTTTATGTACCTCGTATGGGTTATTACATTTAAGAACATTTGATTATTTCTTTTGTAATCGGAATGCTAAATTACACCTGATGGTAAATGGTAACCGTCGCTTATATACATTAACTACGGAAATCACATTATCATGTGACATTTTCTTTTTCAGACTACTCCAATGCTGTTAGCTGCAGCTGACCTTTGGACGATAGAGGACAATTACAGATGGCTCTCCAAACTCGATGAAAAACTTATAGACTGGTCGAAGGGCAACTCCTACCCAATGGATATGACTTTAATCTGAAGATTCCGCTAGGGGTTTGAATTTGGATGCAGCTGGCCTTTGCACCGGACGATAGAGGGCGAGTGCAGATGACACTCAAACTCGAGGAAGGACTTGTAGAGCGGTCGAAGGACTACCAATGCCTAACGGATACGACTTTAATCTGAGGGCACCGCTAGGGGGTTTGATTCTCGGATCAGGCTGTCGTATGATACGACTCTCGACTACTCGACTCCTATGATACTAATTAAATCTTCTATATTCATTATATTTTTGGTCACGTGGAGTTCTAAAGGAGTCGAAGTTTTTTTAATAAGAACAAAAATAAACTATTTCTAAATCTATTCAAATGAGGATTATAAGAAAACATTAAGAAATAAAAAAATACACTGAACATAATATTTTATTCAAAAATGTAGAACTGTGTCTAAATTAAAGATAACATTTCCGCTTAAAACTATTTCTAAATTTGCATTTTAAAATTTCTGTTACCTAATATATCCACAAAGCAATCATTATCCGTACTAATACGTATTAAAATGAAAAAGTCTGTCTGTCTACTTCTTACCTTTTCACTACTAAACGGTTACTAATGAAGAGCAGTTATCTCCTATATGAGGGAAAGAGAAAGAAGTATTATGTTGTCTCTAGCGCACACTGCTGGCATCATGCGGGCATTAAGCTGTAAATGACGAGGTTAATTGTGGTAAAGAATTTAATTAGGAAGACAAACTGTACACCTCTCACGTACCCTCATACTGTAAAATGGTGCCTACAGAAAGGAAGAAATATTTGCCTATATAAAATTCAAAATTCAAAAATCATTTATTCATGTAGGACATTTTAGCTGCATATGAACGTCAAGTTTTTACATTATAATTGTTTTTCCCTACCGTCCAGTTCGGTATATAGATCCAATTAAGAAGAACTGGCAAAAAACTCAATTGAATTACTTTTTTTTAAAAGCCAGTTTATTTACAATATATAGGTATTTATATAGGTGTCTATGTCTAACATTAAATGAAAATCCCGAACATGAAAACTATTGCCATGCACGCTCGTCATTCAAGTAATCGTTTAGTGAGTAATAGGCCTTGCTCAGTAAATATGATTTAACAGATGTTTTTGAATTTATTTAAGGTTAATTCCAATATATCCTTTGGTATCTTATTGTAAAATTTTATACCTATTCCCATAAAAGACCTATTGACTTTTTCTAAACGATACTTGGGGACAGCAAGTTTGTCTTTAAATCTAGTATTAATATTATGAATATTGCTGTTTTTTGGAAATAAGTCAAGATTTTTATGAACATATAGGATATTTGAATATATAAATTGAGAAGCAACGGTGAGAATACTTGCCTCTTTGAATTTCTCTCTTAATGAGTCACGACTCTTCATACAGTAGATCGCTATGATGTATTGCCATTCCAAAGTACTAAGAAGTTAGACATCCTATGCTGTAATTTCACTAATGGCACCCTTACAGCTTACAAAGTAAACTGCTTGGGGGCTAAAATAGGTGAGACTGACCTCAGTGTGTCTGGACACCTTTCCAGACAGACGACTATTTATAGTCCACCTCTTATAAATCGTAAAATATTATCTTAAATCTTATATTCATTTGAAAATATATCTATACATATAAATAAAATTGGAGTGTCTGTTTGTAATATCGAAATAACCGTTTTTTACTACATGCATATGAATATAAATACTGTACATACACCAAAGTATTATTTTACCAATTTTTGTCTATCTGTCTGTCTGTCTGTTTGTTCCCGCTAATCTCTGAATTGGCTGGACCGATTTTGACGGTACTTTTTTTAACAGGTAGCTAATGTAATGTAATGTAATAAAGAGTAACTTAGGCTACTTTTATTTTAGAAAAATTAAGTAATGTTGTAAAATTCCACGCGGACGAAGTCGCGTATTAATAATATATATAATATGTAATATATAATATAAAAATATTAATACTATGCTATGTGTTTAAATAAATATAAATATTATACATCTATACAAATAAATAAAATTTATGTGTCTGTTTGTTATTAAATTAACAGCGTTTAACTAAGTACATATGCAAATGTACTTAGAGAAACGATACGGCATTTATATAAAGAAATTAATAAAAAAAATGTCTGTCTGTTTGTTCTTGCTAATCTCTGAAACAGCTGTACCGATTTTGACGGGACCTTCACTCGCAGATAGCTAATGTTATATAGAGTACCTTAGGGGTAAAATCGCGGGTAACAGCTATAGATTAAGATATCTAGATAGATAGATAATCCATTTATTGCTAAAATAACACAACAATTTACAAATAATAGACAAAATAAAAAAAATAACATACAAAGTTGGCAATAGGAGCTGCCTCAGCTGTTGCTGATATGGGCCCAACTTCAATGATTGGCACCTATACAGTGCTGGTTTTAGAGTAGCTCCCATTACACATTAAAAAAAAATACACATACATTAATATATATTACTAATATTATAAACGCATTTTTTTTTAAAGTATCGATGGATGTTTGTTATTCTTTCAAGTAGAAACTAGTGAACGGATTTCGATGAAACTTTACAGTAATGTAGCTTCTACATAAGGCTATAAATTTCATGCGGATAAAACCGCGAGCTAAGCTAGTAAGTTAAAAATTATTCCAGACAATATAACTTTAACTTACTAAACTTAGATACGAATTGAAATAGAAATGAGAATACAGTTAAAACGTCTAATTAATACAACAAATGTAAATATTCAATTACCGTTTTATCCACTAATTTAATTTAAAATGCAAGCGTAAATTTAACTATATCTAAATAAAACTAATATAGAAACAAGATATTTTAATGTAATTTAAAAATGCAGACAGATAAAAAGTTTTCCGATAACTAATACTATTTAAGGCAGTTATACGGTTTGTTTCACCTAATTTGGCTTTAGGTGTTAAGTCCACCATATGTACTTTTTACTTACATAAAACGTGCATTAAAGTTATTTAAATAAGTTAACCATAGAGTAACAATCTCATGTAATATATTGTCAATGTAAGTAGCTTTAAAATTTAAGTTTTATTATTATTAACTGTTATTATAACCGGCTAATCTCTAAAATGACTGGAGCGATTTTGACGGGACTTTTTTTGGCAGGTAGCTGATGTAATTAGGAGTAACTTATGCTACTTTTATTTTAGAAATATAAAGTTAAATTCCACGCGGACGAAGTCGAGGGAACAGCTAGTATAATATAAATAAGAAAGACTATAGAATTAATATTGAAATTTCAGATTGATGCAAAATGATATCGCCCACTTTGACGACTGTTCGAAGTATACAAAATGCTATGAACTTATTGACAACGTATCTTCAGTTAACAGCTTATCTGTATTCACCACAACCTAACTTGGAAGGTACGATATTATATTGTATTGTATTATATTGTTCAGTGTAAATTTCTTATAATTTCCATCTATCTATATTTTACTAGCCGTCCCGGCAAACGTTGTTTTGCCATATAAATTAATAACGCTATAAAAAAATAGGGGTTGATGATAGAAGGGTGAAAATTTAGTATTGTATGTATTTTTGTATGTTGTATCATAAAAAACTAGAAAATAAAAATTTTGTCTAAAAAATACATATTTAGGGGTGGACTACCTCTAACATTTAGGGGGATGAAAAATAGATGTTGGCCATTTCTCAGACCTACTCAATACGCTCACAAATTCATGAGAATCGGTCAAGCCGTTTCGGAGGAGTATGGGAACGAAAACTGTGACACGAGAATTTTATATATAAGATTTACTAAATAATATCTTATAATGATAGTCGTGAATAATTGACGGCATCGATTACGGTTTAGCACTTCGCTTTAGTTATGCCGCTGATTCAATTTCTCGCACAATACCATTGTAATCATGAGACTGATTGTTGTATTGGTCTGGGAGTTTCCTATGAGAAATTATATTTAATATATTATTTATAAAAAAAAATATATCAGTTGTCTAGAATCTATAACACAAGCTCTGCTTATCTTGGACCCAGATGTTATTGATGTTATTGTTGAAACAAAGGACATTGAAGTAATAAAAAGTTAATTTTTAAGCAACGATTTATACGTAGGCAATGGAAGACAAAATAATTAAAATAAATAATCCTTAACAGGCAGAAATTACATACATCCTAGTAGTACAAACACAGAAAGATACTAACTTAAAAATTCTATACCAACAGATGAATGTAAGTTTGACTACTTAGTAGTGGGTGCTGGATCTGCTGGAGCTGTTATAGCGAACAGACTATCTGAGGATGCACAGAGAACAGTACTGCTAATAGAGGCCGGGGGGAACCCTCCATTAGAAACTACGGTAATTGACACAATATTTAATGTAACATTTAAATTTGGCGACTATGATGATATATTTCTTAAATCTGTTTAACGGTAACGGAAAATTAACCAAGTATCATTATTTCTGTCTATTAATATGAAAATAGAAAATACTTTTCTATCGACTGATGACTGATTTACTCTTGTTTAGTTACTCAACCATAGTAAGACACTATTGATAATGAATTTGTACTAATTGAAAGTTCATCTTCACACATGTCAACTAAAAATATAAAGTTACAACTTCATTATTTAAAGAGCAACACGCAAATTTCTTGCTCGTTCTTCTTGTGATGACACAGCTTTCCGAATGAGTGGTAGATTAAAAAAAGTAATGACTATTCAAAAGTGCTTCAATGAAAATTTATTTAAATAAGGAATTTTCCATTATATGCTATTGTAATTACTATAAATAATTATGGCATTTCTGGAGATGCAATTTAATGGTTGTCTACAATCAATATGAAGAGAAGACTTAAAATTCTAAATTTGTTGTATTGTTACTATATTTGTCGGCCGCAGGAATCTAGCAGTTTAGCTTTACTTCCGATGGTCGCGGGTTCGATTCCTTGCATGGTACAAACATTTGTATTCTAGAATATGATTGTTTCTATCAGTCTGAGTATTTTCTATGTTTTAAATCCATGTATTTATAGCATATACTCTGCTTAGCTTGAGACTACATGGTGCTGTGTGAATTGTCCAGGGATTTTATATCATTATTATATTTTCAGTTACCATCGTTAGTGGCTTACCTCAAAAACTCACCAATTGATTGGAATTTTACAAGTACAGACAAAGTATGTACACATCATAATTGCGATTTCCCTGCTTTAACTCAAGGGAAAATGTTGGGAGGATCCAGTAGTCTCAACTATATGAATTACATTAGAGGATCTCCGAGCGACTACGATGCTTGGGCTGCTCTACTGAATGATGAATGTTGGACTTTTAGTAACGTACTACCCGATTTTAAAAAAAGCGAAAGATTTCTAAGTTTCAATTCTATTACTTCAGGAGCTCGGAGCTTTCATGGAGAAGATGGATATTTAGGAGTAACAAAAGCTCAACGCAAGGAAGATGCAATATATTTGAAAGCATTTCATGAACTTGGTCACAAAATAGTGTCAGATGTCAATGGTGATTCTATGTTGGGTTTTACAGAACCTATGTTTACATACGATAAAACTGCTCGTCAGAGTACTGCGTATTCTTTCTTGTCACCAATCAAAGATCGCTCTAATCTTATAGTTTTAAGGAATGCTTTAGCAACACGAATAATTTTTGATAACAATAATGTTGCCATAGGTGTTGAAGTGAACACGAATAATGAAAAGCGTATATTCTATGCTCAAAAAGAAGTAATAATCTCAGCTGGAGTTTTCAATTCACCTAAACTTCTCATGTTATCAGGAATAGGGCCGAAAACACATCTAGAGCAATTGGGTATTAAAACAATTTCAGATCTTCCTGTTGGAGACAATTTACAAGATCATGCCGGTACTCCGGTAATAATTTCTATGGAGAATTTAAAAAACCCAACTACTATTCCTAACCCACATGATTATCCAGTATCCATGACCCATGGTTATGTAACATTAAACAAACAATCCCAAATCCCTGACTACCAAGCATTAAATTATGTTGTAAATTCTGAAGCATTTCCTATGTACTGTGAATTAACTTGGGATTATAAGAAATCAGTTTGTGATCAACTAAATCCACAAAAAGCCGATAGCCCGATATTATTTGGCGTCATCAACCTTTTGCATCCAAAATCTAGAGGAAAGGTTTCATTGAAAAGCACAAATCCTTTGGACCCTCCAGTGATTGAAGCTGGAATGTTCTGTGATAAAGAAGATCTTGAAAATATTGTTGAGTATGTTGAAGACTATATTAGTGTGGTTAATACAACGACATTTAGAGAGGCCGGAGCAAAAATTGTTTATTTGAACTTTCAAGATTGCACTCATGAACATGGTAGTAAAGATTACTGGAAGTACTACGCGTCAAGTATGTCTTATTCGTATTTTGATTTTGTCGGCACCTGTTCCATGGGTTCAGTTGTTGATTCGCGGCTGCGCGTTATTGGAGTTCAAAACCTTCGAGTGGCAGACTCTAGCGTTATTCCTATCATTACAAGTGGGAACATGAATGCTCCAACTATCATGATTGGAGAAAAAGCGGCCCAAATGATTAAGGAGGACAATGCTAATTAAATGAAGTGGTTTGTATATCTGTTTTAAACGATACCTTAAAGTTTGTTATATATGTCTTGTTATGCCATTAGAGTAGTTTGTAATTGTTTTAATATTGTTATTCAAGTAACTTAATCAAAGAAGTCATTTACACTTAATATAAGTATATGTATAGCCATGCACACTTACTCAAAATTAAATAAATGTTGAGAAATTGCATAGTAAGAAAGGAAATTTTATTAAAGCGTCTATTACCATAATTTAACTCCGGATTTTTCGGATCAATCTTTGTAATCCTGATAAATTAGTAATCATTGTAACGAATATTTTTTTTAATACAATTCATTTACAAGACATCTATATCTAAAGTTGTATTATAAGTAAAAATAAATGTATAAACTATTAATATCTTAATTTTACAGTGAATGCCAAACTAAGAGAGAACATAAGTGAAAATATTTCCATTAACTTAAGTCAAATTCATTTTTAACCACCTTCAAAATAGGAAGAACCATATTTATTGCGGTATAGTTTTTTATTTGTGTCACCTACATTTTGTTTCTATGTGATAATTGAAACTAGTTGTGTCTACGTTTGTAATATTTACTCCAACACTCAGCTGTCTTACATTTATTTGGATTTAAATTCAGTCGAAAGTCAGTTCACGTTACAACTCCGTATTGAGTGCATGCGTTAGCGTTAGAGTTAGCACACTATCAAATAAACTTACTAATGTAGTTTAATTATTCCATCTGTATACTCACTGTCTAGATACTACAGCGTAGCGACACCTTACTACATCATACATAATACTACAGTTGTGAGGTGATATCCATCGCGCTGCATAGGAATAAACACAAAAATATTTTAAATGATATACATGTTGTCTAAAAACTAGTGCGCGTCCTGTGGTTCCAAATAAATTTGAGCTAAATGTGATTAGGAATTTTTGAATTATCCTTAATTCGAATTAAGTCGATTTTTCTTGTCCTGACCATGATATTATTACTACGTTATATACATTAACTAATAAATACATTGCTGGTACGATGATTTCTTACAGTATTATTGTTCTTTTTGCTCAATATATTTTAAGTATCTTGTTATTGTATGTCTCATTTGTAAGTGTTCAATCGAATAAATTACATTTATAATTACTACTATCACTAGACTTAATTTAAATGGAAAGTAGCTCTGTAATCTATTCTTTTATTTGTACAGATATGTTTGTTTAAGTTACGCAATATGTTTTCTTCGTTTAAAATTGTGTTTAATATTTATTTGTGGTACATGATATTTTGTCATCTATAGCTATTATAAATTTATGTTCTGCTTTAGTAGCAATTTCATTTAATGAATATCTAAAAACAGTGTACACCTATATAATACTGCTATTGTAGTATGTATCTACATAGATAAATCATAAGGTTATATTTATAATAAAACACATTCCATTGTGTAGTTCATAAATTATTCTTACATTTATTTAATTAAAAAGAGCAAATACATCACACTATTTGTTATCACGCACAAAATTATTATTGTATGCATAATAAATTCTCGCAATCACAGTTCTGCGTTATCTTGTTTTATCATATCTGCGGCCTTTTCAGCAATCATAATAATAGGTGCATTGGTGTTCCCACTAGTAATAACTGGCATCACGCTACCATCTACTACTCTTAATCTTTGCACACCAGACACTCGGAGACGTGTATCTACTACTGAACCCATAGCACACGTCCCAACATAATGATATATTGATGATGTCATACACGGTATATAACACCGCCAGAATTCCTCACTGCCCTGTTCCAAACCCAGGCAGTTTGGTGCTAACAATTTAGCATTAACACTCTTGAAATATTTCGTACCCAGTATATGATTGAAATCGTCTGCATAAGCAATAGTGTCATCTATGTCTGTGTACGCGGAATAGGCTCCCAGTTTAATTAATGGAGGTTTCGTTGGATCTACACTTTGTAAGAACACACGCCCTCGAGATTTTGGATTGAGTTTGGAGCAGATGACAAGAAGTACCTCCCTTCCCTTACTGTCTTCGTATAATCGTTGGCAAATATTGTAATCAATGTTAAATGTAAAGGCGCAAAACTGCAGAATAGAGGAGCTATCCAATATTAGAGTTATGGCTTGATAGTCTGGATAAGTTTGGGACTTATTTAAAGCTACATAACCAATAGTCATAGGTACCGGGTATTCATGTGGGTCAATGGGTCCTTTAGGTTTGGTCTTTTCTGTAGTATAAACCAATAATGCTGGAGCATGATCTTGAAGATTTTCACCCACCGGCAAATCTGATATAACAGTTATTCCAATATTTCGCAGATGTTCTTTTGGACCGATACCCGAAAGCATGAGTAATTGAGGAGTATTTATACTTCCAGCTGATATTATAATTTCTTTGTTCGCTTTTACTATAATGATTTTGTTGCTTTCGTTTACTAGTTTGACAGCAATAGCATTTTTGTAGTTATCAAATATTATTTTTGTAGCTAAACTATTTTTAACGACATACAAATTAGGTCTATTTTTTATTGTACTTAAAAATGATTGCGCAGTACTTTGTCGAACATTATTGGCGGCTGTAAATATTGGTTGGGCGTATCCTAAAGTATAATTTCCATTTGTATCTAACACAATATTATGTCCTAATTCTTTTAATGCCTTCAGATATTTATGTGTTGTGTTTGATGGGTGTCTAGTTACATTTAGGTAACCTTTAGTACCGTGGAATACTCTGTTAGGGGAATTGAGAATAGCCTGGTCTAGAAGATTTTCACTTTTAATAAAATATGGCAGAATGTTGTCATAATTCCATGACTGGTCATTGGTAATGGCAGCCCAAGTATTATAGTCATTGGGGTCACCACGAACGTAGCCCATGTAGTTATTACTACTGCAGCCTCCCAACATCTTACCGCGTGTGAGATCAGAGACATGATTGTTATGGCATCGTTGGGCATTTTCTTCCAGTGACGTGTAATTCCAATCAACTTGGGATTCTTTTAAATACGCCATCAAACCTGGAAGCTGATTAGACATGATCATTATATTTGTGTAGATACCAAATTTATCTTAATAATTTCATAAACGCGAAAGTTTGTGAGTATGGATGTTTGTTATTCTTTCAAGCAAAAACTACTGAACGGATTTTAATGAAACTTTAACGGTAATATAGCTTATATATGAGAATAACATATAGGCTATAAATTTAACGCGGATAAAACCGCGGGTACAGACGGTATATAATACAATCGTAATGAAGCCAAAACTGTTCGTTTGTCCACTTCTTGTATTAATGTTTCATATAGAAACAAGTACACGAATAACAATGAATTTTTCACAGAATGCTGTTAAAAGTAGGTCAACGGTTAAGGCTAGAAAGAAATCTTATAAAATCAGTACTAATATTGTTAATTGATTAATTTCAAATACGCCATCTACTATTGGAAATTAATTTCTTTTTACATTATAATTGTAAAATCAGATGAAGTTTAACGAGGAATTTTAAACAAACAAATTTTTTTAACACTTCATATGTATACAGGAAGTTCATATCACTGATTGTTATTTGTATCACAGATAACATAATCATTCTGGCACACAGGCGAAAAAAAATAAACTACCATTTCTTGCTCCTAGAAACTGGCAGTTTTGTATATTCGTTTATCCCTATTTAAAACGTAAGTATTTTTTTCATACATTTGTTTTATATACACTTCTGTCACGGGGCTCTGCTTTATTAAACATCTATAAGCTAATCCCTTATTTTCTGTTGTTATTATTATATACTCTCTGGAATCACAATGAATGATATCACGGATGGTACATGATAACGTGATGAACACACACTTAATGCATATCAGCGACGGCTAGCACTTAGGCAGCTTAATTACCATTCCAAATAAATAAAAATAAGATTTCCTACGTGTAAAAGATTAAAAAGAAGAATACAAGAGATTATACGTTAAGAAATTTCCTACATGTAAAAGATTAAAAAGAAGAATACAACGTAATAAGAGACTACTTTATAAATTGCTTACAACAGAGGCCGTTGGTGGATCTCCCCCAGCCTCTATTAGGAGCACCGTTATGTTGGGATCCTCAGTAAGTCGGTTGGCTATCACACTGCCTGCAGACCCTGCTCCCACTACTATATAATCGAAAGTACTTCCATCTGAAAACAAAGTTTAAGTGGTCCAGCGGTTTAGCTTACCCCTTTACTTCCGATGATCGCGGGTTCAATTCCTCCAATGCAAACATGATGCAAACATTTGTATTCATGAGTATGATCGTTTGTATCGGTCAGGGTATTTTCTATGTATAATATGTATGTATTTACGAAAAAACTATTATCTATGTATTTGTAATCAGTTTGGGTACTCGACCCATAACACAAGCTTTAGCTAGCTTAACTTGGGTCTACATGGCGCTGTGTGAATTGTCCTGAGATTATTATTATTATTATTATTATAATAGAATATATTGGAGCCACATGATAACGTGCTGTACAATTACAGAACAATATTGTAAAATAGAATGATATCTGCTGACATTCTTCAGAGATTTTTTTATTTATTTTTCAAAAAGTTTCTATAAAACCGCACTGTGGAGGACCGCCATTCATCCAGATGATCAGGATGGTATTTTAGTGTCTGGCGGGTGGTACGGTGGTGAAACTCAGCAGCTGGTATTAATCCGAACAATTCCTCAGAACACTCCCCGTGATATATGCGGTAGAAAATGCACAGAGATGCAATATCTCGCCGCAAAGCCAATGGGTCGAGTCTGTCACATAGACGTTGATTACCAATGATTCCTACATTCCTACATTGTTTAGCAGTTACATCTTACTAATTAAGAGATTCACACTCGTGTAAAGACGGGGCGAAAGCTAGTCGATAGATATGATAGAATTAATTTGACGTACGTCCAATACATTATTACTGCTAACAACTGTGTACACTCAACTCCTAAGGTAAATAGAGATCGACATGTACCTTCCTTTTGTTCTTTAGACTATATCTACGTGTAAAACCATATGTAACGTGTTTAAGCTAACACACCTTTAATTCTTGTCCCTGACAGGCCTGGCTAGCAAATTCTATAATTGTTGACATAGCTGTAAGTTTATATTAATAAAAAATATACAAAATTTCGGGATAATTGGACTGCGTCATCTAGTCCCACATAAGCAAAGCTTGTATTATGAGTATTGGACAACTGAAACAAATACCTAGATTTTTTTGTAAATACATACATAATGTACAGACTGTTACAATCATATTCATGAATACAAATTATTGCACCGTAAGAGGAGTCGAACTCGCGGCTATCGGAAGGAAAACGGTGTGAAACCGCTAGACCGTGACCGTCTTGTATTAATTGAATAAATAACACAAAATATCTAAGTGTATGCTATGTACAAAGACTTCTACAACACATACATAATATACATAGAAAACACCCAGATCAATACAAACAATCATATCATACTCATGAGTACAAACATATGCACCGTGCGAGGGATCGAACTCGCGACCATCGGGAGTAAAGCGTTATGCTAAACTGCTAGACCACTGTGTCCGTTACATTCTCAATAACATAAAATATCTAAGTGTACACTTAAAACAAAGACGTCTGCCTATGCCGTAGTGAGTTATCATCCTTATGATAAGAAATTTGCAGGAAAAGTGATCCTGCAAATTTTTTATCATAAGGATGATAACTCACTACGGATGATCCTGCAAATTTCTTATAATAAGGATGATAACTCACTACGGATGATCCTGTAAATTTCTTATCATAAGGATGATAACTCACTATGATCCTTGCAAATTTCTTATCATAAGGATGATCACTCACTACGGATGATCCTGCAAATTTCTTATCATAAGGATGATCACTCACTACGGATGATCCTGCAAATTTCTTATCATAAGGATGATAACTCACTACGGATGGTCCTGCAAATTTCTTATCATAAGGATGATCACTCACTACGGATGATCCTGCAAATTTCTTATCATAAGGATGACAACTCACTACGGATGATCCTGCAAATTTCTTATCATAAGGATGATCACTCACTACGGATGATCCTGCAAATTTCTTATCATAAGGATGATAACTCACTACGGATGATCCTGCAAATTTCTTATCATAAGGATGATAACTCACTACGGATAGGGGTACTTGGAGGGAACAAGTAGGATGTCAGCTGAAGAGTTGTGAGTACTTGAAACGCATTCTGAATTGAATGTACACTCGAGACCATGTTCAAAACATCCATTTTCAATGTGTTATCCTGAAAAAAAAATATTTTTACTACTTAAAAGGCGTGGCTCAGTGATTTAACAAGCAAACTTAAAGATATAGGATCATAATATTAAAATGAGCAATGAAACATAAAAAAATACTTAAAAGAAGGTATTTTTTTATGTTTAATTGCTCATCTTAAACTTATTATTGTCGGTTGGACTCCATTTTCCGCAATTGGCCTCTCATTCGGGCCGTTGTGCGTGTAGAGCCAGGCTACTGAAGTAGCCAGCCAAGCTCCTCCCAGAAGCACAGAAGTCTCCTGGTGTCTTCGCAGACTTCTCGGAGCGACCTCACCGTTCCGAGGATTTGATTGCGTTGTGTGGTCACTGCTTCGCACTCCAGGATTACGTGAGCGGCCGTTTCCTCGGCTACAAAGCAGCCCCGGCATAGGGGACTGTCTGTAGCACCTATTGTGTACAAATGTCTGTTTAAGGGACAGTGGCCCGTCATTGTCCCTATCATTGTTTTTATGTTAGCTTATTATTAATTAATTAATATTATAATCGCGAAAGTTTGTGAGTATGGATGGATGTTTGTTACTCTATAATACAAAAACGGATTTTGATGAAATTTTACAATAATGTAGCTTATACATCAGAATAACATATAGACTATAAATTTCATGCGAGTGAAACCGCAGACAAACACTCTCCTATATTCAGATAAAGTTAATAGCTCTTTGTGGAAATATGTATTAAATTATACAATATTTTAGCAAAAGATATCAAAGATCTATCGTTTAAATTTAAAAAATATTGTATTAATATAGGATCTCGTTTGCATGAAAAAAATGCAATAAAAAATACATAATATAGCCTATTTATTACTCTATAAACTATTATTTGTCAGACGACTTTGTATAACGTTACAGAGATTTCATATATAAAATACAAAACAAGAGATTTTATTATTATTATTATTAAATATAATAATAATAACCCTGCACTATTCACACAACGCCGTCTAGTCCCAAGCTAAGCAGAGCTTGTGTTATGAGTACTAGACAACTGATATAAATACATGGATGCATTTTTTTTGTAAATAAATACATATTATACATAGAAAACACCCAGACCGATACAAACAATCATACTCATGAATACAAATACTTGTTCCGTGCGAGGAATCGAACCCACGACCATCGGATAGTAAAGCAGTGTGGTAAACCACTAGACCAGTGAGGCTGTCAAATTAAATCTCTATATATGTATTAAATTTAGATAAAGGATAAATACTCTTATATACATATATAAAGTTTATGGATCTGAGAATGTGCATTAAATTATACAATATGAAACCAAAGATAATAATGACATATTGTATTACACATACACATATTTGTATTAATGTTTTATTAAAAAAAAAATATATCCTATTTATTACATATATCTAAACGAATATTTGTCAGACAACATTGTGAGAATTTATATTTTAACTATAAAATTTCTATATATATATATATAAATAAATATAATTAATAATTATTATCAATTATATACACTAACCTTCCGCTTGTAGAGTTACACCATCGAATAATTTTTACATATATATTCACCATTAATTATTATCTGTAGACAATTATAATTTCTTACCACACTTTCACTTCTGTATAGATATCGTCGCGTAGTGACGGCAAACCAATAGTAACGTTTTAATGACATTACAGTTTCGTACAATGTTTGCATAATCTGTAAATACCACACATATTTAAACACTAGCTGATTCGGTAAATGTTGTTTTACCATATAATAATAATAATAATAGTAAGTTTATTTTGCAAAAAGAAAATACAAAATGGACTTAACTAAGGTTATATATCTATATGACAAACGAGAATGATGCTCACCTGATGGTAAGTGATTACCGCCGCCCATGAGCACCCGCAACACCAGGGGAATTGCAAGTGCGTTGTCGGCCTTTTAAAAAGGAATAAGCTCTTTTCTTGAAGGTTTCAATATCGTATCGGTTCGGAAATACCATTGCTGGAAGGTGATTCCACAATGTGGTTGTGCGTGGCAAAACGTTTCTAGAAAACCGCACTGTGGAAGACCGCCATTCATCCAAATGATCAGGATGATATTTCTGACCTACTTTATATATATATACCTACTTTACATAACGCTGTACACGCGTGAAAAATCAGTATATAAATAAGATAACTTATCTCATTTATAAATAACTACTGTTGAGATGGGAGATCATATCGCTAAATAAACCTGGGATGAATGTTTTTCTTTATAACACCTTAACAAACGAGATTGCGGCTCACCTGATGGCAAGTGATTATGGCCGCCCATGGGCGGTGTACCACCGTACCACTCGCCAGAAACTAAAATACCATCCTGATCATCTGGATGAATGGCGGTCTTCCACAGTGCGGTTTTCTAGAAACTTTTTGCCACGCACAACCACATTGTGGAATCACCTTCCAGCAATGGTATTTCCGAACCGATACGATATTGAAACCTTCAAGAAAAGAACTTATTCCTTTTTAAAAGGCCGACAACGTACTTGCAATTCCCCTGGTGTTGCGGGTGCTCATTGGCGGCGGTAATCACGTACCATCAGGTGAGCTGCATGCTCGTTTGTCCCAAAAAAAAAATGGGCATTAGGTAGTGTTTGCGATCGCAAACAGCCTTTTAATATATTTAAGAATAAAATTTTAAAATTTCAAAATTGGAACGTCAGGTACAGAACTTTGATGTTATTTTATATACAATTTTGCACTCATTCTCGAACATTCCGTGACGTCATTATTAAAATCTGTGTACAATATATTCAAAATATCTTTTTATTTCAATTTAAAACAAATTGAAACCACTGCAATATGCCTCCAGCAAACAGATAGTGTAGAGTTTACAATATGAAAACACTTGAAATATCTCTTGGATCGTGATGTCAATAGAAATAGACAAGCCTTCTGTTCAATCAAGTTCAATGATTATCAAAAACTCTTTGTACAGTCTATTAAATAACATTATCACATTTTAGTTCCAAATCGGAGGAAATAAAATACATGCAGGTACCGTTTCTTTCTTTTACAAAGTTAATTTGTCTCGTGGTCAATCCTTTTTGTGCTCTAGCTACTGAAAGTACCGAGCGTAAAATGCGGTTAATTAACCGTTAATAACGAAAAATGCATTTATAACCGCTTGGTTTAAATCGTTAATAACCGGCTAGGACTGGAATTACAATTTTGCATTTCTGCTTTAACCTCAATCGGCGGCTGGTCAAAGTTAAGTAGAGCTTGTGTTATGACAAATTATATATATGTTTATATAATATGTATTTTTTGTATATATATAATACTAGCTGGCTTCGCTAGCGTTAATTTATCCCCTTAGGGGTGGATCAAAATTCTTTCTTAGGGGATGCCTACGTCATACTAGCTTTATGCATGCAAAGTCTCAGCCGGATCGGTTTAAAATTGACAAAGTTTCATAGAAACTTTCATCCCTTATATTATCCCCTTGACGGTAGAATTCATGAAAATCCTTTCTTAGCGGATGCTTACGTCATAACATCTACCTGCATGCCAAATTTCAGCCCGATCCGTCCAGTGGTTTGGGCTGTGCGTTGATAGATCACTACGTCAGTCACCTTTGAGTTATATATATTTAGATACATAGAAAACTCCCAGACCAGAACAAACAATCGAATACGACCCGCGCCCATCGGATGTAAAGCATATTTATTTATACAGAATTTGCATTATATTTGGATTTTAAAATAAAGTATGCATCTTCTTTTAAATGATTAATGACTTCCAATGTCAATAATAATAAAATAATTTTAACAATCGTCAGTTGAGTAAAGATTAACAATTTCAATAATAATAAAATAATTTTAACAATTGTCAGTTGAGTAAAGATTAACAATTTCAATAATAATAAAATAATTTTAACAATTGTCAGTTGAGTAAAGATTAACAATTTCAATAATAATAAAATAATTTTAACAATTGTTATTTGAGTTACGATTAACAATGTCAATAATAATAAAATAATTTTAACAATTGTTATTTGAGTTACGATTAACAATTTCAATAATAATAAAATAATTTTAACAATTGTTATTTGAGTTACGATTAACAATTTCAATTATAATAAAATAATTTTAACAATTGTTACTTGAGTTACGATTAACAATGTCAATAATAATAAAATAATTTTAACAATTGTCAGTTGAGTAACGATTACCAATTTCAATTATAATAAAATAATTTTAACAATTGTTATTTGAGTTAAGATTAACTATGTCAATAATAATAGAATAATTTTAACAATTGTTATTTGAGTTACGATTAACAATGTCAATAATAATAAAATTATTTTAACAATCGTCAGTTAAGTATCAATAATCTGTTTATCTGTTTGTTTCGGCTGATCTCTGAAATGGCTGTATCGATTTTGATGGCATTTTTATTTAGCTGATGTAATAAGGAGTAACTTAGACTACTTTTACTTTAGAAATATTCTTTTATTTAAAAAAAAAATAAAGTTAAATTCGAAGCTGACAAACTCGCGGGTACAGCTAGTAATAAAATAATTTTAACAATCGTCAACTGAGTGCAGACATTGTTCGAACAAAAGTGACTTTTTTGGATAATACAAATTAATTTTTTTTTATGATTTTAGCACTTTATCGATTTATATGTAATCCAAGTCGTTGTCGAAGAGTAGGCTGTCTGGACTTTTCTCGCAGATAAAAGCGAACGGAACCGCGGCACACCACACGTCGTTCAGCAGGCCAGTCCTCACGATGGCCCCGCACTGCTGCCCCAAGTTGTCCAGTGTCGCATTATCTGGGGCACCATTACTCCAGCTTGAGTAACCTGCTTCTTGTAATGTCTCGCCTGCAAAGGGATATGAGGTTATATATTACTGACGCCAACAACATACTACGCAGCATAATCTCATGATATATAATATGAAATTTGTTACACAGATAGTCTAGATCCTGAAAAAGGACATAGGCTACTTTTTAGTGCGAAAAAGGTTTAATAATAATAATAATAATCATGTCTATTACCGCATCAAAGGGAGAGAGATATATATATATAAAGAAATAATAATAATAATCTCAGCACAATTCACACAGCGCCATCTAGACCCAAGTTAAGCTAACTAAAGCTTGTATTATGGGTACTAAACAATTGATACAAATACATAGATTTTTTTTTCGTAAGTACGTACATATTATACATACACCCAGACCGATACAAACAATCATACTCATGAATACAAATGTTTGTGCCGTGCGAGGAATCGAACCCGGGACCATCGGACGTAAAGCGGTGTGCTAGACCGCTAGACCACAGAGGTCGTCATTGTCTTGATAGAATAGAATAGAAATAATCTTTATTCAAATAAACTTAATATAAGCACTTTTTAATAGTCAAGTTTTTTTATTCTACCGCTTATTCGGAATGCAGATTCATCACAAGAAGAATAAGCAAGAAACTTGTGTGTTGCTCTTAAAACTTGTAAGCGGAGATGAAAGGTACTAAAATATCATCATTTTTTAAGTAGAACGATGAAATTTTTTTTGGATTGTAATCTTACTAAATATATTTTCTTTATTTGATCAAGGTCACTATTCCACGCGGACGGAGTCACGGGCTGAGCTAGTATATAGCGTAAAATGTCATAAATAGCCTTTAGAATAAATAAAAATGTTATCTATCTACATATATAGAATAGAATAGAAAATAATTAATTCAAATAAACTTACTTTAAAACACTTTTGAATAGTCATCACAAGAAGAACGAGCAAGAAACTTGCGTGTTGCTCTTTTAAATAATTTTATTATTACTTTACATTTTTAAATTGAAGTGTATGAATATAAACTACCGATTAGAACTAATTCAATATGTATATATGTTATATTTATATACTAGCTACTTGCCCAGGCTTCGCACGGGTGTACATGTATTATATATATCATATAAACCTTCCTCTAGAATCACACTATCTATTAGAAAAAACCGCTTCAAAATCCGTTGTATAGTTTTAAAGATTTAAGGGACGGACAGACAGCGACAGCGACTTTGTTTTGTGATTATCATTCAATTATTGATAAATACCCCACAATACTTATTGTTAACTATCTGCACCCTCGACTTCGTCCGCGTGGAATTTATCTTAATTTTTCTAAATAAAAGTACCCTATATACTCCTTATTACATCAGCTACCTGTCGCAAAAAGTTCCGTCAAAATCTGTCCAGCCATTTCAGAGATTAGCCGGAGCAAACAGACAGACAGACAAAAATTGTAAAAAATGTAATTTTGGTGTATGTACCGTATTTATATTCATATGCATGTAGTAAAAAACGGTCATTGCAATATTACAAACAGACACTCCAATTTTATTTATATGTGTAGATTACCATGTATAGTCAGCCAAACACTGTCTTGGGTCCAGTCCAGAAAACCGATCATCGCAGAATCTTTGAATCTGCAGTTTATTGTGTTTGATGGATACTTAGCGTATAGCTCTTTGAGTGCTTCAGCTTCAATAGCGCTGTTGATGATGGCCAGGTGTCCACCTTCACCAGCACACGTCATGTATGCTTTATGCCATGTGAGGCATGTGTTGTGAAATTTGTAACAGCTCCCGGTTCTGGGCTCCAGGTGGTAATCTATTAAACAGATATTTGGATATATAATAGAAAGTCATATAATTGCTCTATACTCGTATGTACAAATTAGATAATGACACTGTAATATTATATATTTAGGCAGGAGCACCTGGATACCAGCTCGGTCCTTTTGATTCAGTTCAGAGACGTGCATGAGAATTGTCGATGATCCCAATCTCTATAACGGTATCGAGCCACTTAGCTTGAGGCGAGACTTCGATTCGCTTTGTGTGTTCTACCGTATATACAACGGACTGTGTTCTGATGAATTGTTCGACATGATGCCTACAGCTACCTTTTACCATCGCACCGGTCGCCATCGACATGGAATTCATCCCCACACGCTGGAACCTAAGTGGTCCCGAACAGTGCAGTTTCAGAGGAGCTTCCTCCCGCGTACACTTAGA
The DNA here is from genome assembly GCF_030625045.1 of Achroia grisella. Classification (NCBI taxonomy): domain Eukaryota; kingdom Metazoa; phylum Arthropoda; class Insecta; order Lepidoptera; family Pyralidae; genus Achroia; species Achroia grisella. The sequence goes on along the minus strand of NW_026713018.1, from coordinate 1,009,516 downwards.
TTGTGGAATGAATTTCCTGCAGAGGTTTTCTCGAGAGACTACAGCATTTTTCAAGATGGGTATATTAAGGTTTCTTAAGGATCGGCAACGCGCACGTGACACCCCTGGTGCTTCAGTACTGTACTGTAACCGTTTACCATCAGTTGGGCGGTATGCTTGTTTGCCACCTACGTGGTATAAAAAAAAGACCATTGTCTCTGGCCGTCCTAATTTCTGGCCGGTTGATTACACGGGGAGGGAGTGAAACCCACACCAATTAGTAGTTTTCAATTAGTCCCTTTATTCTATATCATGTTAGAACTCGTAAACAAATTTGTGTTTTTTTTGTCCATTGTTGCAATCTTTTAATCTAATAATTATATATTGCGTTCCTCAAAATACTCACTACTATCGTAAGTGCCACATCCTGTCAGTACATTTTTAGTTTTCTTCTTATAGCATATATATGGGTACACATCAGAAGTGTTAATGACTGCCATGTCTCCATTTGGTAGAAGGAGTAGGCAACTTTCATTATCCTCATTATAATGTGGCTCATCAGGTGCCCAGCGCACCGGAATCCTGCTGAGTGGTATTCCTGAAGTGAAATAAAAAACATTAATCACATTTCTTTTATCAAATTAGACGTTACTTTTATTTATTCTTTAATGCACTTTTAAATACATACAGTACGGTAAAGTGTTAATAAAATCCGTTTAGTAGTCTTTGCGTGAAAGAGTAACAAACATCCATCTATACTCACAAACTTTCGCGTTATACTAGCTGTGGCCGCGGTTACATCCGAAAAAAAATTCAATAAATCATATAGCCTATATGTTATTCTGATGCATAAAGTATATTACTGTAAAGTTTCATCACAATCCGTTCAGTAGTTTTTGCGTGACAAAGTAATAAACATCCATACTTAGAAACTTTCGCGTTTATAATATTAGTAAGAAGTAAAATGATATAATACAGTCAAAATACACAAAAAATATATAACTCAGCCCAAATTCATATAGAGCTGAAAATTGGTAAATAAACCATTACAAATGAAATGTCAAAAATACCGTTCGATCTTACTTCTGCTAAAAACAATTATCATGCCCAATTTACATTCAGCCCGAGTGGGCAGGGAAGTGAGCAGCGCGAGAGTGTAAACACGAGTGGAAACACTTCCTATGCCATTGGCGCTGCCACTCGCGCTGCCCGGCGCTCCATCGATTATCGGTTTTTCGTGCGCGAGTCAAAGGACTGGCAGCGCGAGTGGCAGCGTGTTTTTACATTCAGCTTTCTCGCTCAGTTGTCGCCCGGCAATATTTCCCGCAGCGGGAGTGGCAGGGGAAGCGGCTGAATGTAAACGTAGCATCAATTTAAAAAATCAGGTTTTTCCCATTTTTCTCTGAGGCTGAAAATATTATCATTATACCTTCTAGCGATGAATAAACGCCTTCATAGAATATCGCATGAATTCCGCTGAATACTCCACATTTCGTAGTACTTATGTTGGTTGACATCATAGTGGTCATAGCGTGCAGAAATGATGCATTGAGAGGTGAAGCCAAGACAGCGCCTGTTCAAAAATACATATATATTTATTTATGTGTCCCTCCGATAGATCCCCCGTCTAATTCAAACGGGGATCGATATTACGACGGCCTGAGCCGAGGTCCGAACCCCAAGTGGTGCCCTCAGACTAAAGTCGCATCCGTCAGGCAGGAGTTGGCCTTCAGCCGCTCCATAAGTCCTTCCGCGGGTTTGGAGTGCCATCTCTCGCGCTCTATCGTCCGGTGAAGCTGTAAAGGCCAGCTGCGGCCAACAGCATTAGAGTAGTCCGAAAAAAAAAAACTAAATGAGCGTTACAGTCTCTCAATATACCCATTTAGGAAGATTGTATACAAATAAACACAATTATAAATACTAATTACATAAGGAGACAAGTGAAAAATAATACTTAATCTCAATTTTACATACTATATAAATAATCTACTGCCATCCTACGAAACTCCAGCATTGTAAGTAGCTTTGACATAGTCTACTGTTTTGAGTAGTCATGCTCACTAAAATGTCCAGACTTGTGGCGGCGTGGTGGGCCGGGTCATTGGGCTCCCTAAAATATGGTCGAGCGCAGTGATGGCTGGCTCATCCGTCATACTCGTGAACGGGTGCTGCTTGTAGGGACTGGTCTGCTCTAATCACTATGACTGATTTCCTCTTATTAATTGTTTAACCAGTGGGTTATATATTCAATATTTTTTTTTCTATTTGAGTATTTAATAGAATTAGTGCTAATTGGTGGTTTGTATTCACACACTTAAACTTAAAAATGTAAAGTAATAATAAAATTATTTAAAAGAGCAACACGCAAGTTTCTTGCTCGTTCTTCTTGTGATGAGACAGCTTTCCGAACGAGCGGTAGATTAAAAAATGTAATGACTATTCAAAAGTGCTTCAATGTAAGTTTATTTGAATAAATGATTTTCTATTCTATTCTATTCTATTCCAGCAAATTACAAGAAAATATGTCTATATCTGGAAAACGACTAACAATGTAGGTTAAAATTTAAAACAACTGTTAAAATTAACAACTAGCTGTGCCCGCGGTTTCACCCTTTGAAATTTATAGCCTATATGTTATTCTGATGTAGAAGCTATTACTTGACGACCTCGGTGGTCTAGCGGTCTAGCACACCGCTTTACGTCCGATGGTCGCGGGTTCGATTCCTCGCTCGGCACAAACATTTGTATTTATAAGTATGATTGTTTGTCTCGGTCTGGGTGTCTTATATGTATAATATGTATGTATTTACGAAAAAAAAATCCTATTGTATCAGTTATCTAGTACCCATAACACAAGCTTTAGCTAGCTTAACTTGGGTCTATATGGCGCTGTGTGAATTGTCCTAAGATTGTTGTTTGTTATTATTATTACTGTAAAGTTTCATCAAAATCCGTTCAGTAGTTTCTGTCTGAAAGAATAAGAAATGATGATGATGAAAGCAATTTTTAATACAAATATTACTAATATTATTATGGTCTGTAAAGCGGCGGGGAAGGGAATTGTTAGTAATGTGAACTGAGAATTCCATTGCTAGCAATGAGGTCCTCAGACTTGTGGGTTGACCTTCAAGCGGTTCTCCTAAAAACTACCATGACAAATTCCTGGGCTAAATAACCTGACCTGACCATTCATCTTATCATCATCCACTGGTACCTGCCAGCGTAATCCGTGACTACGGAGACACTATTCGTGTATCATCCATTAAAAAAATTGCTAGCAATGGGGTCCCCAGTCTTGAACCTTGTCGATTGGCCTCCAAGCGGAAGACCTCCTCCCCTAAAAACTACCATGACAAATTCCTGGGCTAACTAACCTGACCTGACCTTATCATCCTCCACTGGTACCTGCCAGCGTAATCTATGACTGCGGGGACACTATTCGTGTATCATCCATTAAAAAAATTGCTAGCAATTGGGTCCTCAGTTTTGAACCTTGTCGATTGGCCTCCAAGCGGAAGACCTCGTCCCCTAAAAACTACCATTACAAATTCCTGGTAAATTGGTCATGATGGGCTAACTGACCTGACCTCATTCATCTTATCACCCTCTACTGGTACCTGCCAGCGTAATCCGTAACTGTAAGGTATTCGAGTATTGTCAATTTAAAAAAATGGTGACAGCGCTTGATTGTTTTTGTATAAACATTTTACCTTCGGCATGACACCGCATTCGTGCTTGGTGCCAGGTTGTTGGTACATAATGCAGTTTCAGCCAACCATTCACTTCCTGGCTGTAGCTATAGTCATACCGATACTGTCTGCCAGCTGTTGAGAAAAACGAAGAATTTACTTAACACTTAATAAGTTTACAATTTGGCAACAGATGACGCAGCTTCTGGTTATTCGTCAGCTGTAATGGCAATGGGGCAGTCACATCACGATATCTAGAGGTGCCCAAATTCGTATCCGTCAGGCGGGAGTTAAAGTCCTTCCTTGATTTGGAGTGCCATCTGCCCCACACCCTATCGTCCAGTGAAACCTTAAAAGCCAGCTGCTTCCAACAGCATTAGAGTATTCCGAAAAAAAAACCACTATATCGAGTTATCGCAGTCGAGAATCTGATAATAAACAGTCTTGCGATTTCTTACAGATGAACGCAGTGTTAAGCAACCTTAAACGAGTTTAGAGACGATCTATTATTTTATAGTTGATATAGAAAACAATCTGACCACCTGACGGTAAGCAGTAACCGTCACTTATATACATGAACAGCACTATGGTAATCACGGTAATATGCGAGATTCGTGATACCACTCGTATCGGATCTAGATGTTCCTACATAGGAATATAATATACATACTTCCATATACCATACATACATTAAAGGTTGCCTGTAAGAGCTTGCTTAGCGATAAGGCCGCCTTTTGTACTCGTCATTGTTATACATATTTTTATAGTAATTAATATTTTCTGTAACTGGTGCAAAAAAGTGTAAAAAAAAATACTTCCAAAAAATATATATCTATGTTTTTATAGCAGTTGTCAAGTTTCCATAATATAAGCTCTTGGCTTTATGAATTAACTTAAAAATATTATTTTGGTTATAATTATAAAATAGAGACTTACCCACTGTAATATCACAGAATAACGCCAAAATACCCAGCACAGAGAAATAATTAATCATAGCTAATTCGTATATTATAAACATACAAATAGTAACTCTTTGCTTTGAAAAACATTGAATTTAATTAAATCACATGTATTTATATAATTCATTATCAATTTCTATATTTAATCAATCCAATTTTATTTATATATATAGATATATAAATAAAATTGGAGTGTCTGTTTGTAATATTTAAATAACCGTTTTTTACTACATGCATATGAATATAAATATGGTACATATACCAAAATAACATTTTTTACTATTTTTGTCTGTCACTCCTATTGTGTGTTTGTTCCGGCTAATCTCTGAAATGGCTGTACCGATTTTGATGGGACTTTTCTTGGCAGGTAGCTGATGTAATAATGAGTGACTTAGGCAACTTTTATTTTAGAAAAAATCTTTTATTTTAGATAAATAATGCTAAATTCAACGCGCACGAAGTCACCGTTACAGCTAGTCAATATTTTAGAACGTATCCTGTTTTTAATTAATTTCTGCATTATTTTCCTTCTGCCTTTTTAATTATATGCAAAATTTTATGTAACATATATGTATAAGAAAGATAAATAATAGGAATAAATTATTTATATATAGTTTTAAATTTGACGCGTTCATTATTTATATATATAACTAGCTGTCCAGGCAAACGTTGTTTTGCCTTAAAATAAAAAAAAAAATATTTAGGGTTGGCTACCCCTAACATTTAGGGGGATGAAAAATAGATGAAGGCCGATTCTCAGACCTACTTCATGAGAATCGGTCAAGCCGTTTCGGAGGAGTATGGGAACGAAAACTGTGACACGAGAATTTTATATAAGATTAGGAACAACTCTTCTTCATGCGATACTGGACTACGCTGACATCTGTTGCCCTAATATTACAGAAGTACAACTTAATAAAATTGAGCGACAAAAAAAAATTTGATCAGATTTATTTTCTGTCTCCGAAAATGTCAGTGCAACTTGAGTTTAGTGCGAACCTCGGAAATGTACTGAACATTTCCGAGTTTTGCACTAAACTCAAGTGTACTGAACATTTCCGAGTTTCGCACTAAACTCAAGTGGCTTCTCATTCGCTTTCGTTGGAATACCTTCTAACTCTTCTTCAGCATTCTCTATAACCCTTCAACTCCTCACTACTTGAAGGAGCGGTTTACCTTCCTCCATACCATAGCGTTGATCTTAGATCGTCAGAGAGTCTCCAGTTAAAGACACCAAGACATAGCACTACATTTCACGGACAAATCGTTTAGTGTGCCAGCTGTTCGTCTTTGGAACGAACTGTCCACATCTGTTCGAAGACTAAAATCACTGCAGAGCTTCAAATTAGGTATCAATAACCACTATTTACGTAAGTTATCGTAATAATAGTATTACGGTCGTATGTATGTGTGAGTATATCGTAAAAGCAATCATCAGTTTCTTAAAACGTTTTTCAATAGAAAAAGTTGAGTAAGAAAGAAAGATTCAGAACTTCTAATTCTATGCATCCATAATTTTTTATCATGATTTAATCACGATAGTTTCCAGAGATAACTGCCAATAGGACGTTCTGAATATTGCTAGCATTGAGTCGATTACTAACAATTACTAACAATTATTAACTAAATACTAACCTTGAATATAGTCTTCATAGCATCAGCATTAGGCGCCGAAATATAAAACATTGCGAAGTGTCTTACGAATCGTGCAGTCAGCGTATTACGACCACTGCCGGGTGGTGCACAGGCACACGACAGTACCACATCTAAGATTTCCTTCCAGTACAGGTTATCACACATCCATATATATGTATGTATATGTAAGTTTATTATATTATTATGTTATATGTATATTTATAACGTTTCTTCTAATATTGTTACTATTATTACACCTCTACCAGACGCAAATCTAATCACTTCGCTTCATCCTAAGATTACTATCTGGAAGAGATCGCTTTTTAGCTATAAGGCCGCCCATTGTTGCCTCTTTGTTTATTGTTGTTGTTTTTTTATCATTTCATACATTGTGTATGTAATTGTATTTTCTATGAGAGGAACAATAAAGAGTTTCATTCATTCATTCATTCATTCATACCACGTTTTATTTATGTTTATTGAGTTGCAGATATTTCGGCATTGTTTCAACTGCCATGATCACGGGTGAACTGAAGAGCAGCGGTTGGATGGTAAATAAAACGTTTTATGGACATATTGACGACCTCGCTGGTGGTGGTGCTAGACCGTTATGGTCGCGGGTTCAATTCCTCGCACGGTGCAAACATTTGTATTAATGAGTATGATTATATCAGTCTGGGTATTTTCTATGTATAATATGTATGTATTTAGGAAAATAAAATATTTGTATCAGTTATCTAGTACTCGTAACACAAGCTTCAGCTAGCTTAACTTGGGTCTAGATGGCATGGTGTGAATTGTCCTGAGATTATAATAATTATTAATACATTCATCTACCTCCTACCAGATTTGGCTGACCAGGGAGAGAAACACGACCGGTTAAGGTGAGTGTTGACGTCGGCAAGGGACCTCTTAAACCTACACCCGGGTCACAAGTCCCGGGAACTGCTCGAAGTTTCCCTGTCTGTAACACGATTGATCCTGCACCCGCACGGTGAATATAGGGAATGTTAAGAAGTTCATCTAAATCAGTCATTCCCATAGTGGTCTATATCGACCCCCTGGGGTCCATAATACAGTTTATTATATATATATAAGGGGTCTACAACAGCAGTCACCTTGTTGTTTTTACTTTATGTTTTAACACTAAACTTTACTACAGTTAGAAATTTACAAAAAATCAATACCAGGGGGTCATGGATGGGGGTCAAGCCAAAAACGAAAAATATGGCAAGGGGTCTACGACACAAAAAAATTTGGGAACCTCTGGTCTAAATGGTTACGTAATACATGAAACTATGTTCCGGTTTCATAGGTGTTTTTTTATTGGGGGTTTTGGGGTATTCTCAGGTGCTAAAACCTGTAGCACTGCGACCTGCATAGATCTATAGTGCTCGCCCTTTTTAAAAGCTCGCTACCTAGACTCATCAAATACAAGAATTGAAAGATGTTCTTAGGAGCGATAGCTTTTATCTCCTCGGGATAGATTTTTTTTTTGAAAGTATACAGTACTTTCAAAAAAAAACTAAATTAGCTTTACAGTCTCCCAATATGCCCACTTAGGAAGATTGTATACATCATCATCATCATCATCACAGCCCGGAAGACGTCCACAGCCAGACATAGGCCTCCCCCAAAGATCTCCACGACGATCGGTTCTGCGCTGCTCGCATCCGATGCCTGCCAGCGAAGGAGCAATAGTTTTTATCTCCTCCCAAAGGAGATATTTCGTTTGTCCGTCAGTGGACAGCCACATAGGAGGTGCAGTGGCGTATTCCCTTCAACTTGTCAAAATCGGCAGATTGTTGCGCCAAGGTCTAATTTCACCATGTGTTTTGTCGCTCGTCAAGATGCTTAAATTGTTTCTACTCAATAGCAGTAGTTTATTGGAGTATTAATTCGCGTTTGTACGGCCTTCGTGCTGGATAGAAAAATATCTGCACACATTGTAGGTAATAAAAACAATAAAACTTCAAAATTATATAATTATTATTTATTTAAATAAGCTATAAGCATTTATCTCCACAATTGTGGTATTGTTACTCACTTTTAAGGAAAAGGTAATTTGCCGGCGGCTATTTGTAAATATATACTATTTATTGAAAACATATTAATTAATATTAATATGTTTTCAATAAATGCATTCTACGAAGAGTTGTTTTTTTCCTGTATAAGCACATGAGAACGTGCAGGTAAATAACACGTTCAGACCTCTCTCCTTACTATGAAAATTTTCTGCAGTCACATACATAGGAAAATGCAGCTATTAGTTGCTTTACGGTTTACTAATAAATTTTTTCTTATAGAATTAAATATAACTGAAAAACTCAATTTAAAAAAAAAGGACTTATTTTTAGCCCAATCTTATAAATAATAGTTTAGTTTAGTTTAGTTTCATTTATTGACCAATGTAAAAAACATCTTTACATATATGGCAAGTCGTAATATACAATAATGATATTTATAAAATTTAAATTCGATTACAATTATATTATTAAATAAAATAAAATAAATTAATTACGTACACAATACACGGTATAAACAATTATAATAAGTCATAATAATGTTTAAAAATCATGATTACGGTATAATTATATAATTACATTTTGAGTCATATATTCTGTTATATTATAAAAAGGATGTTTTTCAAAATAATATTTTATTTTCAATTTAAATTCTTTTGAAGGTACATAATTGTCTGATAGTAATAGGTAGCTTTTTATACATTTTTATTTTTAAAGTAATGCCATGTTTAAAAGTTTTAATACAAAACGGTATCAAAATTAGGAATATTATGTAAGAGATTAAAATTATAATGAACTTTAAGAATAACGAATAGAAATCCTTATATTTAAGGTAATAATAGAGTCAGACGAGTGGCGCTGAACGAAATTTTTTTACGTCAGTTACGAGTGAAAGTATTGCTATCTCGCTTGGGTGAAAGGAGACGCAACATTTCTGAATAGAGATATAACGAATAATGAAGAATTTTATTCTGTGGATTCATTGTAATTCTATTATGTGGACTCCTCTTGAAACATAAAGTTTAAACTAAGTTTAATATTGTGGAAATTTTCGACTAAAAATCAAGAAACTTCCTACATTGTCCGTAACGAAACTATACTGCAGTCCTCTGGACAATGCCCAAGAGTCTAATCAAGCTACATAATACCTCGCAACATGTACTGTTAAACAAACAAACAGTTGTTCTCATACAAAATTAGCACAAACGATCCTATGGGAGTTAATTTTATATTACGTGAAATAATGTTGTACAATTATCTTCATTTAAATCAGACTTATTAAAATTGAACATCTATGACCACTTGTCGACTACAAGATTATTAATTTTCTGCGGTTTACTATATCGCTTCACTTCTCAAGGTCGCCGGTTCGATTCCCCGCACATAGCTAGTATTTGTAGTCATGAGCATGATTACTTGTTTTGGTCTAGGAGTTTTCTATGTATATTAGGTATACATTTATATAATACATGTATCTAAGTATTGTATATCTTGACGACCTCGGTGGTCTAGCGGTCTAGCACACCGCTTGACGTCCGATGTTCGCGGGTTCGATTCCTCGCACGGCACAAACATTTGTATTCATGAGTCTAATTGTTTGTATCGGTCTGGGTGTTTTCTATTTATAATATGTATGTATTTACGAAAAAAAAAATTGTCTATGTATCTGTATCAGTTGTCTAGTACTCATAACACAAGCTTTAGCTAGCTTAACTTGGGACTATGGCGCTGTGTGAATTGTCCTGAGATTATGTTATATTATATTATATTATATCAGTTGTCTAGTACTCATAGCCATACAGCATAATAAACAAAAATAAGAGATGAAACGTATTAGAAAGTGTGTGAGCACTTTCAAAATAACAACCTATTAATTTCTAGCAATTTTTATTTGTGTGATAATGTTTTCCTCGTCTTTGTAAGCCGCAGACACAATGGGGATTATATTTTTAAGAAATAAATGTTTCTTTATGTGTGACTCGCCACAAATAATTCAGAAATGTTTCCCTTTCTATGTTGTTACTTTATTATAAATCCTTGTACGGCTGTAGGCAGAAAGGTTTGAAAGCGTATTAGATATATTTATTTTTTTATTTCTATATTTGAGCGTTAGGTTAGGTATTAATGCGGTCCATAGAGTCGGCAGCACTAAACAGTGTCACTTGCCAAAGGCCAGAGCCGCAGCCGCGGCGTAGGCGGGGGGGAGATTCGATGGACACCTGAGTCTGATCAGTGTGGACATCGAATCCATACTTGACCCTAGGGTGGTGGATTGTTAGGGCAATCCGAAGCTCACCGGGGAGGCATTAAGGTCTGGGAGGTGGCGTGCAGAGACTGTTCCCTGCACACCTAGATGGAAGGTCCCTTCGATGGGGACCACGCCGGTGGAGAATGCCTTGCGCGATCCCATGGTCACGGCGATTATGTCCAGGAGGAACAGTCGTCAGGTTTTTAGCAGGTAGGAGTCCGGCAGTATCCATTCTTCCCTAAGAGAATGGTTCTCCATGATGGATTTTCATGACGTAAAAAAAAAGGTATAAAAGGTATAAAAGGTGTAATAAAAGGTAAAGGTAATGCGGTCTAAGCTGTTACAAGCTCTAATAGTGCCTACTCTTACTTGAAAGAGCCAATGTAGCAAGAGGCAAGAATAGACACAGAACAGATGTTGGTAGAGAGTTCCACTCCTTAGCTGCTCGCATAAGGAAAGGCATCTAATAAGGAATAATGAAACAATCGTAGAATTAAAATATTTTTAATGTCCAAAGAATCAAAGTACAGTCACAGATAAAACATTTTGATCCGTATTCCGAACCTCCTTAGTCTAAGCAGGTTGTATCACCGGCTTGCTTACTGGAGGAAAGGGCGCTCGGTAATACTGGCCACATAAAAACATGTGCCACTTAAATTTCAAAAAAAGAATAATAAAACAATTGAAAATAAGGACAGGAATTAAAAGGACGCTCCGTATTTTTATCTATATAAAACAAGATAATTAATGATTTATTTAACACAATATAATTGTTTTTAATGAAAATATACACTGTAGAGTGCGTGGCCACTAAACAGTACTACACATCGGGACGTTCCTGAGCAAAGGTGAGTAAGTGTGGTGTTACATTGCTTACTTTGGGGTGTTCAGAGTGTGGAAGAAGTTCTTCCAGGTCGAAATCATATTTATACTTCCTTTTCCATTAATTATTTTCTTTTCAATAAATACAGTCCACTCTCTCTGTTATATATTAATTTATAAGGACATTTATTATAGAAGCAAACTGTCTGGGCTTTTTTCGCAAATGAATGGGAAAGTGATGACGTCACACCACAAATCGTCCAAGTAACCCGTTCTGAACATGCCGCCGCAGTGTTGGCCCAGGTTACCATGTTTACCATTATCCGGCTGATCGGCCGGCCAATTCTTGTACCCGGCTTCATCTAATGTCTCACCTGGAAAAAAAAAAAGTTATTGATTTGCTTACTACATGGTAGTTTTGTATCTTTCTTGTGGGGACTGGTCTGTTCACGAACACTGATTAGATTTTTTTCTTTTGCAATAGCACATGCTGGTGGTAACTCTATTCTCCCAAATTCGAATTTATAATGAATCTATATTATTGTAGACATGTACAACATTTATTTGAACGAGCTGAGTATCTTGTCACTTCTTCTCCTCTCAACATCATTCCGAACTGACATATCATAAGCGTCTGTAATAGACCTACATGAATAAAGATATTTTGAATTCAAGAGCATTATTTATATTATTAAATTCCGTTGTATATCTTTTTACTTTGAAAATAAGTGATATGTCATCAGCAAACAATACTATGTTAAGTATGTTTTGAACTGGTATGGTTTATATATTTAAACCTATAACTAAACTTTGGGAGTTATGTAAAAAAGTATTACCATGAATAGTAAACCAAGTATTATCCTCGTTCCAATCCAAAAATCCAAGGAAAATGGGGTCTGTGCGTAAAGCCTTTATAGTGTTTGCAGGATACTTAGCAAATAGCTCTTTGAGTGCTTGCGCTTCAGTAGCGCTGTTGATGATGGCCAGGTGTCCACCTTCAGCTACACACGTCATGTACGCTTGGTGCCACGTCTGGCCTGTGTAGTGAAATTTGTAGCAACTGCCCGTCCTGGACTCCAGGAAGTATTCTGTTAAAAAGAATAAATCTGAATCGAAGTGAAATACATGTGTAAGCTATATTGCTGTAAAGTTTTATTAAACTCCCTTAAATAGCATTCGCGTGAATGAGTAAAAAACATCCATCCACAATCACAAAGTTTCACATTTATAATATTAGTAATATCTAAAAGATAACTTGGGAATTTGCGGATCATGAAGCAGTCTGTATATTGAGCCACACGAAATAAAAAGAAATATCCATAAATTGAGTTCTACTGCTAGGAAGCTTTAGAATTCTGGAGTGGTTCTGTCAGAGGTGTTTTAGCCGAGAGGATAGCAAGTGAAGGGGTAGTGAGGGGGTAGCAACTGAAATCGGGAACGAAGGTTCTTGTTAGTTCTCATCTTAAAAGTATTCCGAACTACTATAGATTTCACATATCATAAGAATCTGTAATACTTACATGACTTACCATACTTTTGATTTGATTTGACTCAGACTCGGGAGAAGCCGGGGTATGTCACTAGTCGTTAATATACTTACTTGTATCAGTTGTTCCACATGTTGTCTGTACAACAGACTGCGTTTTTTTCTTGTAACATATATAAGGAAATACTTGGGTGCAATTGACATCAGCCATAGTTCCATTTTGGGATAGCAGCAAACAGCTCTCGTTGTCTTCGTAGTTATCAGGCTCGCCGGGTGCCCAACTCACGGGAATCCTCGAGAGTGGCACTCCTTTAACAAAACTGTATTTAGTCTCGGTGGTCTAGCGGTTTTGCACACCACTTTACACCGTTGGCCGCGGCTTTGATTCCTTGCACGGTACTACATTCATGAGTATGAATGTTTGTATCGGTATGGGTGTTTTCTATGTACATTATGTTAGTATTTACAAAAAATTGTATATATTTATATTAGTTGTCTGGTACCCATACACCTGGCTGTTTAGTCAGGACTAGATGGCGTTGTGTGAATTGCCCATGGATATTGTTATATTATAAATACATATCATATTAAAAAATAATTTTACCTTCTACAGAAGTATATACGCCTTTAGAGAGAGTCGCGTGGATACCACTGTAGATGCCACATTGTAAACTGTTGGTAACCACAATCGTTTTCATGACTCGTAACAGGTGTTCATTAAGCGGCGAAGCCAGGACAGCACCTTTTAGAACGAAATTCAACTATTGTATAATCATTGAATGTCATCAATTTTGATTCAGGCAACTTAATATTATTTATTTAACAATATATACCCCTATATAACCCTATACATATATATATCCCCTAACAATATAGGCCCATATTATACCCCTTATTATGGTCCTTACGGACTAACATATATATATATATATATATATGTAGTACTACTCGCAGACCCGGCCACGCGTTGCTGTGGTTAAATAATAGACAAATAATTTGCAATAAAATAATATTGCGACTATAAATTGAGATGTAAGCTACCCTATCTTTCAAGTTGGATCAAATTGCACACAATGTGCAAATCAAATTTGCAATCGGTTCAGTAGTTTAGGAGTACATCGCGGACAGACAACGTGGGGGGGGAAAGGGGATTGTTAGTAATGTGGACTGATGATCCCATTGCTAGCAATGTACCAAATCAGGTTGACCTCCACGCGGTTCCTCCTGGAAACCATCATGATAAATTCATGGTGAATTTGTCATAATGGGCTAACTGACCTGACCTCATGTTCATCTTATCATCCTCCACTGGTGCCCCGCCAGCGTAAACCGTTAACGTAGGCGGGTGAACCATTCCATTGTCATACATAAAAAAAAAGACAGACAACATGGCACGTAATTTTTATATATATAATAATAAAATATAAAATAATAATATTGTATTTGTGGTCACCACACTGACTATGGTAGTCTGCTACGGTAGCGCCAGTACTGTCTGCCAGTAACCCTTCGGCCAGTAGTCTTACTTCATAAAGTTAATTAGTTAAAAATGACGTAGTGGAGTAACTTGAAACAGTCGTGCTTGTGACAAAGTTCAAACTTGTGGTGGCGTGGTGGGCCGGGTCAATGTGCTCCCATGTATATTTTTTTTAAATATATTATTTACTTCCGGCTAGTAATTTTTCTTTTTCGGACTTCACCAATGCTGTTGACCGCAGATGGCCTTTACAGCTTCACCGGACGATAGGGGGTGAGTGCAGATGGCATTCCAAACCCGCGGAAGAACTTATGGAGCGGCTGAAGGCCAACTCCCGCCTGACGGATGCGACTTTAGTCTGAGGGCACAGCTAGGGGTTCGAACCTCGGCTCAGGCCGTCGTAACATCGATTCTCTTTGAATTGGACGGGGGATCGATCGGAGGGGATGCTAGTAATAACTCATATTATAAATACCATATGACATAAGTTATTAGTGGCCTGAAGAAATGAATAAGTAACTTTGGTAGACGGTCAATTTACTTGACATGTTAAATAAATGACAACCAATGTATACCTATGTTTATCTATACATATAAATAAAATTGGAGTGTCTGTTTGTAATATTGAAATAACCGTTTTTTACTACATGCATATGAATATAAATTTATTTCTTTTTTCTTTTCATTCAGCACGACTTCGGTAGCCTTAACGAAATGACCTTTGACCAACAGTGGGACAACATAGGTTAATAATCTATACATAAAAAATAAAATGAAGAGTCTATTTGTAATATTGATATAACCGTTTTTACTACATGCATATGAATATAATACGGTACATACACCAAAATAATATTTTTTATAATTTTTGTCCGTCTGTCTGTCTGATCCGGCTAACGATTTTGACGGGACTTTTATTGGCAGGTAGCTGTTGTAATAAGTAGTAATGGCAGGAGTATATTAGGCTACTTTTATTTTAGATTTTTTTCACGCGGACGAAGTCGGGGTTATAGCTAGTAACAAATAAATTTGATTTGATTTGGTTTTGATAGAATAGGTACCTTCGGCATGGCATCTCAACCGTGCCTCGTTCCATGTCCCTGGAATTCTGTGCAGCTTCCACCAGCCCGCAATCTCGTTATTGTAGGTGTAGTCAAACCGATATTCTCTGCTTTCTGTTGAAATTCAGTTTCAGCATGAACTTTTGTTTGTTATTTTGACCTGATAATGATTGGATATAAAGTAGCCTAATATAGAGAAGCATTTGAGATACTGCAGCATGGTGGATATCCTCTCCACTGTAGCGTTATATATAATGTGATGAGGTGTCGCTACATAAACTACTTGTTTATTGGAGCATGTAGGTAGTGAGTATACAGGTGTACAAATTGTACTATTAATTGTATATTATTAACTTTACTTGATGGCATGGCTTATTAGTAACGCGTACATTGGACGCTGAGTCGGAACGTGGACTGACTTTACACTTAACTTAAATCTATGTTGTCTGAAGAGGCACTAATGGAAAGATTGCCAAGTGTTGACAGAAATATTACAAGTGTAAATACCAAACGATATGAATATGACAAATCTTATGACGATTTATTAAGCTTAAGACTAACAATAAACAAAATAGATGATGAGCGTGTGTATGTCAAATATATTGTAGTGTATATAACATTTTTTATTGATTTAAAGAAAAAAAAAATGAGCTACAAGAAAGGTGTACAAAGCTTATTTATTGATAAGTAGTTCTGATTTGATCATAGAATAACATCGTATTGCAATTTTAATAAAAATAAGGACTCACCAGAGACTGATGTAAAAAATAATAATGTCATAATACCCTTTGTTAGTAACTTAACCATTTTAAATACAAGTATACAACACAATCGCAGTATCAAAACAGTAATGTGTGAATAAAAAAAAATACGCGATATATATTTAGGTTGTTATCAATTTTAATAGACCATATCCTGTGAATGATGGTACACCGTGCAGGGTATTTGCGATAGCACCCTATCAGAGGTTGTGATTTCACAGAAAACAATACGAGTAACCGCAAGCATACCAGAGGTAGGTAGAGAGCAAACCCAAGCTAATGTGGGTGGTGCATTTAACAAAATAATTGACGGCCTCGACCTATTTTTATACTACATAGGTGGCAAACGAGCATACGGCCAATACAGTAAACGGTTAACGTAGCCTATGGACGCCTGAAACACCAGAGGTGTCACATGCGCGTTGCCGGCCCTTAAGAAACCTTAATATACCCTTACCTTAACCTTACCCTTCTTGAAAAACATGCTGCAGTCTCGTGAGAAAACCTCAGCAGGAAGTTCATTCCACAATCTAAGTGTACGCGGGAGGAAACTCCTCTGAAACCGCACTGTCCGAGACCACTTAGGTTCCAGCGTGTGGGGATGAATTCCCTGTCGATGGCATTACATTACATTACAGTTTTTCAGTTCATCTTGTTCCTTTAACTCATTTGTAGTGTCCTCGCTCCATTCAATAAAAGTACGATGTAGTTAAAATTCATTATTCGTTGCATCTCTATTCAGAAATGTTGCGTCTCCTTTCACCCAAGCGAGATAGCAATACTTTCACTCGTAACTGACGTAAATATTTAAGTTCAGCTCCACTCGTCTGACTCTATTATTACCTTAAATATTAGGATATCTATTCGTTATTCATAAAATTCATTATAATTTTAATCTCTTACATAATATTCCTAATTTTGATACAGTTTTGTATTATTTATAAGAATGGGCTAAAATTAAGTTCTTTTTTTGAAAATCGAGTATTTCAGTTGTGTTTGATTCTATAACAAAATAAATACTAATAAACCGTTGCTATTAGTTGCTTTATCCTATGTATGTGAGTGCAGAAAATTTTCATAGTAGGTAATGAGAGAGATCTGGACATGTTATTTACCTGCACGTTCTCATGTGCTTATACAGGAAAAAAACAACTCTTCATAGAATGCGTTTATTAAAAATATATTAATATTAATTAATATGTTATTGTATATATTTACTAATCGACGCCGGCAAATTACCTTTTCCTTAAAAGTGAATAACACAATTGTGGAGATAAATGCTTATAGCTTATTTAAATAAATAATAATTATATAATTTTGAAGTTTTATTGTTTTTATTACCTACAATTATAGTAGTATAAAAAAAATTGTTTAATTTACAGCTATTTCATATTTGCTTTATAAATTTATTTCCTTTTCGCATATAAAAGGCATTGGGACGTCGCACCAGACATCATCAAGTAAGCCGTTCCGCATCATCCCGCCGCAATGTTGGCCAACATTATTCAGTTTCTTATTATCAGGTGATTCACTTTCCCAACTGGCATATCCTGCTTCCTCAAGAGTCTGACCTGAAATGTAAAATATAAAACAGTTAGCGCAGAGACAGTACTGTCACAGTGTATGCTGCGATGGGCCATGTTGACAATTAATAACATTTATTTATTTATTTATTTATTTATTTATTTATTTACTTACACAACTATTATTACAGGCCTAAGCCCAATACAATAGTGTATCTAATTCTATATTATACATATTCGTTAACATAACATATAACATACAATGTTGTTTTTGTGAATTCACACAGACTACACACAAACAAATCCGTTGTTTCTGCTATTTTATTGAGAGTGGCCAGTGCGAGTGTCATGGGCGCCTTGTTTAGTAAATTAGTTCTGCCGCGAGGTACCGCTAATAACTGGGGCCTTCGTCGCCGCCCCAGGTAATTATCTGGTACCCTAAAACTTATCAAACCAAGAACCAGAGAATTGGTGATTTGACCCCGAAACACTTTAAATATGTATGAGACAATAGCCAATTCCCTGCGTACACGTAATTCATTATATCCCACCATGCCCAATACGAACAGAGTGGGATACATCAAAGGATACAAGGGATATACTCCATATTGCCTCATATATATATACCTAATAAACTTATTTTGAATTTTTTCCAACATTAGTCTATATTTTATTTCATATGGATCCCATATTACAGCGTTGCACTCAAGATGGCTCCTTACTAATGTGTTGTACAATGCGATTATTACAGTAATACTTGAAAAATTCTTAACAGTACGAAGTATGAATCCTAACATCTTATAAGCTTTTTTACACGTATCTATTATATGTTTCTTAAAAGACAAATCAACTGTAAAAGTCACTCCCAAATCTTTCATCTCTGTGACTCTCTTCATCGATTTAGCTTCTATTGTATAGTTACAATGGATCGGGTTATGCGACCTAGTAAAACTAATACTCATACATTTAGAAGTATTAAATTGCAATTTATTTTTATTGCTCCATGCTACTACTCTGTCTATGTCTCTTTGCAACATTTCACAATCAGCAGCAGATCCAACTGTGAGAAAGAGCTTTAAATCATCAGCGAACAGGAGACATCCGGAATGATGAACAACCTTCGGCAGATCATTGATCATAATAGTGAATTCGAGGGGACCCAACGTACTCCCTTGACTCACTCCTGACCTGACCAAATAGGGATCTGACGTAAAACCAGTATATTCGACGTATTGATATCGATCTCTCATGTAACTAGTAAAAAACCTTAATAAATGTGGCGTACAACCTATACTCGCTAGCTTCCCAAGTAATATGTCGTTATCAACGACATCAAAAGCTTTTCGGAAATCAAAATAGACAGCATCTACCTGCCTACCCCCATCCACAGCTGGTATAAGTTCAGCCATATAGTTCACTAGATTACTTGTGGTACTGCGGCCCGGTCGAAACCCATGCTGCGCCTCTGAGAGCTGTGAACTCAATTGACTGAACATTGCATTCTGTATTGCTGACTCAAAAGCTTTAGCGGGAGTAGAAAGAACTGCTACTGGTCTATACTCTTCTACACTTCCACTACCCGGACCCTTAGGAACTGGAATTACACGAGACATTTTCCATATCGCAGGAAAAACCGCTGTTTTTAAACACAGATTGTAGATGTGTAGTAAAGGCTCGGCTAATACAAATCTACAGTCCCTAAAAATGTACGCAGGGATACCATCAGGCCCTGAGGATCGTTTCGGTTTGAGTTTCGCTAGTGCTTGCCGAACGTCGGCTAGATTTAGTGCCTCCAAATGCACTCGTGCCGATTCATTCGCACCTTCTGCCTGTGCCATAGCATCGCTCACATTCAGTTCGGCCGTTTCAGTACTATACACGGAATGAAAATACTGTGCAAATTCTTTAGCGCATTCCTGTCCCGTTAACACAACACCATTTTTCAATATTTTTGAGACCGGCTTACTTCTTTTCGATTGTACGTATTTCCAAAAACTTTTGGGATCTTCCCTTAAATGATTTTGAATACGTTCCCTATATCGTTCGTAAGTTTGTTGTATCATTTTTTTTACCCTTACCCTACACAGCGAAAATGCAACATAATCAATACGCGATTTACTCGACTTATATCGTTTATGAAGTGACGCCTTATATTTTATATTATTAATTAATTCAGCAGTGTACCACTCGGGATAGATATACCTCGAATTGACATGTTTTTGGTGTTTTATTGGGATATAGCTATTCATAATATTATTAATTACCTCATAGAAAAAATTTGTACCCGCTTCTGCGTTATTCAATTTATATAATGGACTCCAGTCTATGCCACCTATCGCTGTATATAATATTTGATAATCAACTTTAAAAAAGTTCCATTGTGGTGGTGAATAAAGTGTATCTATGTCGGCATTACTTACATGCGTACATCGCTGAGAAGCCGAGCTGGCCGTGCGGCATGTCACCGATACGGATATCTCCAGCGGTGGGTGGTGGACATCCACTGGCACTAGTGATTCAGATGCGACACTCACACTGACACTTCCACTCAATGAGCTCAAGACTAAATCCAATTGACGCTCATTACAGTTAGGCACATTATTTTTCTGTGTGAATCCACAATATGTTAAAAAATACTCGTAATAATTACACATATACGTTGAACAAGAATATAAATTAAAATCTCCTATCACTATAATTTCCTGATACTTTACAGAAAGCTGTTCAATTATTCTATACAGAAGCAAGTACTCATTGTCACTACTCTGTGGCGGAATGTAAACAACACAACATAAAAATAAAAATCTATCGCGCAAATATACTTTCGCACAAACCAGTTCAAACGCACAGTTGCTGATGTTGACGTCATCGGGTATAGGTGCACTTCGTAGTTCATAACGTTGCGTGGCCACGAGAAGCGCGCCGCCTTGTTTACGACCGTCCGTTCTGTCGCAACGAATGATCTTATATCCTAACGGGACTATTTCTCCATCCAAAATAGATTCATTGCACCCCGTTTCAGTGATTGCAATTAAATCGGCGCTACAGGACGACACCGCGGTATTAAAATCTTCTAACTTTGTCCGAAGGCCACGTACATTTTGGTAAAATATTTCAATCGGTTTACTTGTATTATTTTTGTTTATTGTATGATCTACGAAACCACACCCACTCACAAAATTCTACATTTACAGGCCAAACATCCGGCTGACAAATTTTTTCATACGAACTCTCAGGAACACTCACTATAAATGAGGAGTAATCTCGTTCTGTTTTGTGGTTTATTTTTTCAATTTTAATAGGTACATTATTACCACATACATTTCTTGTATAATTTTCTATACTTTCTACCGTCGTGTCTTTTTTTAGTCGCCACACATGTAAAGATTTATTTCTTTCCGTTCCTTGTATTTCTACTGAGCCCATACATCCACCTCTTTTAACTTCCCTATTAGGATACCTATTTTTCTTCTTCTCGACTTCTGTCCATGATCCTTCTTTCTTAAATTCTTCATTATTAAATTCTGGGATTTTGCTCTCAGATGCCTTTTTATTTTTGTTTTGGTTCCCTTCCGCTGATAATGTTATGCGTTTTATGGCCACACCTTGATTTGTTTGATTTACCTGTGGTTGGTTTTGTGTCAGTACACTTGCATATGATATCGAGTTCTTATTTATATTAGACGTTTTAATTGACGCATTTTCGTTCCTCTTGGTGTTATGTAAACCCGTTTCCAGACATTCGTTATTCTTTTTTAATAATAATATCTGTTCTTCTAATACCTCAACTTTGTTAGCTTTTTCTTGAACTACCGCCATACATAACATATCGTCGGTTAAGGACTTAAAAATCAAGAAACATACAAACCAATTTATTAATATATTGTCTCTACAGTAGAAGATATCTGAAGAAGGAAAAAAGAAATTAAAATACAGAAATGATACCAAAGATAACGGCTGTATGGGCCTAGACTCTTTGCCTTACCTAGAAGGATAAATAAAACAAAAAAGAATAAAATATAGAAAAATAGCAGTATTCAACCTCATCACTTGTTCAAATATAAAAAGTAGACTAGGCTGTACGGTCTAAGGATCTTTGCCTGTTCCATCACTGAAAAGGAGATGGACGAATATAGAAAAAAAAAGCAGTATTCAAAATGTACATTTTTTACTAGACAAGCATTTAAATTTTATTTTTTTAAATTATTGAAATTATTTTTTCCTTTAAGGTTTTTAATTTACACAAAAGTGTTGTATATCATTTTAAAAGTATTTAGATAATGATTAAGATGGCGTGGTTAATTTAATTGACTTATATAAGAGGAGACAACTCTAGCTTCTAATATTGAAAACTGTTATTTTTTTATTTAATCGACGATATACGTGAATGCATTTTTTATACTTAACTTTAAATGAGTAACTTTTGTTTCGTTTATAATATTAGTTTATAGTATCTAATATCTTAAATAATATATAAAAAAACACATATGACAATGCATATGAAGAATGTACCTAGTGAGCATGTACCTGAAAAAACACATATGACAATGTATATGAAGAGTGGGATGTACCTAGTGAGCATGTATCTGACACAGTCATGGCAATACCTGTGTCAGGTACATGCTTACTGTTTTTTTTAACGTGTGAAAAATCTTCGAAAGTCCGTCACCCCGCCGGGGTGACGTGGGGAGGGCGGGGCGGTGTGTGAGATTTCCACTGACCAAAAACCACACGGCGTACCTACGAGCGTCTATGCCGGAGCCAGGGGATTCGCATGTGCATTTCCACCCCAGCTCCGACGACGACGGCCCGCCCTGTAAATGTTGTAGGGCAGGCCCCATCTCGTTACGGTTAGGGCGACCTATTTCACCCTACTCCATTGTGGAGGCGTGTGGGTACACGCGCACCTCCGGGGTCTTTGGATTGGGGGACTGCCTCCCTCAAGGCAGTCACCCCGGCCCCAGTGGGGGATAGAGGGGGGCGGAGTTGGGTACGCCCCCACGCTAGGCTTGGCTCTTCTGCGGCGGAGGAAAGCGGGACGAGTCCACTCCCGTTCTCTTTCCGCCGCCTCCATCCGCGAGATACTCGATCTCTCGCTACTCAAGTTGGATCAAATTGCACACAATGTGCAAATCAAATTTGCGATCGCTTCAGTTTGTATAGTTTTATTGCTGTTTACTTTCTTGCAATCATATTATTAACTGACAATAAATTTATTTCTTTTTTCTTTTCATTCAGCACGACTTCGGTAGTCTTAACGAAATGACCTTTGACCAACAGTGGGACAACATTGGTTAATAATCTATACATAAAAAATAAAATTGAAGAGTCTATTTGTAATATTGATATAACCGTTTTTACTACATGCATATGAATATGAATACGGTACATACACGAAAATAATATATTTTACAATTTTTGTCTGTCTGTCTGTTTGTCCCGGCTAATCTCTGAAATGGCTGGACCGATTTTGACGGTAAGACTTCTTATATTGTTAATTTTATTGGTTAGGGCTGTCCCCAACATACTCACGCTACACTTTAATGATAGATGCTCAGGTGCTATCATTAAAGCGTAGCGTGAGCATGTTGGGACAGCCCTGATCAATAAAATGAACAATATAAGAAGACTTACCGTGAATAGTAAACCAAGTGCTGATGTGGTATCATTAGAGCATGAGCATGTTGGGACAGCCCTAACCAATAAAATGAACAATATAAGAAATCTTACCGTGAATAGAAAACCAGATACTCAGGTGCTTTCAATAAAGCGTAGCGTGAGCATGTTGGGACAGCCCTGACCAATAAAATAAATATTATAGGAAGACTTACCGTGAATAGAAGACCAGTCGTTCAGGTGCAATCAATAAAGCGGGAGCTTGAGAAAGAAGATGTTGGGACAGCCCTGACTAATAAAATTAACAATATAAAAAGACTTACCGTGAATAGTAAACCAAGTGCTATCATTATTCCAGTCCCAATACCCAAGCATGGCTGTGCTCGCATAATAACACTGAATGCTGTTCGAGGAATAAGAGTCAAACAAACTCCTAAGAATATCTCTCTCGTAGTTACTGTTAATGATGGCCAAGTGACCACCCTCGGCGGCGCAGATCATGTACGCTGTGCGCCATGTTGCGCAAACGGAATGAAATTTATAGCAATTGTTCGTTCTTCGAACTAATTTATAATCTGCGAAGCAAATTTTAGATTATCACTTTTTACTGCTAGGAATGTAAATATTTTAAATTCAAATGTTAAGATACTAACTACGTGTATTAATCATAATTAGTTGCAGTGTAATCCTTACTAATACATATTATAAATGTGAAAGTTGGTATGTTTGTTACGCTTTCACGCAAAGACTATTGAACCGATCATCATGAAATTTTGTATTCATGTTCTTGGAGGTATTAGAATTAACATAAAAATAAATATATAATCAATGCGGGCAAAGCCGCCGGTAATAGCTAGTAGCTAATAAGGGAGATTAAATCTAGCTGTAGTGGTCTAGATCTCGATACTGAATATTGTTCCGCTCAAATAGTGTAACAACGAAAAATCTAAATATAGCAATGAAAAAGGTTTTCAATTTTTAGGTTTTCGATCAAAATGAGGATATATATCATGATATATTATATAATGTTTTTAGTTCTATGAAATATTGTGAAACTAATAGTAGGTACAATAAAATAAAGTTTAATAATTTTGAACTTGTGGTAATAAATGTGCTACTGTTTGTGATTAAGGTACTACTTATGATGACACACACACTAATGATGGTGGAATTAAACAAAATTAATACTAAAGAGCTTACTAATAAAATAACAAATAAAAACTTACTATTATCAGTCGTACCACACTCATTAATTTTTTTATACTTTTTACTTCCTTTCTTGTAGCACATGTAAGGAAAGGTGAAGTTGCAATTCACATCAGCCATGGTACCATTGGCATACAGCATCAGACAGTTCTCACTATTATCGTGGTCGTCCGGCTCCTCTGGTGCCCATTCTACTGTAATATTCTCCAGCGGTACTCCTAAGATCATATTATTTATTTAATAATCAAATGAAAAACGCTACAATTCGGCATGCTATCCATGAGCATCACCTTTGAAACTTAAAATCATATGTAGATTACTATTTGCATACACTAAAACATTCTTCGATAATTTTCCAAAATCCTTCTCAAGTTATAGCGTAACTAAGGAAAAAAGGGTTTCAATTACAGGTACATTCAATTCATCATTATTGAGAATTTAAATACAAACAGATTATTATTAAAACTTGATATTATAAGAACTGCTTAACTATCTTAAAAAAGGAGCAGATTCCGGAACACTATAATAAAGCATTGCAGTCACATTTGTTAAAGGTTGAAGTAGATTTTTTTTGTGATGTTAATTAAAATATGTTTTCACAGACACATTTGGGACACATCTTTATCTAAAGGTGCAAATTTTAATCTATCCCTTATGTTTCGTCATAATTTTTTTTAATTTATATAGACGTTTCACACACGCAGTCTAAGTGAATTGAAATGACCAATCACTGACCAGTTTCTTAACTGGTCGTACCAATCATAACAGCAATCGCCTGATCACGTGACAATTTTCGTGATCAGAAGTCTTGTCTCTCGATTCGATGCGAACGGCGGTTGCAACGTAGCTAATTGTTATAAAATCCAAATTTAAGCCAAAGAATCCTAAGAACCATTATCATTCCTCATGTTGTGAAACCTGAAGTGGACAGCAGATCCGAAGTGGAAACCCGAAGAGCAAAACGCAACAAGGGAGAATCGATCCCCGGCTCTTCCAGGGGAATATACGACGATCCGGCTATATGTAAGTAGTGCTTGGTCCATATCTTTCCACAAAGACTGGCGTGTGTGATCGTCTTACATAAGCTGATTCTCTCAAAGTGTCTCGGTTCTACCGAATTGATACACCTTATTATTAAAATACAAAAAATGTCCAAACCTTCTACAGAAAAATATAGTCCTTTATAGATACTGGCATGAATGCCAGTGAACACTCCAAAATTTAATGTACTGTTAGTTTTCATTGTCTTCAACATTTCTTTCAGGAAGATCTCGTTAAGAGGTGATGCCAAAACCGCCCCTGCAATGAAAAACTTTAGTTAAGGCCGGTAAGACAATTTTTTGGTTCTTTGCGATAGCATACATATGCTTGTGGTCACTCTATTCTCCCAAATTTGAATTTTAATAACTGTATTTATCATAAACATGTTCCACTATTATTTGAAAAAAATTACGAGCTGAGTTTCTTGTCAGTTCTTCTCATCTCGACATCATTCCGAACTGACGGTAGATTTGACATATCATAAGAGTCTGTAATAGACCTACATGAATAAAGATATTTTGAATTTGAATTTGAATTTGTGTTGCCAGTGATGACTTACGACGCAAAGACGTGGTCGCTAACTATGGCCCTCATAAATAAGCTCAAAGTCACTCAGAGGGAAATGAAGAGGGCTATGCTTGGAGTTACTCTGCGACATAATATCAGAAAAGAGGAGATCCGCAGAAGAACCAAAGTGACCGACATGGCCCGAAGAATTTCAAAACTGAAGTGGTAATGGACAGAGCACATAGTTCGTAAGACAGATGATTATTAGGGCAGTAAATTCGAGCTGTTACACTACGATTTTTTGTTATACATAGCATATGGGACAAATGAGCTCGCGGTAATATTGTAAGTGGTAAGTGATGATCGCCGGCCATAAGCACCATGCAACACCAGGGGAATTCCAAGTGCGTTGCCGGCCTTTTAAAGAAGCAATAAGATTTCTTGAAGGTTTCAGTATTCTATCGGTGCTGTAATACCCTTGCTGGTAGATAATTCCACAATATAGTTGTGCGTGATAAAAAGAAAAGCACAACCAAAGGTTACCATTTACCATCAGGTGGTGGTTTATCTTGTTCCTTTCCTGTTGTAAAAAGAATTACCTTCAGCGTGACATCGAAGGCGCGCGCTGTTCCATGTAGCAGGTAGACGGTGCATCTTCAGCCAGCCATCTAAGGTATCTACGTAAGTATACTTCGATTGAAACTGACCACCTTCTGTCAAATATATATAATCACTATAAAAGAGATATCAGACCAAATGCCAGATAGTGCCAGATAGAAATAACCGTTTTTTACTACATGCATATGAATATAAATACGGTACATACACCAAAATAACATTTTTTACAATTTTTGTCTGTCTGTCTGTATGTTTGTAGCTGATGTAATAAGGGATAACTAACTTTTATTTTAGAAAAATTCTTTTACTTTAGAAAAATAAAGTCAACTTCCATGCGGAAGAAGTCGCGGGAACAGTTAGTTTAAAATATAATCGTATGTAGAACATATTAGTTGCTTATGCAAATCAAGTTGTTGAATTTGTATTTCCTATACCAATTGAGAAAAACGGACAAGAACCTGTATTTCTTTTCATAAACATTATTTACTCCTTTCTGACGAATACATTTATGGTATCGGTATAACATTAAATGAAAATTTTAGTAATCGTTTAGTGAGTAATAGGTTTTTCTAAGTATGTTTTTAGCACTTTAAAGACCGCATGACCACCGGTGGGTCACTTCGCAACGAAATGAAATTAAATTAAATGAAATAATTTATTTGCGAAATATTAGTACAGTATTATAATTAATATGATGTTACATGAAATTGATTGATCAGCAATATTTACCATACAGGTATGCAAATTACGTGAAGGTGTTTGTGTTACTTAAATATTCTTGGACACTGTAAAAATTACCAAGTGACAGCCAATTCTTTAGTTTGCGTTTGAATAACGTATGAGACCCCAGTTCTTTAATCTCTCTTGGAAGATTGTTGTACACTTTGATTGCCATACAGTATACATTTCTCTTATGTAAGTCTAATCGACACATTGGTGTGTATAGTCTATCATTAGGTCTCGTTACTCGCAGTGTTGTGTCTGTTAATTTCTTAAAATACTCAGGATGTTCCCTTACAAATATACAAATGTCTTTAATATACATACATGGCAATGGAAGGATGTTTAATTTTTTAAAAAGAGATCGATAACTTTCTCTTACTCTGGCATCGCACACAGCTCTTATACATTTCTTTTGCACGATAAATGCCCTAGTAGCATCATCGAAAGTAAATTTACTCGTTGGAGCGGGTCACCTGTGGGCACTTTAATGGAAATAAATCTAAGGGTAAAAAATGTCTACCTCATACTATTGTACACTAAAAACATATTTAAAAAATAACATACGTAATTAAAAATTGCCGATCCCTATGTGACAACTAAGATTTTTCAAAGCGGTCTTCAACGTGTTAAAGTAGTTTAAATTTATTTATAGGTAATTCTAGGATATCGTTTACTGTCTTATTGTCAAACTAGATTTTGCCCGCGGCTTCGTTCGCGTTAATTTATCCCCTTACGGGTGGAATTTATCAAAATCCTTTATTAGGGGATGCCTACGTCATAGTAGCTTTCTGTCAAAGTCTCAGCCCGATCGGTTTAAAATTGACAAAGTTTCATACAAACTTTCATCCCCTATTTTATCCCTTTGGAGGTAGAATTAATCAAAATCCTTTATTAGCGGAGGCCTACGTCATAACATCTACCTGCATGCCAAATTTCAGCCCTGGGGGTAGAATTAATTAAATCTTAGCGGATGACTACGTCATAACATCTACCTGTTTGCCAAATTTCAGGCCGATCCGTCCAGTGGTTTGGGCTGTGCGTTGATAGAACACTATGCCAGTCACCTTTGAGTTATATATATATATAGACTTATAAAGAGTATAAAGCAAATCCTGACATATAAATACCTGAGAATGAGATGTATTGAATAAATATTAAAAACAATGAAGTCAAAACAAGATTCTCTCTTGAAGACATTTTGATTCGTGCACGACTAACGTCTGAAACTAACTAATGTTTTACTACATTCGCATCCTTACCGCAAGCGTTATATATAGTAAAACTAGCTTGGAGCCAGTCGACTATATATTTGTAGGGTTCCGTATATTTATACAAACAATCATACTTATAAATATAAATGTTTGCACTGTGCTAGGAATCGAAACCGCGACCATCGGAAGTGAGACGGTGTACTAAACCGGTAGAGCTACACCTTTAGGGTCGACATGTTGCACCTGACACCCCTGGTGTTTTAGGCATCCATATGCTACGGTATCCGTTTTACTACGGTCACAGATTGTTCGTATGCTTGTTTGTCGTCTACATAGTATAAAAAAAAATCATCGAGGCCAATTATTTTGGTAAATCCATCGCACACATCAGCATCGGTTTATCCTCTACTTCCTACCTCTGGTATGCTTGCGGTTACTATATTGATTTCTGCGAAATCGCAAGCTATATATAGGACGCTATCACAAATACCCTGTACGGTGTACCATAATTCACAGGATAAATCTATTAAAATTGATAACGACTTAAATATATATAACGTATTGTTTTTATTCACACATTACTTTATTGATACTTCGATTGTGTTGTATACTTACATTTAAAATGGTTAAGTTACTAACAAAGAGTATTTTGGCATTATTATTTTTTACATCAGTCTCTGGTGAGTCCTTATTTTTATTAAAATTGTATTACGATGTTATTCTATGATCAAATCCAAACTACTTATCCATATATAACCTTTGCACACCTTTTTTGGTAGTTCATTTCTGGGTATCATCAAATTCACATTATTTTTTATAGTAGCCAATTCAGAGCAATATGGTCATCGTAATATTGCATCTTAAACGAAGCGTGCTCGTAACTTGTTCGATTTTTAAAAATAGATCTTGTAAAATGGCCGGTAGTAGTTTTTGCAGATTTGGCGAGAATTTACGTAATTAGTCAATAGTTAGATTCGGTGTTAAGTTGAAAGTGTAAGTAGGTGCTGTTACCACTTGAATGGTAATGACTGACACTCACACTTAATATTAATAGGTACATGAAGCAAAAACCTTGTACCCATTTTTACTAAAATTGAGCGGATGTAGAAGTATAAAATTTCGCACACTTATAGTTTACATAGAGGAGTGCAGAATGCTAACATTTTTTTTAAATTATGCATATAAAATACATTATTTAGTAGTTTGTTTTCACATAACATTCTTAAAAATGTAATTCTGAACGACGTGTATTTTTATAAAGAGCAAAATGCTAGTTTCTTGCTTGTTCTTCTTATAATGAGTTTTTCCAAAGGAGTAGTAGAATAAAAAAATGTGACTATTCAATAGTGCTTATATCAAGTTCATTTGATTGAAGATTATTTCTATTTCTATTAAATCTATAAAAACAATACACATAACCACTATATCCACTCCTCGCGTAATGTTAACTGTCTCTGTCTTAGATTTCTCTCTCATTCTACTTTCTTCTATTCTAAATCCTTCTCTATCCAGACCGTTAGGTTGTGGAACTCACTCCCCTCTTGCATTCGGATCATTCAATCACTTGCCAGCTTTAAAGCCTCTGTCAAATCCCATTTCCTTTCCCTTTAATTAATTTCTCATTATTCTCTTAACTAATCTTCCTTCATTATTTCCAAATGTATGTGCACTATTAAGTATATGTATGTGTATGTAGATATGTATTAATATGTATATATATTTATGTATATTTGAGTCATATATATTTATTTTTGTTTATTACGTGCGCCACCTAACCTGTTCTTATTGCGATAAGACCGCCTTTTGTATCCATGTATATTTTGTACTTTAATTGTTTTTTGTTGTTCTAGTGTGTTGTTATATAAATAACCATGTATTTGACACACACATGCTCATCTACTCTTTTATTTATTGTTAGTCTAAAGCTTAATCAATAGTCATAAAATTTGGCATAAATTTCATTTGGTATTGTGCCTACACTTGTAATATTTCAACACTCGACACCCTTCCATTAGTTTGCCTCTCCAGACAACATAGATTTAAGTTAAGTGTAAAGTCAGTCCACGTTCCGACTCCGCGTCCAATGTACGCGTTACTAATAAGCCATGTACCACACTGTCAAATAAACTTAATAACATACAATCATCATCAACATCATCTCTGACCGGAAGACGTCCACTGCTGAACAAAGGCCTCCCCTAAAGATTTCCACGACGATCCGTCCTGCGCTGCTCGCATCCAATGCCTTCCAGCGATCTTAACCAGATCGTTTGTCCACCTTATCAGAGGCCTTTCCACGCTTCCGGTTCCACGTCTTCTGGTCCACGGTCGCCACTCGAGGACTTTACTGCCCCAACGGCCATCTGTCCTACGAGCTATGTGCCCTGCCCATCGCCATTTCAGTTTTGCAATTCTTCGGGCTAAATATACAAATAATAGTACAATTAGACTACCTGTATACTCACTACCTACATGCTCCAATAAACAAGTAGTTTATGTAGCGACACCTCATCACATCATATATACAGTGGAGAGGATATCGACCACGCTACAGTATCTAAAATGCTTCTCTATATTAGGCTACTCTATATCCCATCATGATCAGGTCAAAGACGAACAAAAGTTCATGCTGAAACTGAATTTCACAGAAAGCAGAGAATATCGGTTTGACTACACCTACAATAACGAGATTGCGGGCTGGTGGAAGCTGCACAGAATTCCGGGGACATGGAACGAGGCACGGTTGAGATGCCATGCTGAAGGTACCATCCATTTATCCGTGTTTGCGTTTTGTTTAATATTATACTTATTATTTTCCTTCCTTGCTTGCTCGGGGAAAAGTGTGTGTTGTGGCTTCCCTTAATTAACCATTTAATTTATATATTAGTTGTAGTTGTTGTTATTTGTCTTTCTGCCACATCTCTGTCTGTCCGAAATTTGTCGCGAGCACGACAGTTTCAAGTTACTCCACTACGTAATTTACAGAATTTAGACAGCATAACTTTAAATGATTATCAGTGTTAGGAGTAGGTAGAGCTATTTTATGTACTTGCCATATGATAGAATAGTATGGATATTCCCCGAATTCTAGAATTTGTTTTTTAAGTAGAAATATAAGAGAAAACATATGCTTCCTATAAGTATAAGGACGGTTTAAAAGTTTAAGAATCGCTAAACAATTGAATTGCAGTGGTGCAGAAAGAGATAAAAACAGATGCACTCTAGTCACACCCGTGACACTACCTGTACGTGTGAGCAAGAGGGCATTATGTAACGATGTCACGATGAGTATCAACAAAGCGGCAACATCGCGCGTTTGACAAAAACTGTGGCAACATTTGTAAAATTTACAATGTCGCTCGTGCGCTGATGAGCTTACATTGTAAATTTTAAAAAAATGTATACCAGTTTTTATATTTACTGATAAAAATTATTGTAATAATTGAATTCCGGTGTATCAGTTGGAATCCCGTGGAATATCCACATTAACGTCAATGTTTGAGGTCAATGATCCTAAACAGCTCTATATACTCCGATCACTGATGATTATAGTTCAATTTCGACCATTATTTTTTTTAACAGGTGCTGTCCTGGCCTCGCCGCTTAATGAACACCTGTTACGAGTCATGAAAACGATTGTGGCTACCAACAGTTTACAATGTGGCATCTACAGTGGTATCCACGCGACTCTCTCTAAAGGAGTATACAATTCTGTAGAAGGTGAGGTAATTAGTAGCCTTGAAATTCACCTGTATTTTATGTAACTGAAATAAGAGATGATAGAGGGAATCTGGGTGTTTTTTATACTACGATGGTGGAAATCAAGCATACGGCCCATCTGATGGTAAATGGTTACCGTAGCCTATGAACGCCTGAAATACCAGGAATCACATGCGCGTTGCCGACCCTTAAGAAACCTTAATATTCCATTCTTGAGAAACTCCATGCTGTAGTCTCGTGGGAAAACCTCGGCAGGAAGTTTATTCCACAATCTAAGTGTACGCGGGAGGAAGCTCCTCTGAAACCGAACTGTTCGGGACCACTCAGGTTCCAGCGTGTGGGAATGAATTCCCTGTCGATGGCGAGCGGTGCGGTGGTAAAAGGTGGCCGTAGGCATCATGTCGAACAATTCCTCAGAACACAGTCCATTGTATAATCGGTAGAACACACAAAGCGAAGCGAAGTCTCGCCGCAAGCTAAGTGGCTCGATACCACCAGAGAGATTGAGATCTGGGTGTTCTATATATATACGATGTATGTAACTACAAAAAAAGTTATGTATGTATCAGTAACCATAACACAAGCTCTGTTTACTGGATGGTGTTTTGTGCGTTGTTCATGGGTATTATTCTATTGTCTCGTTCTCACAGATTTTGCTGGTTTTTTACGCTTCGTGGCGTCCCCATATCAAACTTATCGAAACCAAGTGTATGTGTGTGTGTGTGTGTGTGTGTGTGTGTGTGTGTGTGTGTGTGTGTGTGTGTGTGTGTGTGTGTGTGTGTGTGTGTGTGTGTGTGTGTGTGTGTGTGTGTGTGTGTGTGTGTGTGTGTACCGAGTACGGTACATGCCAAGTCTCTCGTTACTTTCGTGTTTTGCGTGATGACTTTCATTTATATTCTATTCTAGCACTTAGAATTATTATTATCGTTGTTGTCTCATTCATCATCATCATCATCATCGCAGCCCGGAAGACGTCCACTGCTGGACATAGGCCTGTTGTTGTCTCATTACTCACTATTAAAACACCCAGAACGCTACAACAATTACACTCACCAATATAAATGTATGCACCGTGCGAAGAATCGAATCCGCCATCGGCATAACGTGGTGTGTAAAAGCGCTAGACCACCGAGACCAAATACATTTTTGTTAAAGGAGTGCCACTCTCGAGGATCCCCGTGAGTTGGGCACCCGGCGAGCCTGATAACTACGAAAACAACGAGAGCTGTTTACTACTAATACCAAATGGAACTATGGCTGATGTCAATTGCACCCAAGTATTTCCTTACATATGTTACAAGAAAAAAACGCAGTCTGTTGTACAGACAACATGTGGAACAACCGATACAAGTAAGTATATTAACGACTAGTGACATGTCCCGGCTTGTTCCCAGTCTGAATAAATCAAATCAAAATATCATTTAGGTCTATTACAAACTCTTATGATATGTCAAATCTACCGTCAATTTGGAATGCTTTCGAGACGAGAACTAACAGGAACCTTCGTTCCCGTTTTCAGTTGCTACCCCTCTCCTCCCGACCTAAACATCTCTGCCAGAACCACTCCAGAATTCTAAAGCTTCCTACCAGTTGAACTCAATTTATGGGTAATTCTTTTTCATTTCGTGTGGCTCAATATACAGACTGCTTCATGCTCCGCAAACTCCCAAGTTATCTTTTAGATATTACTAATATTATAAATGTGAAACTTTGTGATTGTGGATGGATGTCTTCTACTCATTCACATGAATACTATTGAAGGGAGTTTAATAAAACTTTATAGCAATATAGCTTGTACATGTGATTCACTTTGATTCAGATTTAATCTTTTTAACAGAATACTTCCTGGAGCCCAGGACGGGCAGTTGCTACAAATTCCACTACATAGGCCAGACGTGGCACCAAGCGTACATGACGTGTGCTGCTGAAGGTGGACACCTGGCCATCATCAACAGCGCTACTGAAGCACAAGCACTCAAAGAGCTATTTGCTAAGTATCCTGCAAACACTATAATGGCCAAATACAAAGATCCTGCTCTCGTCGGATTTTTAGATTGGAGCAAAGACAATACATGGTTTACTATTCATGGTAATAATTTTTTTACATAACTCTCATATTGTTTAGTTATACAATTTTATAAATTTTTATTCAATTCATAAAGCCATCTGAATTCAGCGTTTGGGCATTACAGCCTAGACTCAATGGTGCGTGGTAAGCAACTTGGTCGTGACTGTATTTGCTCGCAACTATCATCATCATCTGCTTTTCCCTCATCCTATTTATTTGGTCGCAACTATAGTTGGATTAATAACTATAGTTTCAACATACTTCCTCGTAAAGTGTAGTGTTCACTTATTTGTTATTTAAATATTCTTATATCAAAATATCTTTATTCATGTAGGTTTATTACAGACTATTATGTTATGTCAAAATCAGCATCAGCAACTCAGCTCTTAATCTTTTCAAATGAACATCTACATGTTTACAAGAGTAAAGATTCATCATATAGATATCTCCTAGAATGTTAGTTGTTATCTCAATAATATCGGCTCGTTAGTCTCAGATCCACGTCTTAACTCCGCGGCGTCCACACGGGGAATGAACTCTCACGTCTCACGATTAACTGTCATCTCACGCCGATCGCACTCCTAATCCCAGTATTAAACATACCTAATGATATATTATATAACAACTAGCTGACCCTACAAACATTGTTAGCATATAAATTAAAATCGCTATTAAAAATAGGTATTAATGATAAAAGTTTGAAAATTTTGAGTTGCATGTACTTTTCATAGACTAATTTAAAAAATTAAAAAATAAATTGTACAAATAAATGGTAAGGGTAGACAACACTTATCACTTATAAGTGTTGTCCACTCAACGGGTATTAAAAATAGATAGTAGCCAATTATCAGACCTACTGAATAGGCATATAAAATTTCGTAAAAATCGGTGAAGACATTTTGGAGGAGTATGGTATATTCTATATAAATATAGCATTGTTACACAAGAATTTTAAATATAAAATATTTCTATTCCAGGTGAGACATTAGATGAAGCCGGGTACAATAATTGGCCGGCTGGTCAGCCGGATAACATGAAACATGGTAACCAGGGAGAACAGTGCGGTGGCCTGTTCCGATCGGGTTACTTGGACGATGTGTGGTGTGAACATCTGACTTTACCATTCATTTGTGAAAAAAGTCCAGACAGCTTGCTTACTGAGGAATAAATTGTTCATTCATTCATTTATAATTTAAGAGCTACGCTCTTGTCGGTCGGTCTTGCCACTTTCCGCGATCTTCCATCATGCTCTTTAATTCTTGTTAAGTATGAATAAATTGTTAAGTTATATAAAACGAAATACAAATGTTTTAGTACATTTTGATCTTCGCTGTACTAAAATAGATTTTTTAGTTTAATAAAAATTCTTCTATCGTTACATTGACCTGTATTTTTATGGAATGATGCACCCACCTGCTCTGTACTGTACGGTGTATAAACTTAAGAACTAATTATAAGAGTACTAGATATTTGAACATAAGCGTAGCTACCGTCGTATCTGACGGGGCCCCGGGGGCCCCCAACGAGCATAAGCCAAAATTAACGTCTCAATTTTTTTTCATTTCACAAGTGACAAAAATAAAAAAAAGCAATTTCTTTTTTACCCGCATCAGCTATAAATGATTTAATAATGCAAAAATTTTGGAAAAAGTGACAGATAGATAATCATGATAAATAAATATTTCTTTTAATTTTATGCAATTGTTTTTTTTTGTGAAAAATCTTTAGTCTCCGTGTTAGGGCCTCCAAAGAAATTTTTATACGAGGCCCCTCCAAGGCACGCTACGATTCTGTTCTTGAACAATTTCTTTTGTAGTTGAAATATATTTATGTATTGACGTCAGCAACAAATTTGTTTTTTTTTCACTAAAATTACTCGAAATGGTGTCACGCGGTTCATGGATACATGTTGACGACGTGCTACCAACATAGTAGTATAAAAAAATGTCTCAGTGACGATATTTTGAGCAGTTTCCTTGGTCATCTGGCTCCACCGAACGATAGGGGGCGAGTGCAGATGACACTCCAAACCCGCAGGACTTATGGAGCGGCTGAGAGCCAACTCCCGCCTTTAGTCCGTCTTCACTAGGCTGTAGTTTGAACCTCGGCTCAGGCAATCGTAATTTCGATCCCCGTATGATTTGGTCGGATCGATCGGAGGAGAAATACGACTGTGATTTATACGCATAAAATCTTTTCTCCGGAACGTCATGGACATAAATAATATTACAGATATACCAAGTACCTATAACCGACTGGAAAAACCCAAAAAAATGTGGTTCAGTCATTGTTTCAACGTTTAACTATGTAAGAACCACGATAACGGACGCTTAGTGTGAATTCCAGGATTGTACCCTTACAATATTCAACTTTAAAGTTGATTTTGCAATGTTTGTAATTATTTGATTAATGTTTTTATTAGTATATCAAATAGAAATATGACAAATTTACTTGAGACAAGACTTATGGTAGATTAAAGTGATAAGGAATATATATATAAATAGCCTATTCATATTGATTTAAATAACATTGCATCAGTACATCGTTTGTACACTTGTTGCGAAAATGGTCAATCTCGTGCAAGCTCTAGGTATTGTGGCATTACTTTATCATACATCAGTCGCTGGTGAGTATTCAAATTCAAATTCAAAAATCATTTACTCATAGGACATTTTAGTCCCTCCTCACCTCAAAATCAGGTTTTTTTATATTAATATACTTCCCTACTATTCCATTCAGTTGCTAGATTCAATTAAAGAGACCTTGTAAGAAACTCAACTGAATTTTACGTACGTTTGTCATTAGTGATACCAATATTGTAATTGTGCATGAAACAAAAATCGCGGTCGGAAAGTGTATTGCGTGTACGTGAAAATACAGTGAGTAAAATTTGCCGAAATGAGTATCGATAGTGTTTCAACAGTAGCAACTACCGAAGACCAAGTATGTCTGACCATAACATTCCATCTACCCGCTATTCTTCAGCTTCACCCTGATCATGACGATTGTAACACTGCCGAAGTATCGGAACACAATACTAATGGTCGATCATGTTACAGCTGAAAATTTCCTAAACGGAAACTAATTAATGTTAAAATAGAGGTTTGTCTACAGGACGCAAAATATTCCGGTTCGACTACACCTATAGTAGTGACATTGACGGCTGGTGGAAGTTACACAATATTCCTATAACATGGGACTTGGCACGACAACAATGCCTTGCTGAAGGTAATTGTATTATAAATAACAATAGCTCAGAACCATTCACCATCTAGGGTACTACTATTTAGTGTCGGCAACGCGCACGCGCACTCCTGGTATTTCAGGCGTCCATAGGCTTCGGTGCCTGTTTACTATTAGATGGACCTAATGACCCAATCTAAACAGAGCTTGTATTATGGGTACCAGACAACTGATATAAATACATAGAATCATACTCATGAATACAAATTCATGTACCGTGCGAGAAATCGAACCTGCGACCATCGGAAGTAAAGCAGTGTGTCGGCTAAACTACCGAGGTTGTTCATTCGTTAATTGTTTCGCTTGAGCTAAGAAGAACAAACGTGAAACTCAGCTCATATTATTTTCAAATGTACTTGTACAATTCAATTAGGTAGAAGGAAATAAGGAAACATA
The DNA here is from genome assembly GCF_030625045.1 of Achroia grisella. Taxonomy (NCBI): domain Eukaryota; kingdom Metazoa; phylum Arthropoda; class Insecta; order Lepidoptera; family Pyralidae; genus Achroia; species Achroia grisella. Next base: position 971,503 of record NW_026713018.1, on the reverse strand, counting down.
AAGAAAAGGAACTAATTCAATCGGTAAACAAAATATACATATACATCGTGAGATACTCAGACGCAGTGTTCATATATTATATTAATAATTTAATTTATAATATGGCATGTTGTCATAATGACTTTTTATTTTTTGATAGTAACAAATTTGTCACAAACTTTTGTATGATTGGAGATAGATTTTATCTGCCTAAAAAACTAACAAACATGACCCCATTATAAGTAATGTAACGGGATGGATTAATCTAATTAGTAGTATTTGTTTTTTATTTATTTATTTATTAAAGGAAAACCAAGGCTATTCAAGTACATCTTAAATAAAATCAATATATATGTCATAGTAAGCCACTGACAGGCTTTCACTAATAACATTAGACTAATTCTTAAAAAATTTACATCACTACATAAAGGCATTATAAAGTTAACAGAGAATATGAAATTAATTAACAAGAGTACAGTAACAAATAGTAAATTTATAGAAATATATACATATACATGATTTTCAATAATAATTAATTGTTATTTAAAGAAGGGCTCTTAGTTGGTGTCTCGTTGATTTAATATTATTACAAAATATATCTATATTAACTGTTTTAGATAGTTTATTAAAATTGTTGCTAGCTCGCCAGAGAAATGAATTCTGCTTATAGTTCGATGACACTAGGGGAACAGATAGGAGAGGATTGTGCCTTGTTGATACTCGTGGTACATTAATGGATAATTTACCCAGGAGACTCGGGCAGTCGACAGCATCAGAGGCTATTCTCATGAGATATGTAATATGCGCGATTTCCCTACGCTTCTCAAGAGGCAGAAGGTGGTGTTTTTTACAAAACTCAAGATACCTAGATGAATCATACTCTCGTAATCTGTAGGCTAAAAAACGAATAAATTTCTTTTGGATATTTTCGAGACGTAGTATGTAGGTTTTGTATCTAGGATTCCAAATATTTCCATTTATTCTAACCAACGTGCAGTATAATATTTTTAAGGTTTTGACTTGCTGAAAAAGACTTGAGTTACGCATAAGAAAACCGAGTGCTTGTGTATAACAATGTTATCAATGTGGTTGTCGAAGAGTAATTTTGAATCATGTGTAACACCCAAGTCCTTCATTGATATTTTTTTCTGAAGCTCCTTTTTTTGAATTTGAATATATTTAATCCAATTAGGTGTTATTTTGCGGAAGTCCATTTCACGTCTCGTGGTCTTAGGATGCTATCGGTGTATTCTGTGACCTCTCAAAGGCATTTCTTTGCGTTGATCGCGAAACACTCATACACGAACTAGAACATTATGTTATTAAGAATAAAACTCGAAAGATGATGAAATTCTATTTAGATAATAGTATGCAAATTGTTAAAATAAATGGTGTAAGGTCCGAAGGATCCAGAGTTAAAATGGGTTTTTCTCAGGGATCTATTCTAGGTCCTTCTTTATTTTTAATTTACATAAATGACCTTCCTTACATGATAGAAAAAGTAGCAGGCATAGTTCTGTTTGCCAATGATACTTCATTAGTATTTAAAGTCAATCGACATATTAATGTCATGGACGAAGTAAACAGTCTCAAGTCTCTCTCTTCTGTTTTAAAATGATTTAAAGCTAATAATATGCTATTGTGTAATAATAATTGGGGAGCGTAAATTTAATACAAAGTGTAATAAATTGTGTAAGGAAGGTAGACTCAAAAATCGTACTGAACAATAAACTTATTAACTTTGTTGATGATGATGTATTTCTTATTATCACAATAGATTACAAACTGGAATGGGGTGCTCATATTTCTAAATTGGCGAATAGATTTAGTTCTGCAGCTTATGCGGTAAGAAGAATTAGACAATAAACAAACTAAACTTGTGTATTTTAGCTATTTCCATAGCATTATGTCATACTGTATTTTATTAAGAGGCAAAGCATCTGATATAAATACAGTATTTATTTTGTAAAAGAGGGCCACCCGCTCCATTTACGGTATGAGTTCCAGGGAGTCTTTGCGTGAGAGTTTTAAAGAATCAAATATCCTCGTCGTTGCTTCTCAATACATCTACGAAAATATCATGATTGCCTTGAAAAACATGGACAGTTTTAAAAAAGCACGTGAATACACTAATAAAATTTACGTAATATAAAGAAACCAGTTTTACCTAAGTGCCTTTTGACGACAGTTAGTAATTCGTTTTATGGAAATTGCTTATGGTTTTACAACAAAATGCTGTACTTAATTTGCCAGAGATTTTTATTGTAATTTATAAAAATTTTAGAATTTATAAATATAATGTTTTTGAAGAAAATATCTAACTAAAATTCATAGCGCTGACAACCTGTTATCTGATTGAACGGAGATTAAGTGCGTAGCAGTTTCTACATAATAATATGTTGATTGTCGCATGCCTAATCTAAATTACTTTTTAATGTAAATCTAATTAAAACAATATTTATTTAAAAGAGCAACACACAAATTTCTTCTTATATGAGTGTGCATTCCGAATAAGCGGTAGAATAAACAAAAATTTGACTCTGTATTCAATAGTGCTTATATTAGGTTTATTTGAATAAAGTTTATTTCTCTTTCTATTGTTTATGCCACGAAAATGTTGGTTGAACCTGTTTGAATTATTGGGGATCGATGTCAGATAGTGAACTACTATACAAAGATGCTTTTACTTTTTCTGTCCAGCAGAAGATGTTATATTACAATACATTTTGTTACAGGTGCTGTTCTGCTTTCACCACTTAATGAGCACTACGTAATGGCAATGGAAATGATCATGGCTACTAGTAATGGTAGTATACAACGTGGGATATACAGTGGGGTCCACGCGACATATTCTAAAGGCGTTTACACGTCTATAGAAGGTGAGGAAATTTGTATACTCTGTTACAACAGAACTCACAAACAAGGTAAACAATGGTGTCACTAACCCAACATAGACGGTTTAGTGATACCGATAGCAGCACGAATATTAAATATTTCAATCTAATAAATATTTCGATTCGTTTCACTAAATTGAACTACTAAACTATAAAACTTACAAAATAACTTCTTTATTAATAATAAAGATATAATTAAAAACAATTCAAAATCCCCTTTCAACCCTTTTTTCGCACTAAAAAGTAGCCTATGTCCTTTCTCAGGATCTAGACTGTCTGTATACCAAATCTCATTTAAATCGGTTCCGTAGATTTACCCTTCTTTTTCCGAATACGTTCCTTCACCAATTTTTATCAATAAATCAGAAAAATCATGTGCATTTTAGTTTCCTGTCCACGCCCTCTCGTTCACTGTTAAGTACATCTGTGTGATGTATCGGTAAAGGATTGAGGTCTTTTAAGCATGCTTTAATATCATTGGCCTCTTTTTCCGTGGTACTACTGTCAATATTAATTTAAAATCATATCAGTTTTATCACCAGGTATCAAAGTGGCCGTAATTCCAGACGATGCTGCAGCAAGAGCTATTTTGCCCTGAGCTCGTAATTGTATTATAGAATTTCTCCCAGGGCTAGTTCTACTGTTAAACCAAGTGTTCTTCAGGGCAAGTACGGTGCGTTGCTATACCCGTATTTACGCTGAAGATGAACTCAGATGAAGTCAAAACAATTGAGATAAAAACATTTTAAGTTCATTAAATTAACGAATAGCGCCATCTATTGATTTTTTATTGAAAATAGTTTCAGAGCCCCTAAAGTCTTTGGTTAGCGTGTTTAAACCAAATAATAAGAATGTAAAACTATTATTGTAGACATTATTATAATAATAATATCTAATTTTTTTACTCGACTTTCCCAGTCAGCCAGAATACGGGGTTGAAATTTGACAGGTTTGTAACTTTAGTATGTACGTACCTATCTATTTATTATATTTGGTAATACTGGACCAAAATTAAGCAATGATCTGTCGTTCTCACCCTTTGCTATAGGTCAAAATGACTTTACTTAAGTAGTGTGTACCAAGCCAAATAAGTTACTACAGATTTTTAATCTAAATGTTTTCTATTTCACTTCTAACATCCCTCTGATTAGGTTTTAGGCGTTTTTTTCTTTGTACAGAAATTCGACCTCTACTGTTTTATTATATGTATAAATAGATTATAAATCTTTGTTACATAGGAGTGCCACTCTCCAAAATACCCGTGTCCTGGGCACCCGGCGAGCCTGATAACTACAACAACAATGAGAGCTGTTTACTATTTTACTCCAATGGGACGATGGCTGATATCAATTGCAATGAAGTCCGTCCGTACATATGTTACAAGAAAAAAAACAAATCTGTTGTGCGTTCTGATTGCGGGACAACAGATAGCCGTAAGTATATCGACCAATTAGTGACACGACCCAGCTTATTATATAATTAATACTATTACAAGAAAAGGATTGATATTCAATTTATTTTTTACAGAATACCATTTGGAGTCCAGGACGGGCAGTTGCTACAAATTTCACTACATGGGCCAGACGTGGCACCAAGCGTACATGACGTGTGCTGCTGAAGGTGGACACCTGGCCATCATCAACAGCGCTACCGAGGCTCAAATACTCAAAGAGCTATTTGCTAAGTATCCTGCAAACAAAGTAATCGCCAAATACACGGAACCAGTTTCTGTCGGATTTTACGATTGGAATAAAGACTATACTTGGGTTACTATTCATGGTAGTAAATTTATGTTATTATACTTTTAGAAGAATAGAATTTATTAAACAATATTGCGTACATGCAACACAGAGTATTGACTCTATGTAGTGGCCCACATGTTAGATTTAAAATGCTGGTAATAAGGTTTACAGCGCTAATTTTCAATGTAAAAAATCGTTTGCGTGAACAATCAGTTTCATATGTTTCATTTGCAAAGTAGCCGACTTTGTAAGCTATGTTTTAGTTATAAGAGCAAAGATAAATTACAAGATATGAGAAATACTTCAGATTACCAGCGCAAGAGTAGTATCACGGGCGTCACTAGATAACGTTAAGGGGGCGTCGATAAATACGTGAGTTGTTTTATTGAATTTTCTTTTTTTAAAATAAGTTTAGATCGGATTTCGTTCGAGTGAAGTGCTAGAAGAGCAGCTTGAATCTCCGAATAAATATATATTTTCTAATTAATGTAGTTAAGGGTTAGAATTACTTCCAGATCAAGGCGTTAGTTTCAGCCTGAAAGATGAGGCGTATTTTCCTAAGACTATATATTTGCACATTTTAGGTTTTACAACGCATATTCCGCATCCTACATCATCTCCTATTTTGGAACCGTCTGTGAGCCAAAATAGGTCTTGATCTAAATGATTCGGTGTATGATTATTTTGCCATTCGTCTCTTTCAGATATTTCAATTTTGTAATATTGTACAGAGTTACACTCTGGAGCCATGTAGTCTTCAGGCATTCTCAAAAGACTTCGAGTCTTAAGTAACCGACTAAGAATAATCTTCTTTTGTTATTACAAAAGAAGATTACTTCATTAGTATTATCATACCAACTCATTGCCATCAAATTGTAGTAATTATTGATATAAATTTGCCTACTATTACCAGGGTGGTTATTTTGGGTACTCCGTCTCCTGTTCGAACTCCCTATCTTCTCTCCGATCTTCCCTATATTCTCCCTATCTTCGATTTCCTAAAACGAGGGTTATAGTTACAGCTTCTAAATAATTTCGTAAGCTCACGTCCTAATGCAAATTGATCATTTAATAATATTTTCTTTTACTTAATGGATTTATATTGTTTTGATTAATTCCGCTACCGTGCTAGCAGGTGTGAGGTCCAGTGTTGACTATTCGGTAACGAAACTATACTGTAGTCGCTGAACAATTCATACTTCCAAACTATATCTTGATATAGTTTGGAAGTGTGAACTTCCAAAGAAAAGAAAGAAGAAAAGAAAGAAAAGAAAAGACCCAAAGACTTGTCGTAATATGGGTGTATATCCAATAGCGTTCGGGATTTAATTAGTAATAGTGAAAGTTAGAACGTTTCTAGTAGCGGTGGTCATACTCATGAATAAATAAAGGAATTAAACAAAATAATACTAATCCCTTAAGTAAATAAATTGACTTTTACAATATATTACCTAATTCGATTTCCTTTTTAGGTGAAACATTAAGTGAAGCTGGTTATAGTAACTGGCCGGTTGGCCAACCAGATAATGCCAAAATTGGAAACTTGGGACAACAATGCGGTGGTATGTTCCGATCTGGTTTATTGGACGATGTGTGGTGTGACATCATCACTTTCCCATTTATTTGCGAGAAAAAACCAGACAGCTTGCTTTACGAGAATTCTTAAATGTTTTATCTGTGTATTGTACTTATCTATCTATGTTTTGTACTTTGATTCTTTGGACATTAAAAATATTTTAATTCTACTATTGTTTCATTGTAATTTATTAGATGTATAGTTTGATATTGGTTGACAGCCCCGGATCTTCATTTTTTCCAGGCGGAGGATTCCAGGAGACAAAGCTATAAAATACCGCCCCCTAACATACCCCCGCCCTCCCCGGGTAACATTTTTGCAATACATATTAACACAATTTGTCCAATTAGTATTGCTGTTAATTATTGTAATTTTTTTAACAGTTATGTCTTCATTTTCAAATGCATTGAACACAAACAATTCACTTGACGACCGTCTGTCAGTGGTCAAGTGGTCAGAGGTGCGTCAAAAATGAGTTGTGTATTTGCTCGCCATGTTCGAATTCACCACCCCCAGGGTCTGTTGATCGTATCGGTCTTTAGGATCCTGTAAATTCATACATTAAGTGCAATAATAATAACCCGGGACAATTCACACAACACCATCTAGTCTCAAGAAAATTGCTCTTGCTAATAAAGTCAACATTAGCAAGTGCAAATTGTTACCCAATGGCCATAATTTTTTTTAACAAATTACCAGAAGAATTAAAGCATTTAAATAGAAGCAAATTAAAAAAAGAACTATATAACTGGTTGTCATCTGTGTTTTCATAATGTAGATGAATACCTTTCTCAAATGATAAAAAAGTGACCATTCAAATTGACAGTTGTCTGTTGCATGTCAGAAATGACTAAATGCGCGGAACAAAATTTAAAATTCAAAATACCACTACCAATGTACCACATTTTATGCAATAAAATTTCATTTCATTTCATTTCAAGATTAGCAAAGCTTGTGTTGTGGGAACCCTGTAGTTTCCAGAAGGCCCAGAAGTCACTTTACATTTTGAAAATTAAATAACTTTTTTTCTATTAATATATTTCGTTTTCTCTTTTCAAAATTAAAAAATATAATCCCTGGAAATTTTTATCATGGATAAGTTTACAATAGAACAACGAGTGAAGATAATTGAAGTTTACTTTGAAAATGGATGGTCAATTATTGCAACGCAAAGATCCTATATGCGCTATTTTAATGTTCGACATCCCTCTAGTAGGCCTGCAGTAAGATTGCACTAATTGAACCTTGTAAGGGTACATGTGCAAGTCTCTTTGAATGCGCTGCAGAGAACTCCGTGAGATGCTAAGTTCTTGACAACGCCTTCGAGTGGATGTGGTTGGGTTCTCTTCAATGCTACGGCTCACAGCTTCAGTACTTTCACGTGTACGTACTGAAAGACATCGTCCACTTCTAGCCCTATCACTTACAGAGCCATGCTGTTGAAAACGCTTCACTAAGTTCCTTATTGCAGGCCTACTAAGGGGATGTCGAACATTAAAATGGCGCATATACGATCTTTGCGTTGCAACAATTGACCATCCATTTTCAAAGTAAAATTCAATTATCTTTACGTTCTGTTCTAAACTTATCCATAATAAAAATTTCCAGGGATTATATTTTTTAATTCTGAAAAGAGAAAAAGAAATATATTAATAGAAAAAAAGTTATTTAATTTTCAAAATGTAAAGTGACTTCTGGGCCACCCTGTACAACATAGAAATAACCAGATCAATCAAGGGGGGAAAGGGATTGTTAATAATGTGTATTAAAGACCCCATTATACCACGTCAGGTTGACCTCCAAGCGGTTTCCCCTGGAAACCATCATGTTAAATTCCTAGTCAATTTGCTACATGGGGCTAACTGACCTGACCTCATTATACACATCTTATCATGTTCCACAGGAGGCCCGCCAGGTTATACCGTTGGCGCAGGTATAGTACACCATACCATCATCATCTCTCAAAAAAAACCAGACCAATACAAGCAATTATAATCATGAATAGAAATCTTACTAATATTATTAACACGAAAGTTTGTGAACATGATTTTAATAAAATTTTACTGATATATGATGGTTTTTTATTTATTAATTTATTTCAGACAACTAGGCCTATATTTATAGATACATTATAGCCCAACATACATATAATTTAATATATAATATAGCTTATACATCAGAATAACACATTTACTATAAATATCATATATTCATGTGGGTGAAACCGCGGGCACGGCTAGTGTTTATATAATACGAAGAATCGAGCCTGCGTCCATTAGAAGTACCTAAGCTGTATTGTTTGTAGCAACACACTTTCTACACGTGGTGGCACGTTATTAACTTCCTAGAATCTTTATCGCACGGCACGTGTACAGTAGAAACGCAGCTGCGCGACCTTCGGAGCCGTCGTTACCTGCAGCTGCGCTTAAAAGCGACACGTGTAAAATTCTAATGTACACGTGCCGCGCGTTAAGGATTCTAGGAAGTAGCGTGGATGATAGCACGTGTAGAAAATATCTTGCTACATGTCAATCTGTTATCCTACAGAAGACGACAATAATTTTCAAAAAATTGTGACTTACAATGTTTTGTGACTTTGACAGGGAATCTGTCGTCCCCACACGCTTAATCGTTGTGGTCTCGGACAGTGCGGTTTTACGTACACTTAGATTGTGTAATGAACTATCTGCCAAGGTTTTGGTTTGGTTTTGCCGCCTGGAAAAAAAAAAGGATCCGAGGCTGCCGACCAATATGAAATAAATAAATAAATAACCCAGGATAATTAACACAGCGCTATCTAGTCCCAAGTTAAGGAGATCTTATGATATCTGTACTAGACAACTGATGTAAATACATAGATACTATTTTTTGTAAATCCAAACAATCATACACATGATTACAAATGTTCGCACCATGCGAGGAATTGAACCCGCGACCATCTGAAGTAAAGCGATGTGTTGGACCGCTAGACAACTGTCAAACTATAGATTTAAAAAACAATAAAACAATCGTAGAATCAATATATTTTTAATGTCCCCAGAATCAAAATACAGTCACAAATAAAACATTTATGCTTCGGGTATCAAGCTTTCTGGGCTTTTCTCGCAAATGAATTGGTAAGTCAGATCTTCACACCACACATCGTCCAATAAACTAGATCTCAACATACCACCGCAATGTTGTCCCATGTTTTCAATTTTAGCATTATCTGGTTGGTTTTCGGACCAGATCCTATAGCCAGCTTCGCTTAATGATTCACCTTAAAAGGAAATCGAATTAGGTAATATATTGTAAAAGTAAATTTCTTTACTTAGGGTAGAATTTGTATTATTTTGTTTAATTCCTTTATGTATCCATAAATCACCTTCCAGCAATGGTATTTCCGAACCGATACGATATTGAAACCTTCAAGAAAATAGCTTATTCCTTTTTAAAAGGCCGACAATATACTTGCAATTCCCCTGGTGTTGCGGGTGCTCATGGGCGGCGGTAATCACTTACCATCAGGTGAACCGCAAGCTCGTTTGTCTTCTGTGTTATAAAAAAAGAAATAAGTATGATTAAAACTTGACCACCGCTACTGGAAACGTTCTAACCTTCACGATTACTAATTAAATTCCGACCGCTATTGGATTTACAAGACAAATGGCGAGCTGTCGTACGGTGGATGACATCAGCCTCACATCCCACTACGTAATAACCACGACCGTTCTGACAAGAACGAAGCGAGTGAGAAGAAGAAGAATTGGATTTACACCCATATTGCGAGAAGTATTTCCTTGATATAGTTTGGAAGTGTGAATTGCTCGGCGACTACAGTACAGTTTCGTTACCGAATAGTCAACACTGGACCTCACACCTGCTAGCACGGTAGCGGAATTAAACAAAACAATATAAATCCATTAAGTAAAATAAAACATTATTAAATGATCGATTTGCATTAGGACGTGTGCTTACGAAATTATTTAGAAGCTATAACTATAACACTCGTTCTAAGAAAACAAAGATAGGTAAGATCGGAGAGAAGATAGGGAGATCGAGCAGAAGACGGAGTACCCAAAATACCACCCTGGTAATAGGATAATACATATCAATAATTATTACAATTTGATGGCAATGAGTTGGTATGATAGGCAGGATATTACAAAAGAAGATTCTTCTTAGTCGGTTACTTAAGACTCGGTAACAAGTCTTTTGGGAATTCTATTGTATTCTAAAATAAATTAACATAAATTTACTACCATGAATAGTAAACCAAGTACGGTCTTTATTCCAATCGTAATATCCGACAGCAACTGGATCCGTGAAATTCGTAAATTTTGCTATTTCTCTGGTTTCAGGATATTTTGCAGCTAGCTCTTTGAGTGCTTGAGCCTCGATATCGTTGTTGATGATGGCCAGGTATCCACCTTCAGCAGCACACGTCATGTACGCTTGGTGCCACGTCTGGCCTATGGTGTGAAATTTGTAGCAACTGCCCGTCCTGGACTCCAAATGGTATTCTGTTCGGTAATCAATCGTTTTATTATAATATTATTAATATTCTTATAATATATTAATATATTGAGCATATGCAAGTAATCAATATATAATAATATTGAAAAGACAAGATAAGAGCATATTTTGATATGAGTGAAGTAAACTTGGGAATAATTGTATTAATTTGTAGAATTATTAATAATAATATCTGTTTAATATCAACTGATTTCACCATCGCACTACCCAACAGAAACTAAAATACCATCCTGTTCATCTGGATGAATGGCGGCCTCAACAGTGCGGTTTTCTAGAAACTTTTTGCCACGCACAACCACATTGTGAAATCCCCTTCCAGCAATGTTATTTGTGAACCGATACGCTACTGAAACCTTTAAGAAAATAACTTATTCCTGCTTAAAAGGCCGGCAACATACTACAATTCCCCTGGTATTCTGAGGCCTCATGGGTGGCGGTAATTACTTACCATCAAGTGAGCAGCAAGCTCGTTTATCTCCCTTATGTGATATATATATATATACGAGTATATGTAACAATTTGAATTATTCATTATTTTAGAGTGACATACATATCATGTTATATATGTAAAACATACAGGGTTATAAGCACTTGGGCAAAGCTTGGACGTGTCACTAACTGGTCGATATACTTACGGCTATCTGTTGTCCCGCAATCAGAGCGCACAACATCATAGTTTCTTTTCTTGTAACATATGTAGGGACGTACTTCATTGCAATTGACATCAGCCATGGTCCCATTGGGGAAAAACAGTAAACAGCTCTCGTTGTTGTCGTAGTTATCAGGCTCGCCGGGTGCCCAGGACACGGGTATTCTGGAGAGTGGCACTCCTATGTAACAAAGATTTATAATCTATTTATACATATAATAAAACAGTCATACTCATGAATACAAATGTTTGTGCCGTGCGAGGAATCGAACCTGCGACCATCGGACCAGCGGTGTGCTAAACCACTAGACCACCGAGGTCGTCAATATTTTCGTCTTAATTGTTACGATAATTATTTTGACTTCGTCTGTGTCTTCTTCAGCAACGCTCCGTACTCACCATGAAGAAGACTTGGTTTAACAGTAAAACTAGCCATGGGAGAAATTCTGTTCCTGGACGAGAAAAACCTTTCTCTCTAAAATAATATTGGCACAATTACGAGCTCAAGGCAAAATAGATCTTGCCGTAGTATCGTCTGGAATAGCGGCCATTTTGTTACCTGGTGATAAAACTGTTGTGATTTTAAACCTTTTTTTTTCGGACTTTTCTTATACTGTTGGCCGCAGCTGGCCTTTACAGCTTCACCGGACGTTAGGGGGCGAGTGCAGATGGCACTCCAAACCCGCGGAAGGACTTGTGGAGCGGCTGAAGGCCAACTCCTGCCTGACGGATACGACTTTAGTCTGAGGGCACCACTAGGGGTTCGAACTTCGGCTCAGGCCGTCGTAATATCGATCCCCGTTTGAATTGGACGGGGGATCGATCGGAGGGGAAGATTTTAAACCAAAGTTGACAGTAGTACCACGGGATCAGAGGCCAATGATATTAAAGCATGCTTAAAAGACCTCAATCCTTTACCGATACATCACACAGATGTACTTAACAGTGAACAAGAGGGCGTGGACAGCAGGAAACTCAAATGCACATGAAATTTCTGATTTATTGATAAATATTGGTTAAGTAATGTATTCGGAAGAAGGGCAAATCTACGGAACCGATTTAAATGGGATTTGGTACACAGATAGTCTATAAAGGACATAGGATACTTTTTAGTGCGAAAAAAGGGATGTAAGGGGGTTAAAAACAGAGATGAATGGTTGTATAATAGTATCGTCATTTTTTAAGTAGAATTTTTTTTTTAATTATATCTTTTTCTATATATCTAGACTCTATACATATAAATAAAATTGGAGTGTCGGTTTGTAATGAAATAACCGATTTTTACTATATGCATATGAATATAAATACGGTACATACACCAAAAAACCACTTTTTAAATTTTTGTCTGTCTGTCTGTCGGTCTGTTTGTTCCGGCTGTATAATAATCTCTGAAATGGCTAGACCGATTTTAACGGGACTTTTTTGGCAGGTAGACGTAATAAGAAGTAACTTAGGCTACTATTATTTTAGAAAAATCTTTGATTTTAGATAAATTAATGTTAAATTCCACGCAAACGAAGTCGCGGGAGCAGCTACGTAGTTATTAATAAAGAAGTTATTTTATAAGTTTCATAGTTTAGTAGTTTAATTTAGTGAAACGATTCACAATATTTATTAGACTAATTCAAATATTCAATATGATTATTGATGTATGATTCGTGCTGCTATCAGTATCACTATGTAATATTATATTATCTGTGGTATCACTAAACCGTCTATGTTGGGTTAGTGACACCATTGTTTACCTTGTTTGTGAGTTCTATTGTAACGGAGTTTACAAATTTCCTAACCTTCTATAGACGAGTAAACGCCTTTAGAGTATGTCGCGTGGACCCCACTGTATATCCCACGTTGTATACTACCATTACTAGTAGCCATGATCATTTTCATTGTCTTTACGTAGTTCTTATTAAGTGGTGAAAGCAGAATAGCACCTGTAACAAAATGTATTGTATTATAACATCTTCATCCCACATCGATCCCCAATACACTGTTCACTGTGAAACGCAGTCGACACTGCGTCTGAATATCTCACGATGTATACATTATTTCCTGATCCTTTCAGATCGTATCGATCAATCCTTTCGATGTATACATTATTTCCTGATCGGCATTTTTGCACAGACTGAGGGCGACGTTTTGTTGGACCTGGAAGGGGGGGAGGGTTGGACAGTACCCGGCAAGTAGCGCAAGTTATAATACTGTTACGAGCAATATGTGAAAATATGGACTTTCATAAATTAACGACTTTGATATGAAATTTTTTACACCTTTGTTACCTGTTACCTGCCAAAGGAACAGCGATCCAGGTTTCATGTGTGGGGGTCGTTCTTACCTGTGTTGGGGACACACATATAATGACACACATGTAATCCACACAGCATATTCTATTTATTTATAAATACCCTTTAAACTATGTATGTAGTCTATTATATATGATATTGTATTAAATTAATTATATTATATGCACATTTGTCCGTGAGTCACTTATTCGGGGTTCCACTGAAAATCAGTCGTGGCTTTTGTCATGGCATAATGCTGAGATGGGCCCCTTACACACACATCAGTACACAGTGACGCGGTGGCGATGCTCCGCAGTGGTTGATAGGAAATGCATTTTTTACTTTATTATTATTATTGGTTTGTTACTATGTTGTTCTTTTATTTATTATTATTATTATTATTTTTTTCTTTGTATATAATGATTTCATCCCTAATTTAATGAATTATTTTTATTTACGGTTTTCTTATATAATAATTTATATGCAGCTGTCGGCATCGTTTTTTTATTGTGTTGAGATGTGTGATGTAATAATAAATAAATAAATAAACATACAAGAACTTTCACATTCACTAATAATACGATTGTCTGGCTGTCATGGGCTCTTACTCTACAGGGGTGTTACGTGTCTTTCTAAATAGTTCATTCATTCATACATAATTTAAGAGCTGTGCTCTTGTCGGTGGAGCTCCCGCCACCTTCCACGATCTTCTAACACTCCTTTTAGCTGTTGATACGACACGACTCCAACTTTTTCTTTAACTTGCTTGATATAGCTGTGTCTTGGTCTTCCCTTTCCTCTCTTTCCATCTATTTTTCCTTCTATAATGTTGTTAATTAGTTCGTAGTGTCGTATCAAGTGTCCCAACATTTTTCCCCGCCTATTCTCAATAATATCTATGATCTGTCTCTTTTCTTTAATCCTCTCAAGCACTTCTTCATTCTTTATTTTATCTTTCCAGCTAATTCTTTCCATTCTTCTCCAACACCACATTTCAAAGGCTTCCAGTTTGTCTCTTTCCTTTTGTGTCCTATCCAAGGTTTCCGAGAGGACTTTGATATATTAGCTCTCAAAAGATGTTTTTTATCATTAAATGCACTTTTCGCTATTATATTCTAATATTAATGTCTTTAGTATATCTGGAGTTACTGTAATCAGACTACCTAAATATTTAAATGTGTGTACCTTAAATAGTAAAATTCTAAATAGTAGTACCTTAAATTGTGAATGGTTCTGAGCAATTGTTATTTATATTATAATTACCTTCAGCAAGGCATCGTAGACGTGCCATGTTCCATGTTACAGGAATATTGTGTAACTTCCACCAGCCATCGATGTTTCTACTGGAGGTGTAGTCGAACCGGAATACTTTGTCTCCTGTTGACAAACCTCTATTTCAGCATTAATTAGTTTCCGATTAGGAAATTTACAGTTGTACCGTGATCGATCATGATTATTGTGTTCCCGATACTTCGGCAGTGTTACAACCGTCATGATCAGGGTGAAGCTGAAGAATAGCGTGTAGATGGAAAGTTATAGTCAGACGTACTTGGTCTTCGATAGTTGCTACTGTTGAAACACGTTCGATTCTCATTCCGGCAAATTATACTCACTGTATTTTCACGTACACGCAATACACTTTCCGATTGCGATTTTTGTTTCATACACAATTATAACATTGGTATCACTCTTTAGTGATACCAATGTTATCGTTTAGAAAAAGTCAAGGTCTTTTATGGGAATAGGTATAAAAATTTACAATAAGATACCAAAAGATATACTGGAATTACTCTTTAATAAATTCAAAACATCTGTTAAATCATATTTACTGAGCAAGGCCTATTACTCACTAAACGATTACTTGAATGACGAGCGTGCATGGCAATAGTTTTCATGTTCGGGATTTTCATTTAATGTTAGACATAGACACCTATATATATACCTATGCATTGTAAATAAACTGGATTAAAAAAAAGTAATTCAATTCAGTTTCTTGTCAGTTCTTCTCAATTGGATCTATATACCGAACTGGACGGTAGGAAAAAAATATAATGTAATAACTTGACGTTCATAAGCGGCTAAAATGTCCTACATGAATAAATGATTTTTGAATTTGAATTTGAATTTGAATGACAAACGTACGTGGCAATAGTTGTTCATGCACGCTAAATAAAAATTCAGTTGACTTTCTTACCAGGTGAATAGTAAATGATGAATATAATAATAATCTAGCGACTGAATTGAATAGTAGGGAAGAATATTAATGTAAAAAACTGATTTTCATGAAAAAAACGTCAAAATATCCTATGTGAGTAAACTAGATATAATGAAAAAATATTTAACAACCTAACCAATAAAAGTCAAATAAAAAAGTTTCATTATTTTAGCTTCAAAAATGAGGATATAAATTTCCATACAATTCAATCAACAGCCTACAAAATAGGTTTAAAGTATCTGTTTTGATAATGACGACACTTCCATACAATTTTCATCTCTCTTTTAACTCCTTACAACAGTTTATCTTTGTTTATATTTAATCAATAGTCTAAAAAAAAATTCAAGCTTTAAAAATGACGATTCTTCCATACAACCTTGCACCTACCCTTTCAACCCCTTTACAACCCTTTTTTCGCATTCAAAGTAGCCTGTGTCCTTCCTCCGGGAGTAGACTAACTGTGTACCAAATTTCATTTAAATCGGTTAAGTAGTTTTGGCGTGTTGACTGACAGAAAAACAGACAGAGTTACTTTCACAGTTATAATATTTGTGGAGTATTTAGTAAACTAACCCAAAAAAGACAAAGAAAAAAGTTTAATCGTTCTAGCTTTAAATATGACGAATTTTCATAAAATCTTTCATCCCCTATTTTACTCCCCCCCCCCCCCCCCCTTAAGGACGATTCTCAATTACAACACTGCATTTACCCTTTCAACCCCTTATAACACTTTTTCGCATTCAAAAATAGCGCATGTTCCTTCTCAGAATCTAGACTATCTGCATACCAAATTTCAAATAATCGGTTCAGTAGTTTTGACGTGAAAGCGAGACAGACAGACAGAGATACTTTAGCAATTATAATATTAGTAAGGATAAGGATGATTTTTGAATTTGAATCTGAATACTCACCAGCGACTGATGTACAATAAAGTAATGCCACAATACCTAGAGCTTGCACGAGATTGACCATTTTCACAACAAGTGTACAAACGATGTACTGTTGCAATGTTATTTAAATCAATATGAATAGGCTATTTATATATATATATATATATATATATATTCTTTATCACTTTAATATACCAAATGTGTCGTCTCACGTAAATATACTTATCATATTCCTATTTGATATACTAATAAAGCAATTACAGACATTGCAAAATCAACTTTAAAGTTAAATCTTGTAAGGACGGATTCCCCAAAATTAGCAATTCTGGAATTTACACTAAACGTCGAAACAATAATTAAAACACGTTTTTTTTTGGGTTTCTCCGAGTTGGTTACACTTGGTATATATATCTGAAGAGGACAGTGACCAAATGTGGAATACCATTTTGATTTTTAAGCATTATTTCGACAAATCTTATAAATTATAAACTTTTTGTGCCAATTATTAACAGTCACATATTTTACATAATTTGTAACAATAGTAGGTTTAATTAATTTGGGGTAAGAAAAATTTTCAAAAACTAAATAACATATATAGAATAGGTACCCCAAATATGGAATACCATAAACAATATAAAAAAATAACCTTAACTTCTAAGAGACTCTTTAAAAAGTTTAGATATATTACATTTAAACTTTTATATAATAATAATAATAATAAATCCATTTATTGCCAAGTTACACAGACACATTTATACATTTTAAAATTGGCAATAGTTTAGATGTAATATATAGATAGGAACACAAATTATTTACAAAAACTGCAAATCCAGGTATAAAACTCGGGGCTAGCGCAATTGTTATGTACCCAGAGCCCACACATGAAGCACTTGATCCATGTGAGTATTAAAGTGAATATTAGTATCATTCTAAAACAATATACCACAAAAAATACACTCCGATTTTACTGACACTGGAACTGTACATCATATCAAAGAATTGGGTTCACAGTCTGTATCAAACAGCATCACCTCCTCATCATCTGAATCTGACGTAGGCTTAGTATTCTCTTTTGGTTTCTTTTGATTTTTTCTCATTCTATTTTTCTATTTTTGTTGACTGCCAATTTTTTTTTTTGATCAAAAATGAATAAATATTCAATTAACAAAACGATCAAGTCAGGTGATACTCGTACTTCAAGGAACTTCTGTAATCTATCCATATTTGGATTTTCCAATGATTTCCTACTGAGATACACATTTTTATATATTTATTATAAGTAATACAATATTATACCGCTAAAACATACAAATGAACATGTAAACAGTATCTGAAAGGTATAAAAACCATACTGTTCTGCACGTGAAATATTTATTTTTTACATAACTTAAAAACTTTGGTATTTAAAACATTAAAAATCCTTACTTGCATGTTTCCAAAAAAGTAAGGACTTTTTTGGAAACATCAAATTTGTAACAAAATACTCAATTTTTTTCAAAACATTAAGTGAAATACCCCGCCGTTACTACTACTAATCACTACCGCCATTATGAAAACAACACCAGATAATGAAAAAATTAAAAGGACCTATTTTGTGTACAATTTTTTTCTCTACAACTATTTGTTTAAAACTTTTTTGCATATTTCTTGCCATTATCGAGTTATTGATGAAAAGAAAAAGAAAGGGTTGTTTTACAACCCTTTCTTTTAACTTTTTCATCCCTTTCCAATTAAATTAAATCAAAATTTCTTTCTAAATATTATTATTCACGTATATGTGGACTTATTTTTATATATTGCGCCAAAACTGGTCACATCATGCGTAATTTAAAATTTTACTCGACTACACGACACAAAAATAATTTAATACAAACCTTATCAAAATTAAAAATACGTAGTTCTGGCTCTTATTCCATGGCAATAAGAATATACCTATATATATTAACTAGCGTAGTTTTAAAAATTTAAGCATACATAGGGACGGACAGACAGCGACCACGACTTTGTTTTATACTATGTAATGATATAAATAACCTGATATTATAAACAATGAAAATAGATATAATAATATTATTATGTAATTAAAATAAATATTGACAAATACAGCCTATTACAAAATTGAAGAATACTTGCAGGATGTACATAGAAGAGTAATTATAAAACGTCCGCCTTTCTTCTTTTTCTTTCTTCTTCTTTCTCCCTTCGTTCTTTTTCCACGTAGCAGTGCCTAAAAGGTGCATATAATGTATGTGGATTAATTAATATATCTACCACAATTGTGTAATGCAACGTAAATAAATAAACAAATATCAGAAAAACCGATTTTTATGACCTTTGACCTTGTATATCTTAAGACCAGGACACGATAGCACTTGTGACTTTAGAGACAACATTCAGAACGACAAAACAAACTTTTATAGGTACCAATTTACAGCTTATTATCTATTATATCGAGGTAAAACTCGTAATCTTACTGGGTTACTATTAAATTTGATAACGACATAAATATATATAGCGTATTGTTTTTATTCTCACATTACTCTATTGATACTTCGATTGTCTTGTATACTTATATTTAACATGGTTAAGTTACTAACAAAGGGTATTTTAACATTGCTATATTTGACATCAGTCGCTGGTGAGTATTATCCTTATCTATCTATCTATATATATAAAAACGAATTGCTGTTCGTTAGTCTCGCTAAAACTCGAGAACGGCTGAACCAATTCGGCTAATTTTAGTCTTAAAATATTCATGGAAGTCCAGGAAAGGTTTAAACGGTGAGAAAATATGAGAAAATAGCTAGGAAAATGTATATTTCAAAAACGGAAAAATATTGATTTAGATTTAAAACATGTCAGTCAAATAATGACGTTATAATGACACTTGATTGATGTGTTGGGTGCGTTCAGAAATATACTTTGAAAGTATTTGAAAAGTAGTTTAATTTTTATTTCAATTCGATTTAATATATGGTTTGACATATTATTTAAATGATTCATAATATATGAATCATTTAAATAATATGACATTGTATCAATATTTAATTGTAGTGCAGTGATATTTAATTGTGAAGTTTAACGAATTATTGTAATGTAACTGTATATAATTATAATGATGTAATTGCTGTGCCCCTACGGGATACATCATTGATGTATAACATTAAATTTCTCTTATATTTGTCAAAATTCAAAATATCTTCATTCATGTAGGTCTATTACAGACTCTTATGATGTGTCAAATCTACCGTCAGTTCGGAATGATTTCGAGATGAGAAGAACTGACAAGAAACTCAGCTCGTATTTTTTTTAAAATAAATGTTGTTTTACTTTTAATTTACAATAATATAGGTTCATTTAAATTCAAATTTGGGCATATAGAGTGACCACCAGCATATGTTATTGCAAAAAATAAAAAACCTAATCAGTGTTCGCAACCTGAACAGACCAGTCCCCACAAGCAGCACCCGTACACGAGTATGACGGATGAGTCAGCCATCATTGCACTCAACCATATTAGAGGGAGCACATCGACCCAGCCCACCACGCCGCCACAAGTTTGAACTTTATAGCGAGCATGACTGTTTCAAGTTACTCCACTACGTCATTTATATTATTTACAGCATAAACTGTACCATTCACAGTTTTCACCTATGGTAATATTTGCAATAAATAAATCTATATTAATATTAATTGAAAGAACGCTACACGAGCATCAACCTAGTAAGGCATGTAGTTCGTCAAATTTTAGAGAAGTACAACGAATATCAACTTACATACTTCATTTGTCGACTACGGCAAAACATTTGACTCTCTACTACACAAAAATATATGGAAACATTAGCGGAACAAGGGGCTGAGCACAAATGCATCCGATTAATAAATAATGTATATGTTCATAGTACAGCCAGGATCAAGATAGAAAGGAAAGGTCATACATTTAAAGTTGGTAAAGGCGTTAGATAGAAAGACCCCAAAAATAGTTTCAGCTGTTTTGGAATCAGTTTTCAGACAAATCAAATGGAAAAATTTTGGGGTCAAGGTAAACGGTGAATCATTAACATATCTGAAATCCGCTGATGACATAGTACTATTCGCTAAAACATCTGAAGAGATTAATGCTATGATAGAAGACCTTGCCATAGAAAGTAAGAAAATAGGCCTAACACTGAACTCACAAAAAACTAGAGTGATGACAAATGGAACTAAAGATACTGTACACTTTGGTAACTCTGAAATAAATTGTACTGATGAATACATTAATTTAGGACAGCTTATAACTCAAGAACAACCAAGGCAAGATGTAGTAAAGAGAAGAAACAGCTGGAGTAAATATGAGAGAGGTTATGAAAGATAAAAAAACGATTAACAAACTATTTTATTTTATTTTAAGAGGATATGATAAATGGAGTAAGAAAGTAACAAGATGGTATCCAAGGGAAAGAAAAAAGAAAAGAGGCAGACCCTACACAAGATAGGATGATGATATTAGGGTAATGGCAAGAGTAAAGTGGAACAGAGTGGCTCAAGAAAGAGAAGAATAGAAATAATTGGAAGAAACCATTGCCGATTGGCAAACATATCTACAAAATTAAAAAAGATCCTAATACTAGAATAATTTTTTCGTTTTTAAGTTTTATGTTTGTTTTAAAAGTAATATATAAGTTGATCTGATTAAAGACTATAGTAATAATAAAGCTCGATATATAAAGCTACAGTGGAGAGGATAAGCACCATGCTACAGTATTTCATATGCTTCTCGATATTAGGCTACTATACCCAATCATGGTTAGGTCCAAGACGAACAAAGTTCATACTTAAACTGAATTTCAACAGAAAGCAGAGAATTTCGGTTCGACTACACCTACAATAATGATACTGAGGGCTGGTGGAAGCTGCACAGAATTCCGGGGACATGGAACGAGGCACGTTTGAGATGCCATGCTGAAGGTACCATCCATTTATATTATCCTTGTTTGCGTTTTGTTCTATATTCTACTTATTTTTTCCTTCCTTGCTTGCTCCGCGAAAAATGTGTGTTGTGGCTCCCGGAAATTCAACTGTAATTAATAATATTTCAATGCTAGAATTGGCATTGAAATATTGGTAATATTGATCAGACTCTTATTACGACAATTGATTGGATATTCTCCAGCCATCTTGTCTTCGTCTATCTGAACTTGGTCGCGACCACGACAGATTCAAGTCACTCCACAATTAATTTTATTTAACAGGTGCTGTCTTGGCCTCACCGCTTAATGGCCACATGTTACGAGTCATGAAAACGATTATGACTACCAACAGTTTACAGCGTGGCATCTTCAGTGGTATCCACGCGACTCTCTCTAAAGCCGTATACACTTCTGTTGAAGGTGAGGTAATTAGTACCTTTGAAACTCACCTTTATTTTATTTAAATAAGAGACGATAGGGGGAATCTGTCTGGGTGTTTTCTATATATATTATGTATGTATTTAAAAAAAAGGTATTTATACCAGTTGTCTAGTACCAATGACATAAGCTCTGTTTACTAGATTGTGTGAATTGTTCAGGGGCTATTATTATTATAATTGTGTTAACTACCGTGAGAGGCACCATTAAATAAAAATGGTAAATCAATAATCATGTTCCTTTATCAAAGGCATTCAGAGTAACCTGAAACGAAACGGCAGAGGCCAGAATGACATAATCTTCGTGACATTGACAAGTAGATTGATAGATGGATAGAACTGACGTGGCGGAAGTTTGGAGCGAAAAGGTTAGGGTGTTTATTATTATTAAACAAATAAAGAGATATGTAACTGTAAATATTGTAAGCATTGGGGGGTTTACTAGTTGGGACTGGGAGGATACCACAAGTAGTGTTAATGCATTCTAAAAGGGTGTGCACTAACACTTACCTTCACTACCTACACCCGTGTCACAAGTCACGGGCACTACTTGGGGTTCTCTCCCTGAACCATCAGTGGCCGGCAACAGGACCTAAGTCGTCATCATAACTAGTGATTTAGAAATTGTAATGAATGTTTGACCCGATAACAATAATTTATGTATTCAGGTACATAGATATCATATGGATATATAATATAATTATATCTATGGACAATTCTCCTAACAGTAGTAGTAAACAGAGTAAACAGCGCTTGTGTTATTGGTATAACTGATATAAATATGTCATTTTTTGTAAATACACAATATACATAGAAAACACCCAGAACGATACAAACAATCATATCATGAATATTGTATCATGCATCAATCATCATATCAGTAATCGAATCCGCGGCCACCGAGGCAAAAACAAAAACATTTTTGTTGAAGGAGTGCCGCTCGCGAGGATCCCCGTGAGTTGGGCACCCGGCGAGCCTGATAACTACGAAAACAACGAGAGCTGTTTACTACTATCCCCAAATGGAACTATGGCTGATGTCAATTGCACCAAAGTATTTCCTTACATATGTTACAAGAAAGATACCCAGTCTGTTGTACAGCCAGAATGTGGAACAATTGATACAGGTAAGTATATTAACAACTAGTGACATACCGCGGCTTCTCCCGAGCACCAAATCAAAATATCTTTATTCATTTAGGTCTATTACTGAATCTTATGATATATCAAATCTACCATCAATTCGGAATGCTTTCGAGATAAGAACTGACAAGAAACTCGACTCGTATTCTTTTAAAATATGGTTGTACGTGTATACAATAATACAGATACGTTTTAAAATTCAAATTTGGGAGATTAGAGTGACCAGCAGCCTATGCAGCAATTTTGGCAAAGGCAAATAGTCTAATCAGTGTTCGTAACCCGAACAGACCAATCCCCACAAGCACGCAGGACTCGTTCACAAATATAACGGATGAATCAGCTATTATTGCACTCAACCATATTAGAAAGAACATATTGACCCGGCCCAGCATGCCGCCACAAGCCTGAACTTTATAGCGAGCATGTCTGTTTCAAGTTACTCCATTGCGTCATTTAAAGTATTAGGTCCTAACATTGAAATTAGCATTTTGTAAGGGAGTAACCTAAAGTCGATTTTTTCAGAATTTAATATATTTATTTAATCAAAGTGAGAGTAAGAGGGCTATAGGTAGTTATCGATCCCATTACTAAAAAAAGCATTCGGGAATCAATAAAATCTTTGAAGACGTTTTGGACTGCCCCATCGGAGTTTTTTCCTTGCAAGAAATTATCCAAATTTAGAAAAAAGTGGTAATCTGTTGGAGCAAGGTCCGGGGAGTACAGTGGATGTCTTAGACATTCCAATTGAAGCTCTTCTAATTTGGTACCTGTCTGTTGTACAGTGTGTGGTCTAACGTTGTCTTGAAGCAACAGTGGGCTACGGCGATTGACCAGCCTCGGTTCATTAGCAGCTAGCTTTTCCATCATGGTTTGCAATTGCTGACAATATACATCTGCCATAATCGTCTGGCCAGATTTAAGAAAGCTGAAGAAAACAACACCGGCACTAGTCCACCAAACGCTCACAAGTAACTTTTTTTGTGATTTGACTGGTTCCCCAGGGTTCAGCCATTCAGCGATGACGGAAACGCTCATTGTCGTACAAGATTCACTTTTCATCACAGGTAATGACTGGATTTAAAATCCCTTCATTATTATGCCAGCTGAGTAATGTAACGCAGTCGCCTACGCGCGTTTATCGATTTGCTCCAATCAATTCACGAGGCACCTTTCAAGCTTTTTCGCCTTCCCAATTTGCTTCAAGTGGATTAAAACAGTTTTGTCACTAACACCACAGCCTGTAGGTAACTCGAACGTGATTTGCGATGGATCCGCTTTCACAATAGCATTCAATTCTTCATTATCAACCTTGGACCTCGGCCGCCCACGGGGCTTGTTTTGCAGGTCGAAATTTCCAGAACAGAAACGTTGGAACCAAAAACGCACTATGTTTTCTTTTGCGACACCACCGCCATACACATCATTAATCCTTCGAGCCGTTTCTGCAGCACTGGTGCCACGGCGGAACTGGTACTCGTAAATAACGCGATATTTTAAGTATTCCATTTTGTAAACTGAGTGTCGCAAAAAAAAAACCAAAAATGGAAAAAACATAAGGATTATAGTTTTCGAAAAACAAATGCATGAGTAAATAGCCGTATAAATTTGAAATTGGAATTGCCAACCAAAGAGGAGATATTGGAGATCACAGTGGCCAGTATGACAAAACGCCAATTTCATATGTAAGGACCTAATTTACATTATATACTGTAATAAACACAGATTCACCCATTACAATATTCAATTTATACCAACTTAAATCTTGCGTGTTTTATATATATTATATTAACAACAGAATGCTTAATGGTCCAAAAATTACTATGTTATCTCTTAAATCTTGCTAATATTATACAAATGAAACTTTGCGTTTGTTGTTGAATGAATGATTGTTACTCATACATCGGTAGTTTGTATTCACACACTTAAACTTAAATTGTAAGTAAGAATAAATTATTTTCAAGTTCAAGTTTCTTGCTTGTTCTTTTTGTGATGAGACAGCATTCCGAATGAGCGGTAGATAAAAAAAAAATGTTATGACTACTCAAAATTGCTTCAATGTAAGTTTATTTGAATAAATGATTTTCTATTCTATTCTATTATTCACGCGTACAAAAACTCCTGAATAGAGTTTAATAAAACTTTACAGCAATATAGCCTATACATGTGATTCACTTAGATTCAGATTTAATCTTTTTAACAGAATACTTCCTGGAGTCCAGGACGGGCAGTTGCTACAAATTCCACTACATAGGCCAGACGTGGCACCAAGCGTACATGACGTGTGCTGCTGAAGGTGGACACCTGGCCATCATCAACGGCTTTACTGAAGCACAAGCAATCAAAGAGCTATTTGCTAAGTATCCTGCAAACACTATAATGGCCTTCGGGACTTATTCCGTTTTCCTCGGATTTTCGGATTGGAACAAAGACAATACATGGGTTACTGTTCATGGTAATAATTTTTTACATAACTCCCAAAGTTTAGTTATACAATTTTATAAATTTTTATTCATTTCATAAAGCCAATTCAATGTTTGGGTGTTAAGCAATTTGGTCGTGACTGTATTTGGTAGCATAGCTATCATCATCATCTGCTTCTTCTATTCTTATCCTATTTTGTTTTAAATTTATTTAATAAAGAAAATTGTACAGTTATTTTTATACATTGACTCGCCAAACTGTAGAACAGTTTGTTGGCGAGATATCGCTCAGTTTTTTTTAAATACTTCTCTACCCATAAACATCTATCCACATATGTAAATACACGTTTTACAGATAATTACATACAATTACAAATTTTTGTTTTTAAAGTTTATCTAAAAGTGCTCTTTTTAATTTTGTTCTTTCTAACATCCCTCTGTTTCGGTTTCGGCGTTTTTTTACTATGTACAGACATTCAACCTCTGTTTTATTATATGTATAGATAAGTGGTGAACCCCGGAAGCGTTATTCTGCCATATTATATAAATTTAACTCGCTATTAAAAAATAGGAGTTGGTAATTGAAGAGTGAAAATTTAGGGTTGTACATATTTTTAATGCCACATGATAAAAAATTAAGAAAGAAAATTTATCACTTAGGTGCAGGAAAAATAGCCAATTCTCAGACCTACTGAATATGCAAATAACATTTCGTATGGCAACTGCCACAATGCAGTTTTTATATTTAACGCAAATTTTATATTTAAGATAATAATATTTCCTTTCCAGGTGAGACATTAGGGTACAATATTTGGTCATTTAATCAGCCAGATAAATCCCAACAATATGATTTGGTCATGGGACAATGGTGCGGCGGCATGTTTCGATGGGGTCTCTTAGACGATATGTGGTGTGACGTCATCACTTTCCCATTCATTTGCGAGAAAAGCCCAGACAGTTTGCTTCCCAAAGCATAAATGTGCATGTTTTTGAGCATGTTTATCTGTGACTGTACTTTGATTCTTGGGACATTAAAAATATATTAATTCTACGATTGTTTCATTATTCTTTATTAGATGTATAGTTTGACAGCCTCGGTAGTCTAGCGGTCCAACACACCGTTTTACTTCCGATGGTGGCAGGTTCGGTTCCTCGCACAGTGCAAACATTTGTATTCATGAGTACGATTGCTTGTATCGGTCTGGGTATTTTCTATGTATATATTTACAAAAAAAAATATCTAAGTATTAATAAAAAAATATATCAGTTGTCTAGTACCCATAACACAAACTCTGCTTATCGTGCGACTAGATAGCGCTGTGTCAATTGTCCAGGGATAGTTATTTAATCGTTTTATATCGACAGCCCCGGATCTTCATATTCAGTCTCCTTTTTTCCAGGAGGCATAAAAGCTAATAGAATAGAAAATCATTTATTTAAATATATTTAAATAAATGATTTTCTTTCTTTATTTAAGCACTTTTGAATAGTCATATTTGACAGAAAGCTGTCTCATCACAAGATGAATGAGCAAGAAACTTGCGTGTTGCTCTTTTAAATAATCATTGTGATTTTACATTTCCAAACGTGCGAATTGTAAAATCACAATGATTATTGTCCGTGAGAAGTATACAACGGGATATACTCGACCAACCTCCGGACTAGGTCGCTGAGGCTCATGGAATACGACAGCAAAGTCATACCATCGGACCAAAGCAGGACTCTATACCTGGTTCATACCCAAGCGGAGAAAGCAAAGCTAATATCCGAGGGATATGGAATGGACGAGGAGTCTAAAGTGCTGACGATTCATGAGGCCCAGGGACAGACATCGGAGAGGGTTATTATCATCAATACTAGAAGTAAACCCTTGGAAGTGCATGGCAGCTACTCTCATGCCGTGGTAGCCATCACCAGGCACACAGGCGACTGCGTATATTATACGAGAAATCGAGAAGACGCAGTTGCTCGTTTTATACAAGAGGCCGAAGGCGCGACTCACTCGGACATTCGTGAGTACTCACTGCAGATGGCGATTAAAAATAGAGACAGGGCGATCGTTGATGCGCTGATTGCGCTAAAATAATCAGCACATAGAAAACCGGAACAGCTGATGCATCGTCGGGGCGCTTTGGACTGGAAAGGCCGGAACATGCTCGCTAAAAGTATAATAAAAAAAGAAAAAAAAAGAAAAAAAAAAGGGGAAAGGGAAGTGAAAAGGGAAAAAAAAAATTGCCGAATTACGACAAAAAGTGAACTGTGAAATTAAACAATCAATAATTAAACAAAACCTGGACTATAACAAATAGTGAACTTTGAAAATAGTGTTAAAATAAGATTTCATATAATTGTACATGCAGTGTAAGAATTCATAATGTGTATTGTTACATTATGAATTCTTACATTGCACAATGTAATGAAAACTGTGAAATTAGTAGTAGTGTAAGATTTATATAATTGTATATGCATATTGGTAAATCTAATCCTCCAAATAAAGATGGGTGACACTGCATGTTGTCAACTCACCCGGCCGGCCAGCGGTGGTTCTGGGCCAGACGGATAAGGTCTGCCTCGGTGTCACTGTTAGGCAAATTGTAACATCTCGGCTGGAGTTGTACAAAAATGGAAATTAAATAAATATTATAATATTAAAGTAAATTAAAAAAGGCACGGACGAATATGTCTGTGGAAAAATGTATTTAAATATAAAAAAAAAAATATACATTGTAAATAAACTGGCTTTAAAAAAAAAAGTAATTCAATTGAGTTTCTTGCCAGTTCTTCTCAATTGGATCTATATACCGAACTGGACGGTAGGGAAAAAAATAAAATTATAATGTAAAAATTTGACGTACATAAGCGGCTAAAATGTCCTACATGAATAAATGATTTTTGAATTTTAATTTTGAATTTTAAGGTGTTAAAGACCATAACCAATGCACCTTGGTATGTAAAAAACCGGGAGGTGCATGACTACACAGAGGTCCCAACGGTGCACGAAGAGATAAAACGCTCCTGTAAGGCTTACCGGCCAAGACTTCAACACCATACCACCCTTTAGCAACAACTCTCTTGGACTCTAGGAATTACGTATGCAGGCTGAAAAGGTCACATCTGACTACGATTTAAAACAGCAGATGTATATAAAAAGAGGACCATTATTGGATGTGGTACCTCAAAGCGACAGATAACGAAAGCTAAATTCTGATAAAAGCTAATTGGCTGATCGCAGATAGAGAAAAGAGAAAAAAAAATAGAATAGAATAGAATAATATTTATTACAATCACACATCACAACACAACAATGACGATGCTCACAGCAGCATATAAATTATTATAACATATAAATAGTAATAATAAATACAATACAAATCATTAAGAGAGAAAGAATCATTACTAAAGTTTAACTTTTTTTTTAGGATGTTGATTGGATTGTATGGAATTTTGTATTGTCATTTTTTAAAATATAACGACGATACTTTTTTATTTGTCTTTTATTGGGTTCGGTAATTAATTTTTTTTTTTCCTTTTTACGCGGACGAAGTCCCGTGTACGGCTAGTGTACAATGAATAGTACAATTATTTCACCGGCATACTAGTATCTACTACTACCCACTGCTACTATCTAAATACTGCAGTAAACAATATATTATGTAGCGACACCTTATTACATCTATACATATAAATAAAATTGGAGTATCTGTTTGTAATATTGAAATAACCGTTTTTTACTACATGCATAAATATGGTACATTCACCAAAATAACATTTATTACATTTTTTGTCTGTCTATCTGTTTGTTCCGGCTAATCTAGCTGATATAATAAGGAGTAACTTAGGCTACTTTTATTTTAGAGAAATAAAGTTAAATTTCACGCGGACGAAATCGCGTGTACAGAGCTAGTATGTAAATAAATTTCATACACTCAGCATAATTTATTAACACAATTTGTTTGTGATATGGTGAGCCTTACTTGGATGAGTATTAAATATTGCTATCATACATTCTGGAAGGTTATAGTCAAGATATTAGGGATGTTAGGGTACTCCGTAACCGTAACCGAAACTATCGGATATACGATATAAAAAAATATCCGTAACCGTAACCGAATCCGAAACAAAAGTTTCGGATATCGGATAGGAGCGGAGCCTAATTGAGACGCGTTGTGTAAACATTTTATTAGCTATTTGTTATTGACTTTTAAATTCCTTAAAAAAACAATATCCGTAACTGAAATTATCTGCAACTAACGGATAATCCGAAATAATTTCATATCCGCTTCCGTATCCGAAATTTCATATCTATAACGTCCCTGCAAGATATGTTCCGAAGGCAGTTGTAAGGGTTTATACAACGACTAGCTTTTGCTCGCAGCTGTGTTCGCGTTAATTTATCCCTTTAGGGGTGAAATTTATCAAAATCCTTTCTTAGGGGATGACTACGTCATAGTAGCTTTATGCAAGCAAAGTCTCAGCCCGATAGCTTTAAAATTGACGAAGTTTCATATAAACTTTCATCCCCTATTTTATCCCCTTGGGGGTAGAATTAATCAAAATCCTTTCTTAGCGGATGCCTACGTCATAACATCTACCTGCATGTTAAATTTCAGCCCGATCCGTCCAGTGGTTTGGGCTGTGCGTTGATAGATCACTATGTCAGTCACCTTTGAGTTATATATATTTAGATTTCTGTTACTGCAATATGGCGTCGATGCTCTTCATCATCAAGATGGTATATAAAGTAGCTAAAAATATATTTATTGATATTTATGTATAAATTTTATATGTATTTATCATTATATAGCATAAAATAAAGTCGCTACCGCTATCTGTCCCTATATATGCTTAAATCTTTAAAACTTAACTACTTACTTATTCCTCGCACGGTGCGTGCGAGGAATCGAACCAGCGAACTTGGGAAGTAAAACGATATACTAAACAAACATAAAAATTAATAATTTGTAGGCGACAGTGGTCATAGATGTTCAATTTTAATAAGGCTGATTTAAATGAGATAATTGTACAACATTATTTCATGTAATACAAAATTTACTCCCATAGGATCGTTTGTGCTAATTTTGTATGAGAACAACTGTTTGTTTGTTTAACAGTACATGTTGCGAGGTATTATGTAGCTTGATTATACTCTTGGGCATTGTCCAGAGGACTGCAGTATAGTTTCATTACGGACAATGTAGGAAGTTTCTTGATTATTGGTCGAAAATTTTCACAATATAAACTTAGTTTAAACTTTTATGTTTTACTAGCTATCCCGGCAAACGTTTTGCCATATAAATTAAAAATAGGGGTAAGTAGGTAAACATATACCAAAATAACATTTTTTACAATTTTTGTCTGTCTGTCTGTTTGTTCCGGCTAATCTCTGAAATGGCGGGACCGATTTTGATGGGACCTTTTTTGGTAGCTAGGTAATAATACCTAGCTACCTTTTATTTTAGAAAAATAAAGTTATATTCCACGGACGAAGCCGCGTGTACACCTAGTAATGTAATCGAAGTAAAATAATATCTATCTATCTAATAATAATATCTCATATATAATATCTCATAGATAATTCTTTAATTAACTTTTTTGTTAAATTCCACGCAGACGGAGTCGCAGGTCTAGCTAATAAATTCCCCTAATATTACGCACCCTCATGGACAGGAGCAACCACTTACCATCAGGTGAGCCGCAAGCTCGTTTGTCCTCTATGCTATAAAAGTCTCTGTACTGAAACAAAACCTCGGCCCGGTCAGGAAGGCGCCTAAATTTCAACAATGTTTACTCGAGACTATATACTAGTGTTACTCGTTACTTATACTTACCAGCCATGCGTTTTGGCATTCAATACCTTCCTATACTAATGATGCAAATAAGTTTATTGTGCAAAAAAAAAAAACAGTTACAAAAATGGACTTAGCTAAGGTTCTATATAGAAATAGAAATAGAAATAATCTTTATTCAAATAAACTCATTACAAGCACTTTTGAATAGTCATATTTTGATTCTACCACTCATTCGGAATGCAGATTCATCACAAGAAGAATGAGCAAGAAACTTGTGTGTTGCTCTTTTTAATAGATGTTTTTTTTTATATAAATAATTACAGTATAACAAGTAAGAGGCATGCGATAATCAACATAGAAGTCGCTACGCACTCATTATTAGTGTAATCAGATAATATTGTCAGTGCTATGGATTTAAAGTTTTTCTATAAAAACATTATTATCGTTAACGAATTCTTCAATTTTATAGTAAGCTTTTTTGCAAAGGAACTGTTTTATTTGACATTAAATCTTTTTTCTGGCAGATTTATAACATACTCTGATATTTTATTGTAAAACCTTACGCAATTGCCATAAAACGAATTACTAACTTTAGCCAATATCTACTATATATACATATAACTTCACTTTTTATACTAATTTAAAATTTTTATGTAAACAAATCGATTGTATATTAAAAAGTATCATCATCTGCTTCTTCCTTATCCCATTTATTTGGGGTCGGCGTAATATGTTTTTCGCTTCCATTCATCCCTGTTCGCAGTCATCGCGTTATTTACTTCCTTTCTTACTATATCATCTTTCACACAGTCCATCCATCTCTTTTTTGGCCTTCCTCTGCCCTTATAACCATCCACATTCGTTTGTAACGTCTTTCTTAAAATATTATCCTCGTTCCTACGCATTACATGTCCATACCATGATAGGCGATTACTCTTCAACCTCTCTGACACCGGTGCCACTTTCATACTTCCTCTAATGTATTCATTCTTTATCTTATCCATTCTTGTCACACCACACATCCACCTCAACATTCTCATTTCAGTTGCATGCAGTCGTCTTTTATGTATATTAAAAAGTATATATAAAAAAAAAGAAGAAACAGATACAATATTTAAGTCTCAATATAACATTATGTCACTGCTGTCCTTACTAGGTCATTATAATGACCTGTATGAAGGACATCCAGTTATGTACATTCCCTACGTGAAAGTTAGATTCCCTAGATATTAAAGACTAATGCTAATAATAGTACTGCTGTTGTAGGATGCTAATGTGGTACATGTTCGTGAGAATACTTGTGTGTATGTGTGTGTATGTGTGTGTGTGTGTGTGTATGTGTGTGTGTGTATAAAGTGTACTATTATTACAAATTAAGGGGCATAATCAGTTCCTCAGTTTGGTCATAAGTTTTATTTAGCAAATATTCGCGTACGATGTTCTTGAACTGATAATTAGATACCATGAATATCAATGAAGATGCTGTATGATAGGTACAGTGTTTGTGTGATCCCACTAATTTGAACATTTTCAAGTTTTTGAGTGTCTACTGAGTAAAATGTAGGATATAAATACTAGATGGCGCTATTTACAAAATTTTTAATAATCTTTACATTGGGTACTTCATTAGTACTAAACACAAACTACCATTCTATGTTAAGTTTATTTAAATAAAGATTATTTCTATTTCTATGTTTCTTAAAATACCTATACATTGTAAATAAACTGGTTCCTAAAAAAAAAAAAATTCAATTGAATTTCTTGCCAGTTCTTCTCAATTGGATCTATACACCGAACTGGACGGTAGGAAAATATAAAATAAAATTATAATGTAAAAACTTGACGTTCGTAAGCGGCTAAAATGTCCTACATGAATAAATGATTTTTGAATTTGAATTTGAATTTGAATTTCAACTCTGTTTTCTTTCCAGTTACATAAAACCACATCTGTGGAGCATGAGATCCATTTAGTATTCATAAATTTCAGAAAAATTATTATCTTCTTTTCTCTTTTCTTTTCAGTTATATAAAACCACATCTGTGCAACATAAGATCTATTTTCTATTCATAAACTTAAGAAAATATATTATCTTCTTTTCTCTTTTCTTCTCTTCTTCTTTTAACTCTGTTCCCTTTCCAGTTACATAAAATCACATCTGTGGAGCATGAGATCTATTTAGTATTCATAAACTTAAGAAAATTGATTATCTTCCTTTCTCTTTTCTTTTCTTCTTCTTTTAACTCTGTTCCCTTTCCAGTTACATAAAACCACATCTGTGGAGTATAAGATCTATTTTGTATTCATAAACTTAAACCAGAACAATTACGTCGCGCATAACTGGCAGACAAATGGGAAGCATAAACTCAGAATGCAGACGTCTCTATAGCAGTACTTCCCAAACTATTAAACTATACATATAAATAAAATTGGAGTGTCTGTTTGTAATATTTAAATAACCGTTTACTACATGCATATGTATATAAATACGATACTTATACCAAAATAACATTTTTTACAATTTTTGTCTGTCTGTCTGTTCCGGCTAATCTATGAAACGGTTGGACTAATTTTGACGGGACTTTTTTTCGCAGGTAGCTGATGTAATAAGGAGTAACTTAGGCTACTTATATTTTAGAAAAATTGTTTTATTTTAGAAAAATAAAGTTAAATTACGACGCGGTTATGTTATACATATATTGTTAACTTATACATACTACGTACATAAATAATAGGAGTTTAGTACATGGATCGCCTTAAAACCTCTTTCGTGTCGAACTTTGGGAACCACTGGTGTGTATTATAACTTTATACTTGGGTTAGACCTCGAGCAATGCACAACTGTATGCAATAGATGTAGTTCTGCCGATTTGCTTCTGTCTCTTGTATTTAAATAATGTGCCACTAAATATCTCTCAGTAATAACTATGATAATAAATTAATTATCATTGAGTATTTATTTATATATAATATTTAGCTATATATTTAATAATAATAATAATACTAATCTCAGGACAATTTTCAATCAAAAAACATCTTCACACAGCGCCATCTAGACCCAAGTTAAGCTAGCTAAAGCTTGTGTTATGGGTACTAGATAACTGATACAAATACATAGATAATATTTTGTTTCGTAAATACATACATTATACATAGAAAACAACCAGACCGATACAAACAATCATACTCATGAATACAAATGTTTGTACCGTGCGTGGAATCGAACCCGCTGAACGATGTCATTCCACTAACTGCACGTGCAATTTTACAAAACAATCATGGGCTTTGGCATTTATAATATTAGTTTTAACGACTGAGGTTTGTTAAGAACTGTCATCCATCATACTCGTGAACGAGTGCTGTTACAAGGAACTGGTCTTTTATCACTAAGACTGATTTAATCTTATTGTGTATTTATATTTGACCCAAATAAATTAGTGATGATTGGTAGTTTGTATTCACACGTTTCGACTTGTAAAATGTGAACTTACAAGGATTATTTAAAAGTGCAACACACAAGTTTCTTGCTCGTACTTCTTGTGATGAGACAGCTTTCTGACGAGATGACTAGTCAAAAGTGCTTAAATTAAGTTAATTTGAATAAATGATTTTCTATTCTATTCTATACTGTAATAATGTATATTAATAAATTTTAATAAAGTGAAACTAAGTTTTCTGATGGTAAAAGACATTTCAAAACTAACTAGTAACAATCGAACAAAAAAAAATGTATTTAAAATGTATAATAAACTACCTGCCGAGATTTTCTCACGAGACTACAGCATAGGGTTTCTTAAGAAGGGTATATTAAGGTTTCTTAAGGGTCGGCAACGCGCACGTAACACCCCTAGTGATTCAGGCGTCTATAGGCTACGGTAACCATATACCACCAGATGGGCCGTTTGGCACCACAGTAGTAAAAGAACTATTCAAAACTAGAAACTATTCAAAAGTGCTGGAATATAGTTATGTAATTATTTGAATAAAGAATTCTCTATTCAAAAGTGCTTGAACATAGGTATGTAATTATCTGAACAAAGAATTCTCTATTCAAAAATGCTTGAATATAGTTATGTAATTATTTGAATACAGAATTTTCTATTCAAAAGTGCTTGAATATAGTTATGTAATTATTTGGATATAGAATTCTCTATTCAAAAGTGCTTGAATTATGTAATTATTTGAATACAGAATTCTCTATTCAAAAGTGCTTAAATATAGTTATGTAATTATTTGAATAAAAAATTCTCTATTCAAAAGTGCTTGAATAAAGTTATGTAATTATTTGGATATAGAATTCTCTATTCAAAAATGCTTGAATATATTTATGTAATTATTTAAATAAAGAATTCTCTATTCAAAAGTGCTGGACTATAGTTATGTAATTATTTGAATAAAGAATTCAAAAGTGCTATAATATGAATTTTCTATTCTATTCGGACAGCTCACCTTCTGCATTCACAATATTAATATAGAAGTAGGTAATAAACCACAAAATACCAAAGTCGTATAAATTAGGGGAGGTTGTTTTATGTGACGTAAAACATTTGGAGATCCATTTCGTTTATTTGAGACGCGACATTTAAAGAAAGAAATCTGGAGGTAACTTTGTTTTATACCGAAGAATACGCACTATACTAAATATATACATGTAAATAAAATAGCTCGTAGGACAGATGGCCGTTGGGGCAGTAAAGTCCTCGAGTGGCGACCACGGACCGGAAGACGCAGCGTGGGAAGGCCTCCAGCAAGGTGGACCGACGATCTGGTCAAGATCGCGGGAAGGCATTGGATGCGAGCAGCGCAGGACCGATCGTCGTGGAGATCTTTGGGGGAGGCCTATGTCCAGCAGTGGACGTCTTCCGGGCTGCGATGATGATGATGATGATGAAATAAAATTGGAGTGTCTGTTTGTAATATTGAAATAACCGTATTTTACTACATGCATATGAATATAAATACGGTACGTACACCAAAATATCATTTTTACAATTTTCTGTCTGTCTTTCTGGTCCGCCTAATCTCCGAAATGGCTACACCGATTTTGACGGGACTTTTTTTTGATGTAATAAGGAGTAACTTAGGCTACTTTTATTTTTGAAAAACAAAGTTAAATTCCATGCGGACGAAGTCGCAGGTACAGCTTTTACACTATTTTATAATATAAGATATTATATCGATATTATTTATAGTATATGTGAACATATGTTTCATACGCAGAACGTGTTAGGTTTCCACTAGATTAACTGTGACACTAAATCCCTCAAACCTCCATTGTATACCTTCTGACCTTCCAAATAAATAGCCAGCTTCAACCTCTATGATTCAGAATCACTTACTTCCAATAGATAATATTATATATTAACTTTAACATATCAGGGGCCACTGAAACGAAATACAACACAAAAGCTTTCGAGGAATATGGATTTACGACCCTATTACGAGACTTGGAGGGATGGTCTTTGAATGACAGTGATTATAAAGCTCTTGTGGTCACACTTATGTTGATTTAGGATTATACCTTTCTTACATAATGTGTTTGTCGGGTACTGCAAGCGTATTCATTGAATTTTCATGAGATAACAAAGGTGTATGTATTTTGTATGTATATAATTTAACTAGCTTTTGCCCGCGGCTTCGCTCGCGTTAATTTATCCCCTTGGGGGCGTTTTTATCAAAATCCTTTCTTAGAGGATGCCTACGTCATAGTAACTTTATGCATGCAAAGTCTCAGTCTGATCGGTTTAAAATTGACAAAGTTTCGTACAAACTTTCACCCCCTATTTTATTCCCTTGGGGGTAGAATTAATCAAAATCCTTTCTTAGCGGATGCCTACGTCATAACATCTAACTGCATGCCAAATTTCAGCCCGATCCGTCCAGTGGTTTGGGCTGTGCGTTGATAGATCACTATGTCAGTCACCTTTGAGTTATATATAGCTAGATAATAATAATCTCAGGACAATTCACACAGCGCCATCTAGTCCCGAGCTTGTGTTATATACTAGACGACTGATGTATGTGGAAAGAAAGTAAGAAAAAATATTTATTCAGTGCTTTTCAATAGTATAACAATAATAGACAAAAATAGACGACCTCGGTGGTCTAGCGGTCTAGCACACCGGTTTACGTCCGATGGTCGCGGGTTCGATTCCTCGCACGGCACAAACATTTGTATTTATGAGTATGATTGTTTGTGTCGGTCTGGGTGTTTTATATGTATAATATGTATGTATTTACGAAAAAAAATATATCTATGTATTTGTATCAGTTGTCTAGTACCCATAACACAAGCTTTAGCTAGCTTAACTTGGGTCTATATGGCGCTGTGTGAATTATCCTGAGATTATTATTATTATTATTATTATAACAATATAAACAAAACCAAACCAGAAAACAAAATTAAATGTATATGTAATGAAACTTAATTTCACATGTAGATAATTAAAAATAATCATTTTTTATATATAGGCACTGAAATGGCTCCACTCATCTTTATTGTATATTATGTTCTTTGTGAACATACCGCTGGTTTCCAGAACGTTTTTTTCGTCCTGGAGTGGATTGGAGTGTCTGTTTGTAATATTGAAATAACCGTTTTTTACTACATGCATATGAATATAAATAGTACCCTATTAAAATACACCAAAATAACTTTAAATTTCAGAGATTAGCCGGAACAAACAGACGGACTGACAAAAATTTAATAAATAATAGTTTTTTTAATTTTTGTCTGTCGGTCTGTTTGTCCGGCTAATCTCTGGTATAGCTGGACCGATTTTGACGGGACTTTTTTTGGCAGATAGCTGATGTAATAAGTTGTAGCTTAGGCTACTTTTATTTTAGAAAATGAAGTTAAATTCCATCCATCCATGAAGATCATATCCTAACGACGATGTTACATATGAATGTGGATGGTTATAAGGGTAGAAGAAGACCGAAAAAGAGATGGATGGACTGTGTGAAAGATGATATGGTGAGAAAGGGAGTAAATAACGGGATGACTGCGAACAGAGATGAATGGAAGAGAAAAACATATTACGACGACCACAAATAAATGGGATAAGGAAGAAGCAGATTTTTTTTTTATAACACAGGGGACAAACGAGCATTCGGCTCACCTGATGGTAAGTGATTACCGCCGCCCGTGAGCACCCGCAACACCAGGGGAATTGCAAGTACGTTCTCGGCCTTTTAAAAAGAAATAAGCTCTTTTCTTGAAGGTTTCAATGTAGTATCGGTTCGGAAATACCATTGCTGGAAGGTGATTCCACAATGTGGTTGTGCGAGGCAAAAAGTTTCTAGAAAACCGTACTGTGGAAGACCGCCATTCATCCAGATGATGATGATGAAGTTAAATTCCATGCGGGAGAAGTCGCGGGAACGATTTGTAGCCATAATGTCGCATAATGGATGATATAACGACTCCCAAGAACTTTTATCCCCATAAAACCGACACCGCGAGAATCATCTCAACTTGTTCAAGCTTGAATGATAAACACTCAAAACTATGATACGATGTGTTTATTGACATTTTATAGCTCCACTCCACAGATTATTACTTGTGAAGACATAAAATATAGAATATATATGACTGTGAATGCAACATACAATTGATACAGTCTATTTCAATGATAATTAACGAAAATAATGATATCATTACTAGTGATGTGTCGACTCGAGTTTACTCGAGTTGCGCTGAATTCGAGTTAACTCGAGTTGAATTATGCCAACTCGAGTTGGAAGAATTCAACTGGTAAATGAACGAATCAAGTGAAAGAGCGAGAGCGTGATTCTGTCATCGAACCGACAATGACATGAAATTTTCCGATCATTTCATATCATACAATTTTCACTCGTCCCAAATATTTCAATATTGATTTGAGGTTGTTATCATTTTTTTTCGCACATTCGTCCGGTTATGTTAGGGGCCGTTCAAGTATTACGTAAGCACTATAGGGGGGACGGGGGGGTCTTTTCTTTGCTTATTTTGGATGACATGGGGGTGGGGGAGTCTGTATGATGATTACGTCATCGGTCGTAATTTAATTTTTTACACGAGTGGCAACCCTCACATTGTCTCTGCTAAAAAAAACAATACATTAATTGAGAAATGTTTACGTAAGCATGGGGGGAGGGGGTAAGAGCTTTGCTTACTTTTGCTGACAAGGGGGATGGGGGGTAAATAATTGTGATAAATCTGCTTACGTAATACTTGAACAGCCCCTTATCAATAAAATGATTATGCGTTCCATGAGACCTTCAGCTGCTTTAAAGTGTCATTTCTACTCGCCCCCTATAGTTTGGTGAAGCCTTCAATGCTAGCTGCGCCCAAAAACATTAGAACTGTTCGAAAAAAGAAATTTTTTATTCCAGGTAACTCTAGTCTACTCGAGTTAACTCGAGTTACCTGAACTTCAACTCGAGTCAGGTTTATTACGAGTTAGCACATCTCTAATCATTACTATAATAAATGGGATAATTTAGTTGGATTAATTACCAAATACAATGTGTTCTTACTGTTCATAGTACTAGGATATCATAAGAAGTGAATAGTGGCAAGTTGAAAACGCGCATTGATGGTATAAGACGGATGAGCTACCTATCACTGCTCAACCATATTTAAGGCAACCCAATGACCCGACCGACCATTACAATCTGTCATTAATTTTTTAAATATTTCACCGACGTCGGAGAGGTTGAAGAGTAATCGTCTATCGTGGTATGGGCATGTAAGGCGTAGGAATGAGGATCATATCCTAAGGACGGTGTTACATATGAATGTGGATGGTTATAAGGGCAGAGGAAGACCGAAAAAGAGATGGATGGACTGTGTAAAAGATGATATGGTGAGAAAGGGAGTAAATAACGGAATGACTGCGAACAGAGATGAATGGAAGAGAAAAAAAAAATAATTACGCCGACCCCAAATAAATGGGATAAGGAAGAAGCAGATGATGATTAAATTTTATATATTAAAAAAATTGGACCAATTTCAAGACGCACCGTTGAAGTTGTGGAGTTTAAAAGCCGCGATCCATCATTGTCGTCCTTCGTCACCTCAACGTCACTTATTGACAGCCAACTATTTGTTACAAGAAATTAAGTTACCAACGGTAGACATTAACTATATGTGTATTTTTTTAACTAAGCATTACCTTGTTGTTATATTATATGCTAGCTGTTCCCGCGACTTCGTCTTTATTTTTATTTAACTTTATTTTTCTAACTAAAATAAAAGATATTTTAAAAAATAAAAGTAGCCTAAGTTACTTAAGGCAGGTAGCTGATGTAATAAGGCATCAGCTACCTGCCAAAAAAAGTCCCGTCAAAATCGGTACAGCCATTTCAGAGATTAGCCGGAACAAACCGACCGACAGACAGACAGACAAAAATTGTAAAAATTGTTATTTTGGTGTATGTATCGTATTTACATTCATATGCATGTAGTAGAAAACGGTTATTTCTATATTACAAACAGACGCTCCAATTTTATTTATACGTTTAAATGAGTATTTAATTGAATTAGTGCTAATTGGTAGTTTGTATTCACACACTTAAACTTAAAAATGTAACAATGAAATTTTTTAAAAGAGAAACACGCAATCTTCTGTCAC
The DNA here is from genome assembly GCF_030625045.1 of Achroia grisella. Taxonomy (NCBI): domain Eukaryota; kingdom Metazoa; phylum Arthropoda; class Insecta; order Lepidoptera; family Pyralidae; genus Achroia; species Achroia grisella. The sequence continues at coordinate 930,406 of NW_026713018.1, read as the reverse complement.
ATTCTTCTCGTAATGAGACTGCTTTCCGAATGAGCAGTAGATTAAAAATATGTGATGTCTATTCAAAAGTGCATCAATATAAGTTTATTTGAATAAATGATTTTCTATTCCATTCTATTCTAAGTATAGAATACCTTATGTTAATATACTCATTAGAGTATAGTTTACTGTATATATATGTATATCTACATACAATATAATGAAAAACAGAAAATAAACTTACTTTCAAAAGTTATAATAAATAAATAACCCTGGACAATTAACACAGCGCCATCTAGTACCATGGTAAGGTTATTATGAACTCTACATTTATTCATACCTATAGCAACCCTTAATATTGTGTTAATGCGATTTTAGCACAGATTATCAGCCTCGGTGGTCTAGTGGTTAAGCACACCGCTTTGCTTCCGATGGTGCGGGTTCGGTTTCTCGCACGGCACAAATATTTGTATGCATGAGTATGATTGTTTGTCGGTCTGGGTGTTTACTATGTATATTATGTATGTATTTACAAAAAATATACAACTATGTATTTGTGTCAGTTATCTAGTACCCATGACACAAGCTTTACTTAGGTCTAGATGGCGCTGTGTGAATTGTCCTGAGATTATTATTATTATTATTGAGTAACCTACCATAAACGGTAATTAATATTAATTTACGGAAATTCCCACAACACTATTTAAGAAGAGTGGTAGATAAAAAACAAATTGTTATGACTATTCAAAAGTGCTTAAATTAAATTTATTTCAATAAATTATTTTCTATTCTATTCTATTCTATTCTAATCGCAAAAAAGCTACGGTAACGATTTACCATCAGATGGGCCGTATGCCTGTAGTAATATAAAAAAACATAGGTAATGTCAGACTTGTTACCGAAATAAAAAACAACAGCTAGTTAATAATTCCAAAAAACTGACAATATAGTTTGTGAGTTTAAGAATATAATAGTAAGATGTATCTCCGAAACAATAAAAAACAGACTATAGTTAAATCATAAGCACGTTCTGATGAAACACTCCAAAAAATATAAGATCCTGTTTAAAATGAAGGATTCCCGTAATCCCCTAACTGAGTAGACGTTATACACAGTTCTGGGTCACATCTTAGCGGAGTTTTTTTTAATATACGAGATCTTATTTATCATGTCGCGACATTGCGTTACTTTATTTTATTACCCGCAGAAAAATAAACTCAAATAATTCATTTAATATCAAAGAAAACGTATATTTATCGTTAAACCGTTAAGTACATTGTAACTAACTCCACTGAAAGTCAGTATTTTACAATTCTTTTAAATATGTATTTTGTACTACAATTGACACGGGCTATCTTCATCTAGAATACATATATATATAACCCAGATAACCCTGGATAACCCTGGATAACCCTGGACAATTAACACAGCACCATTTAGTCCCACGGTAAGCAGAGCAGACTTATCTCCGAAATAAAAAACAGACTATAGTTAAATCGCAAGCATGTTCTGATGAAACACTCCAAAAAAAAAAAATAATCTCAGGACAATTCACACAGCGCCATCTAGACCCAAGTTAAGCTAACTAAAGCTTGTGTTATGGGTACTAGACAACTGATACAAATACATAGATATTTTTTTTTCGTAAATACATACATATTATACATAGAAAATACCCAGACCGATACAAACAATCATACTCATCAATACAAATGTTTGTGCCGTGCGAGGAATCGAACCCGCGACCATCGGACGTAAAGCGGTGTGCTAGACCGCTAGACCGCCGAGGCCGTCAAAAATATAAGATCCTATTTAAAATGAAGGATTCCCTTAATCCCCTAACTGAGTAGACTCTATACAAAGTTCTGGGTCACATCTTAGCGGAGTTTTTTTTTTAATATACGAGATCTTATTTATCATGGCGACATTGCGTGTTTACTTTATTTTATTATCCGCAGAAAAATAAGCTCAAATAATTCATTCGATATCAAAGAAAACCGACATTTATCGTTAAACGGTTAAGTACATTGTAACTCTTCTACTTACCGTAAAGTCCACTGAATAAATTTTTTTTTACAAATCTAAATGGCTCGACTTTTGAAGATGTATTTTGTGCCTACTACAATTGATACGGGCGATGTTAATCTGCAAATATCCTCGTATATATATATATATAAGTAGCTGTTCCCGCGACTTCGTCCGCGTGGAATTTAACTTTATTTTTCTAAAATAAAAGTAGCCTAAAGAGCTAAAAAATATTTTGTTCGTCTTAATTTATTACCATTAGGTTTCAACTAATACATTTACATCCTGCATCATCCCTTATTTTATCCCCATGGGGGTTGAATTTATCAAAATCCTATTTAAGGGAACGTCTTCATTATAGTAGCTCCAATCTTTAATTTCAGTTCAATCAGTCGAAAATCTAAGAAGATTTATACAAACTTTCTTCCCCTATTTTATCCCCTTGGGGGTAGAATTCATCAAAATACTTTCTTAGCGGATGCCTTCGTCATAACATCTACTTGCATGCCAAATTTCAGCCCGATCCGTCCAGTGGTTTGGGCTGTGCTTTGATAGATCACTATGTCAGTCAGTCACCTATGAGTTATATATATTTAGATATATACGAGTGAGATATATTCAGATGCAGCAGCCAGAATCATTGGTAATCAACGTCTATGTAACAGACTCGACCCATTGGCTTAGCGGCGAGATATTGCAACTCCGTGCATTTTGTACCGCATACATCACAGGGAGTGTTCTAAGGAATTGTTCGGATTAATACCAGCTGCTGAGTTTCACCACCGTACCACCCGCCAGAAACTAAAATACCATCCTGATGATCTGGATGAATGGCGGTCCTTCACAGTGGGGTTTTCTAGGAACTTTTTGCCACGCATTGTGGAATCACCTTACAGCAATGGTATTTCCGAACCGATACGATATTGAAATCTTCAAAAAAAGAGCTTATTCCTTTTTTAAAAGGCCGACAACGTACTTGCAATTCCTCTGGTGTTGCGGGTGCTCATGGGCGGCGGTAATCATTTACCATCAGGTAAGCCGCATGCTCGTTTGTCCCCTGTGTTATATAAAAAAAGATTGTATACAAAATCTATACTTTAAAATAAATTAATATAATAAATCTAATTATTTTCATCAGAATCGTTATTGAACGCAAATGTCACACTAGGGAAATTAGTCGGTGCTAAGTTTACGATGTTAGAGTAAAAAGAAAACGAGTTATTTAAACTGAATATAAATAAAATGTTAATGAAAATAATAATAAATTCAAATTCAAATTCAAAAATCATTTGTTCATGTAGGACATTTTAGGTCCATATGAACGTTAAATGTTTTATATTATTTGTTCAAAATCTACCCTGTACCATCGTAAGCACAGATTATTATATTAGAGTCCGTTAGTTTGTGTTCCCGCGGTTTCTGTTCCCCTCCCTTACCTACAGTACTGAACTGACCGTACGCCGGCCATGACGCGCGCGCGCATTGTTTTGTGAATTAAAATAAATTAGAACTGTGTTAAACCTACTGTGAAACTGGAAAGCTAGCGAAGATACCTTCGAGACCCTGAAGCCCAAGAAATCCGCAGAACCATACAGGTACGTGACAGACGCTTCCACATAGTTTTCCCTATATATATACATAGTACTTTCCCTAACATTTTGGTAGCAGAGAGTAAATTCCCTAACATTATTTTTTTCCCTACCGTCCAGTTCATACTAAACTGGAACACTGGTACTGGTTAGATCTGGATAGATCCAATTGAGAAGAACTGGCAAGAAACTCAATTGAATAACTTTTTTTTAAAAGCCAGTTTATTTACAATGTATAGGTATTTATATATGTTTTCTATGTATATTAAATTAAATACATAGAAAACACCTAGTCCGACAAACTAATCATAGTCATGAATATAAATGTTTCTCGAGCAATGCACATCTGGATGCAATAGATGTAGTTCTGCCGATTTGCTTCTGTCTCTTGTATTTAAATAATGTGCCACTAAATATCTCTCAGTAATAACTGTGATAATAAATTAATTATCATTGAGTATTTATTTATATATAATATTTAGCTATATATTTAATAATAATAATCTCAGGACAATTCACACAGCGCCATCTAGACCCAAGTTAAGCTAAAGCTTGTGTTATGGGTACTAGATAACTGATTCAAATACATAGATAATTTTTTGTTTCGTAAATATATACATTATACATAGAAAACAACCGGACGATACAAACAATCATACTCATGAATACAAATGTTTGTGCCGTGCGAGTAATCGAACCCGCGACCATCGGACGTAAAGCGGTGGGCTAAACAGCTATACCACCGAGTAGTCAGTATAACGTTACATATTACAATTTCAGTTAACCAGAAGACACCTTCGTAGTAATACATACATATATATTTATATGTATGCTAGCTGTACACGCGACTTCGTCCACATGGAATTTAACTTTAATTCTCTAAAATAAAAGTAGCCTAAGTTACTCCTTATCACATCAGCTACCTGCCACTAAAAGTCCCGTCAAAATCCGTCTCTCCATTTCAGAGATTAGCCGGAACAAACAGATCGATTAATACTAAATAAGTTATTTCATTAAAGGAAATTTACATACATTAATACAAACAATCACAAAAAACAATCATTGTAATCCAAAGCGGCACATCGAGGCAGCGTACCCAAGAAGCTCACTAAAATGTTCAGACTTGTGGCGGCGTGGTGGGCCGGGTCATTGGGCTCTCTAAAATATGGTCGAGCGCAGTGATGGCTGGCTCAACGTTGCCTCTTTGAATGGCCATACTTAGCCTTTGGGCAAAGTAGCTACGTGCTCTCGTCACAAGTAACCTCGATGAGCCGCAGATTATATTACAAACAGACAGACAAAAACTGTAAAAAATGTTATTTTGGTGTGTGTATCGTTTTTATATTCATATGCATGTAGTAAGAAACGGTTATTTCAATATTACAAACAGACACTCCAATTTTATTTATACGTCTAGATATAAACAAAATAAGGCTTCCCGATCACGTAGGCAAGCCTGTTTGTTAGTTGAAAGTTATACGAGTTTCTACATTTTGCTTGTTATCTTAATACCTGAGGATATATCAGTATTAACTTTGTAAAGTGTAAATATATTTATATGAACTAAACTTATCTAGGTACCTAGTGTTAAGTTATAGTGATAAATATCCCAATTATATAGATATATATATATATGTTATTCTATTCTTTTCTATTCTACACTTTATTTATTTTTTACCATAGATAATCTAATCATTACTATAATAAATGGGATAATTTAGTTGGATTAATTACCAAATACAATGTGTTCTTACTGTTCATAGTACCAGGATATCATAAGAAGTGAATAGTGGAATAAAGCATATATACTCGTATATTATATAACTCAAAGGTGACTGACATAGTGATCTATCAACGCACAGCCCAAACCACTGGACGGATCGGGCTGAAATTTGGCATGCAGTTAGATTTTATGACGTAGGCATCCGCTAATAAAGGATTTTGATTAATTCTACCCCCAAGGGGATGAAATAGGGGACCAAAGTTTGTATGAAACTTTGTCAATTTTAAACCGATTGGGCTGAGACTTTGCATGAATAAAGCTACTATGACGTAGACATCCCGTAAGAAAGGATTTTGATAAATTCCATCCCTAAGGGGATAATTTACCGCGAGCGAAGCCGCGGGCAAAAGCCAGTTTATTTCATAAAACTTAACTTCAGTAAAATTGTAACTATAACTGCACACTAGGCTATGCCTATATCGTGGAAGTCAAAGCAGGTTTGACAGTTAACGTTACATTGGTACAGCGATCAGAGTATATACAATAATGTATTAATACAAGTAATAAATGACAAAAAATAAAGAAAGAATACAATAATAAAAATTACAGATATATGTATATGTTATTGTTAGTTCGCGAGTGTGTGTTTGAGTGAGTAAGAATGGTATTTAATAGAATAGAATAGAATCTATACACCCTCGATTAAATAGAAAAAATCGAAGCTAGAATAGCCTCCTTTTATATAAGTCAATTAAATTAACCACGGCGTCTTAATACTTTTAAAATGATATATAACACTTCTATGTAAATTTAAAACTTTAAAAGGACAAAATAATTAAAATAAATTAAAAAACTGTAAATGTCAGGCAGGCCAGGCAATAGGAGATACTCGTACAAACCACAAATACAAACATTAAAAAAAAACAGAGCCAATGTAGATCACAACTCAAGATAATGCTGGAGACATGATTTCCAATGCTGGTTTTCAGTTAGTTCTGTTTTCACATCTTCCTTATTCATTCGACATCTTCCTTCTTGAATAAATGGCCGCCCGCCTAACATTTTAAAAACGCGTTTAATTATTATAATCCCAAATATTAAAGAAAATAATATTCTAAGTTTTTACACATTTTACCCTTGAGGGCGTTAAATTAAATAGGGGATGACTTTAGGCAATTGAATTGAAGCTAGAACTGTTTCACTTTTCTGTATTTCTTTATTTGGTTAAAGTCTACTATTCCACATAGACAACGGCATTGCTTGTATTGATATATTTACGAATCCATCGGTACATCAAAGAGAAAAATTGAAAATATAGCGTAATTTTTTATTAAATTCAGTGTATAATAAATCAAACGCAAGCTGGCTGTGACGTGTTGCAACGCACGGACAATATTTGCATTTTTATTACTATCAACTACACAGGACTAGTTGTCATATGTTTTTGAACTTTATACATTAAAATAGCTGTTCCGGCAAACGTTGTTTCGCCATATACATTATTTCTGGATATGCCACCCTTATTTATTTATTTAACTTTGTTGGCCCGCGATTTTTCGGCTCATACACCCTCACACCTTCTAATTGTACGGCCACTCCTATTTGTGCCACAACCACAGGTGACTGACACTGACGTCAACCTCTCGAGACTGGACAGATGGCGTAGGATTCAGCACATACGACAACATTTCTGGAGACGATTTCATAATGAATACATTTCCATACTTCAGGTAAAAACAAAATGGCTCCATTCATCAGGCGAGGTGAAACTTAGAGGTTTGTCCTGATCAAGGACAAGACAGCACCTCCACTACTATAGTGCCTGCTTCGGGTCGTTAAGATCTACCCTAGCGTGGACGGCGTCATAAGAGTGGCCGAACTGAAGACGAAGAAGGGCACTATTCGTCGTGCCTTCAACTGCATCTGCCCTCTTCCTGATCATTGAAGACATCAGTTCAACCCCAGGAGTCTGTTAGAGCGCAAGAGACAGTGGACGGCTGCGGGATCTGCGGGCGGCGCGGGGCGTCCGAGCAGGCACCGAGCCCGATCTGCCACGAAGACTCACTCGGATATTCCGTGCATTGGGTGCCTTTTTTTTTCGGACTACTCTAATGCTCTTGGCCGCAGCTGGCCTTTACAGCTTCACCGGACGTTAGGGGGCGAGTGCAGATGGCACTCCAAACCCGCGGAAGGACTTATGGAGCGGCTGAAGGCCAACTCCTGCCTGACGGATACGACTTTAGTCTGAGGGCACCGCTAGGGGTTCGAACCTCGGCTCAGGCCGTCGTAATTTCGATCCCCGTTTGAATTGGACGGGGGATCGATCGTAGTGGCGCCCGGGTGCGCCGGTGTGGAGCGCCCGGGCGCGCGCAGGCGCCGGGTTGAATCCGCGATATTGTGCATTAGGTGCCGTACGTACTTTATCTCATAAAACACTTGTAATATATCGACAATACATAATTCCACAGCGTGATATTATTTCACCACCCTAACCGGGCCTTGTCAACTTCTATTCACAAAAATAAAGTGTACATATTGTTATAATTTATTATAAAAATATTCCCTTTTTTAGAGACAGCAAACGCCATCTATTTTCATGTGTAGTGGTTGTTAATTTAAAACTTTCGTGTTTAATATACATTACTTAAATTATTAACCGGTAAATACCTTTATTTGCCATAAAATTATTCGTGTTAAGACCCGGTTAATAATTTAAATAATGTGTAGTGGTTGTAAAAAATATGTGTAAGAAAGCCTATTACAGGATAGACGAATTCATAGACGACAACATATCAAGTAAATAATTAGTTTATTAGCATACAACGTTATAATTTGTTTATCTCATTGCTTTCTTGATTCAATTATTTTAGAAATTTGAAAGCGTAGCGGGTTTTGTATTAATTGCCGCATGCATTCTTATGTGAAATGTGAATACTATAAACATCAGATGGCAATTGTGAGTAGCTATGACGTGGTCTGGTGTTTTGAGTAGTCATGCTCACTAAAATGTCCAGACTTGTGGCGGCCTGGTGGGCCGGGTCATTGGGCTCCCTAAAATATGGTCGAGCGCAGTGATGGCTGGCTCATCCGTCATACTCGTGAACGGGTGCTGCTTGTAGGGACTGGTCTGCTCTAATCACTATGACTGATTTCCTCTTATTAATTGTTTAACTAGTTGGTTATGTATTCAATATTTTTTTTCTTTTTGAGTATTTAATTGAATTAGTGCTAATCGGTGGTTTGTATTCACACACTTAAACTTAAATTGTAAGTAAGAATAAATTATTTAAAAGAGCAACACACAAGTTTCTTGCTTGTTCTTCTTGTGATGAGACAGCATTCCGAATGAGCGGTAGATTAAAAAAAAATGTTATGACTATTCAAAAGTGCTTCAATGTAAGTTTATTTGAATAAATGATTTTCTATTCTATTCTATTCTATTGTCAATGATGTAGGTTAGTAAATAGAATTTTTCTCACTGTCTTTCTGTTGCCACCATTGTGTTTTATTCTCACACTAGCTTTTGTCCGCGGCTTCGCTCACGTTAATTTATCCCCTTAGGGGTGGAATTTATCAAAATCCTTTCTTAGGGGATGCCTACGTCATAGTAGCTTTATGCATGCAAAGTCTCAGCCCGATCGGTTTAAAATTGACAAAGTTTCATATAAACTTTCATCCTCTATTTTTGCCTTTGGGGGTAGAATTAAACAAAATCCTTTCTTAGCGGATGTCTACGTCAGAACATCTACCTGCATGCCAAATTTCAGCCCGATCCGTCCAGTGGTTTGTGCTGTGCGTTGATAGATCACTACGTCAGTCACCTTTGAGTTATATATATAAATATGTAGATATGGCGTACTTAACACCTTACAACGTTATCTACCAGGCAACCATGAGTGATGCAGAGAAAGATTATTGGCCGTGCAATATAAATGATACATGTAAAAAAAATATATAAATGTCTAGTATAAAATAATATATATACGTTGTGTTATGTATGTATGTATTTACGTTATGTATGTCGAAGCAAAGACGACAGATGAACATACAGAACCCTAATATGGCCGAATCCGACCTTGGATGGTAAGCAGAAGCGTAGGCAGACCAACCGCCAGATGGTCTGATGACATCAGGAAGACGTTAGGACCGACCTGGACAGAAAATTATGCAAGAGGCATACGTCCAGCATTGAACATATATTAGTCCACTGCTGGACGTATGCCTCTTGCATGATTTTCCACTTCGTTCTGTGTGAAAGAGAAGAAGAGAGAGATCACTACTATTCAGATTTTTAATAAAATAGCCGTTGTTTCCTACTCCAGTTACAGGTGTAGTGGCGTTTCCTCTTCAGTTTGGCAAAATCTGGAGAATTTTGTTGTGAATGCATTTTCCTACGGTTTAATAATGATTTCTCTCATTAGTCCCCTATTGCTTGTAATTATCAGAGTCGGTATACTAATGAGTGCGGGTCGCCCCTGATCATGTAATAAATGGTCCATATCTAAATGCCTTTTATTTCCCACGATATCCTCAGATTTAAGCACAGGGGAATAAATGAAAGGAAATTTATTACCTCAATTTAGAATCTTGCATACAAGATAAAAGACTATTTATAAATTGTTTTTTTTAAATGAATTACATTTACCACAAAGTACTTATAAGTGACTAGCTTTTACCCGCGGCTTCGCTCACGTCACTTATATATAACTAGCTTTTGCTCGCGGCTTCGCTCGCGTTATTTTATCCTCTTAGGGGTGGAATTTATCAAAATCCTTTCATAGTAGCTTTATGCATGCAAAGTCTCAGCCCGATCGGTTTAAAATTGACAAAGTTTCATACAAACTTTCATCCCCTATTTTATCCCCTTGGGGGTAGAATATCATTACATAGTACAAAACAAAGTCGCTGTCGCGGTCAGTCCGTATGCTTAAATCTTTACAACTACGCAACGGATTTTGAAGCGGTTTTTAATAGATAGAGTGATTCAAGAGGATTGTTATTATATAATACACGTACACCCGTGCGAAGTCGGGGCGAGTAGCTAGTAATATTATAAACGTGAAAATTTGTTACTATGGATAGATATTTGTTTCTGTTTCACGCAAAAACTACTGAACTGATTTTGATGAAACTTTACAGTAATATAGCTTATACATCAGAATAACATATAGGCTATAAATTTCATGCGGGTTAAACCGCCATGCAAACTAGTACATAGTATATACAGAAAACACCTATACCAATAGAAATAATCATACTCATGAATACAAATGTTTGTACCGTGCAAGGAAGATAACCCGCGACCATTGGATGTAAGGCGGTGTGCCAAATCACTAGACCACCGCACCGAGGCCTTTTGACATGGATGTAACTTTTAATTACATCTGCATACAGTACATTTTTCAGTAAACCAAACTGTTTATATACAAAATACACGAAGACCTTATAATAAAATAAAAGCATAATTTATATCCAATTGTTGCTATATATTTTTTAAACTCTATGTTTGTAAAAATACGCTATATTCTACTTAAACAAAAAAGTATGATTATCATTGTCAATTATTTTTGAAGGCTAAAATATGTACCATAATGGTATATATTTTAGCCTTCAAAAATATATATGATGTTTATTTATTTATTCATTTACTATCTACTCGCATCGGCTTCGCACGGGTGTACAATATATTATATATACACCTTGCTCTTGAATCACTCTATCTATTAAAAGAAACCGCTTCAAAATCCGTTTAAAAGATATAAGCTACATACACTTAGGTGGCAAACAAGCATACGGCCCATCTGATGGTAAACGGTTACCGTAGCCTATGGACGCCTGAAACACCAAGGGTGTAACACACGCGTTGCCAACTCTTAAGAAACCTTAATATACCCTTCTTGAAAAACCCCATGCTGTAGTCTCTCGAGAAAACCTCAGCAGGTAATTCATTCCACAATCTAAGTGTACGCGGGAGGAAGCTCCTCTGAAACCGCACGGTCCGAGACCACTTAGGTTCCAGCGTGTGGGGATGAATTCCCTGTCGATGGTGAGCGGTGCGATGGTAAAAGGTAGCTGTAGGCATCATGTCAAATAATTCATCAGAACACAACCCGTTGTATATACGGTAGAACACACAAAGCGATACGAAGTCTCGCCTCAAGCTAAGTGGTTCGATACCGTTTGAGAGTTGATAATGCTTGTATATTATACTATATATTTTAGCCTTTAAAAATATAAAAATATAGCCTTCAAACATATATATTTTGTTTATTTATTTATTCATTTATTAAAAAGCCAACAGCTTACAATCCTACATATTAAATCAACAGTACATTTCTAGAAAAAGCCCAGGTTTTCAATGACTTAGCAAAAGAAAAAAAAACATAATATGGCAAATAGAATAAAGATTAATTTAGCAGTAAAAATCAAATATTATAAATTTCATAATAAATAAAAGTAATAGAACATTTAAGAATTATAAATACGATAATTGTATCTGAATTAAAAATCACTTGTGTGTATATGAGAGTATGTGAAAAAGAATGTGTGTGTATATGTATAATTTAAGTGAATGAAGCATGTATGATGTTAAATCATAAAATTATTATATGTAGATAAAAATCATGCTGGAACACTCCTTTTTAATTTGTACAGTGTGATATTCAATATTTGAGGACTTTGATTTGTCAATTTCCAACCGCCTTCAGGAAAAACTCGACTGCTGAAAACCACTTCGCCTTCACCACAGAATAGTTCAATCGAACTTGCATCTAAAAATATTCTCCATGACTTTGAATCTAATGGACTCCACTCTACCTGTCTTATGTCACCGGATCCTCTATCTACTATAACCTTTTCTACATCAGGATCCCATTTTAGCCACACTTTGCCCCCACCCTCTCTACCTTCGAGTAACAGTTCAATTTTATTTTCCAAATCACCTTCTACTATAATTTCGCCAGTTTTTTCAAAATTTATCACTTCTCCTGCTTGGAATTCTCCATCTAGCAATTTCTCTTCTCTAAGACTAATCATAGATTCCACTGGCTTCATTATAATACGATCTCCAACTAGGCTAAGTTCTCTAATAAGAGTCAGGGCTCCAGCCCAGCCATCTGCTTCTTCAGGATGAGGTACCTCCCACATACCAAACCAAGCGATAACGTATCTCTTCCCATCTAAATCTGTCGTTTGTGTTGCATAAAAGTCATGTCCATAATCCATTTCTTGAAATTGCACCTCTTGAACGAATTCATAAGTGTCATAATTGAAAGTACCTATTATATAACCTGTTTGATAAGTATTCTTGTACCGGTCACCTTCTGGATTAATACCTTGGGGTGACATTAACAATATATGTTTGCCATTTAATTCAAAGAAATCAGGACATTCCCACATGTAACCCATATCACCAGTAGATTCACCGATAACTGTCAAAAAGTCCCAATCCTTCAAATCGCTTGATCGATATAAAAGAACTCTACCTCTTTCATCTGATGTTTTGCTGCCAATGACTACGTACCAGAAGTCTCCATGCCTCCAAACTTTGGGATCTCTGAAATCTGGAGATCCGTTAGGCGCTGCCGGTAAAACAGGATTGCCTTCATAGTTTCTAAAATTTATGCCATCGTCGCTGTACGCCAGAAATTGAGTTTCATTATAATACGGTTCACTATCGGTAATTTCATGAGCAGTGTACATCAGTGTCAATGTATCTCCATCCACAACAGCACTCCCTGAGAAACACTGGACATCTCCAGGCACCAATGCTGTTGGTAGTGTCTTCCAATTGACCAAGTCGGGGCTCGAAGAATGCCCCCAATGCATTGGGCCCCATACACTATCATACGGATAGAACTGGTAGAAAATGTGGTATTCTCCCTTGTAATATGAGAATCCATTGGGATCATTCATCCAACCTACAGGAGGAGCAACATGATAATGTAATCTGTACCTTGGGTTTATATTTTGCTTTGTTTTTTCAATATATTCTTCTACTTCAGCAACTGTAGCATGTTGCCTTTGATTAGCAGACTCTGAATTTACTATTGTTAGAAGACAAAACACCGTTAACAATCTGATTACCGTCATGACTGCGGCTTGTATGTAAAATAAGATATATTACATGATATTCCAAGATAGCTACAACTTTGATTATCCAGAGATATATTATCTCAACGATTTTGTTTGTTTGGAAAGAACCAATATTGCAATAAGATAACGGATTCCGATCTTTAACTGATAATGTTATTATGCAACATCTTTACATAGTATAAAATGAAATCGCTTCCGTTGTCTGTTCGCTTATATCTTTAAAACTATGCAACGGATTTTAATACAGTATTCAGCAATAGATAGAAATAGAAATAATCTTTGTTACATAGTATAAAACAAAGTCGCTGTTGCTGTCTGTCCGTCCCTATGTAATTCGCTAATTTCGCTTCCCGTTGTCTGTCTGTATCTATGTATGTTTGAATATTTTTTTTAATAGACAGAATAGTTAGTGTTTCTCAAGAAGAAGGTTTAAGCTACATAACATCCCACTACTGAGCAGTATAACCTATAGTCCGCGCGGGCGAAGCCGCGGGCGGAGAGCTAGTACAAGATAAAGATAATCATCCACCGTTCCAATAACTAAAGACAATATTTTTTCAGTATATACTATACTATAGAAAAATATAGCAAACTGATCGAAATGAAGTAGTAAATAATAAACTTCCTAGTTTGTTTAACCTGTAATGTTCGTTTTATCAATTTATACCTGTGAATTAGTCTTAATGAAGTCTTGTATAGTGAACCAATATGCTACGACTTTGATATCTGAATAATGTACATATTATTACAAACAAACTATTACGAACCGCTGATATTTATCAACATAACTCACGTTCACTGAGTCATCGTACCGAAATTTGATAGTGTAATGCAGTTGAAATCATTTTACTTACTTATACATTTTAAATAGGAATATGTAAATAGAAAGATCCTCCATCACCCATCGTCCCAATAACGAAAGACAATATTTTTTTCACTATATATTAAACTAGATAAAGCAACAGTTTTGCGCAAGTGTGCATATAAGAAATTGGAGTGTCTGTTTGTAATATTGCAATAATAGTTTTTTACATACGGTACATACACCAAAATAACATTTTTTACAATTTTTGTCTGTCTATCTGTCTGTCTGTTTATTCCGGCTAATCTCTGAAATAGCTAGACCAATTTTTATTCTTTTCTGATCTGCAATCAGTCCCAGAACTATGAGCAGATTTTTTGGGTGTGGGATCTAAGAATGGAGTGTCCACCCCAGCGGGAGAATCTACTCCTTAAGCATACTGCAAACATTACACAATGTCGCTTCTTTTTAGTCGCTTGGGGTAAAGTATTTGTAGTAATTGAGCAGCCAGTTGATTTGGGTGGTTACATAGTCGCTTTTTATATTTTTCTTTACAATTGAGGGTCTCCTCCTTTACTCTCAGTACGCCAAGTTCCTTGTGAATTTCGTTGTTGGTGATGTACCAAGCTGGACCGATTTTGACGGGACTTTTATTGGCAGTTAGCTGATGTTATAAGGAGTAACTAGGCAACTTTTATTTTACAAAAATAAAGCTAAATTCCACGCGGACGAAGTCGCGTGTACAGCTAGTTATACATATACGATAAACCTTCCTCTTGAATCACTCTGACAAAGATTGAGTGCGTAGCGGTTTCTATGTTGATTGTCGCATGCCTAATCCTTATTAATCTAAATTTACTTAAAACAACGTTCATTTAAAAGAGCAACACACCAGTGTCTTCTCATTTTTCTTGTGACGAGTCTGCATTTCGAATGAGTGGTAAAATAAAAAACAATGTGCCTATTCAAAAGAGCTTATATTAAGTTTATTTGAATAAAGATTATTTCTTAAGCCTCTATTACCAAGTAAACTAACTTTAGAAAAACTGACGGGAATAAAAACCGTTTACGAGCGTGAATTTTAAATGCTCTCGACTGTGGACCAACAGATATGAATAGGAAGTGCAGTTTTCAGTTTGTAGATGAGATTAGAGATGTGTCAACTCGAGTTGCGGTAAATTCGAGTTAACTCGAGTTGAATTCTGCCAACTCGAGTTGGAAGAATTCAACTGGTAAATGAATGAATCAAGTGAAAGAGCGAGAGCATGATTCTGTCATCGAACCGACAATGACATATTTTTACCGATCATTTCATATCATACAATTTTAACTCGTCACAAATGTTTCAATGTTGATTTGAGGTCGTTATCATTTTTTTTCACATATCCGTCTGGTTATGTTATCATTAAAATGACTATGCGTTCTAGAAGTCCTTCCGCGGCTTTGAAGTGCCATTTCTACTCACCCCTTATGGTTCAGTAAACCTTTCAAGGTAGCTTCCTCTAGCTGCGGCCAAAAACATTAGATTGGTTCGAAAAATTAAAAAAAAGCATAAAGAACTGTTTATTCTAGATAACTCGAGTCAACTCGGGTTACCTGAATTTCAACTCGAGTTAACTCGAATCATGTTTGTTACGAGTTAGCACATCTCTATTTGAGATGTAAAGCAGTAGATACCTCTGGTTGTAGTACCTACATCATCATCATTATCTGCTTCTTGCTTTTCTTATTTATTTGAGGTCGGCGTAATATGTTTTTCTCCTCCATTCATACTTGTAGTACCAAGTTGTACCAATAATGTGTTTATTCTGTATAGGTAAGTTTATTTTTATTTCTAGCTTTTTAGTTTATAGCAGTATCAGATTTCGGTTCATTTTTACTTACTTCTATAAATCAGAAACTAATTGACGTATTGAAGTAATTCTTTCACTTATATTTTTATTTTTGACAGAGAATATGGAGAGCTAATATTCAAAATTAATTAACATTCTTCATTGTTAATGTTGAATTATTGAATGCAATTAAAATTCATACTGATTTAGAAATACTGTTTCTACAAAAAATTCACTGTAAGTATTTCACGTCCATATAAGATTTTTTTGATTAGCAGCTTAACTTGGTGCTAGATGGCGCTGTGTGAATTGTCCTGAGATTATTATTATTATTATTATCACTTACATTCAGGTTTTAATTGCGAACAGGCAGACGTAGAAAAACTTAGAATAGAATAGAAATCATTTAACTGAAAATGTAAAATAAGTATTCCTCTGCGCTCACTGAACTATTTCTATTCCCACCGCTCACGATTTGACCTGACATGTATTGAATATGCAACCCTCGTCTCTGAACCTGCCTAAATCATTCCTAGCCCTATTGCACCGTGCTACACTTGCGTAAGGATTTGCCTATTTGTGTATGCTCAGGTCAATCTGAAATCGATTACGGTTTGGGGGATTTGTTATACTAGGTACGTGGATACAAACCGTAAGCATGAGAGAGTTAATCAGGGTTGCCAACTACAAATATTTTTAGTACAATAAAGTTAATAAACTCATGTATTAACTTAATGACGGACACGGTGGTATATATTTCGCACACCGCTTTACTTTCGATGGTCGCAGGTTCGATCATCGCACACTACAATTTTTTTACTCATGAGTATGATTTTTTGTATCGGTCTGGGTATTTTCTATGTATATTATGTATGGATTATATTAAAAAAACTGAGTATATCTTTTACTTACATACATTAGAAATACTCAGTTTTTATACAAATTACCTATAACGCAAGTTCTGCTTACTCTATGTGTATTGTGTAATATGTAACTTATTTTTTTAAAATCTGAGATTTTCTCTCGTCTAGTACTATCTAAATATAGTATATATAACTCAAAGGTGACTGACATAGTGATCTATCAACGCACAACCCAAACCACTGGACGGATCGGGCTGAAATTTCTATATGACTATAAGGTATTTAAAATATGGGCAGTCTGAAATAAATAAAATAAAAAAAAATTAATACAAAATTTCAGGCGATATCTTTGTACTTTGTACAAAAAAAAAAAAATCTTGTACTAGAAATCATGTACAAGGATACTATTGGTTTGGCATCCCTAATCCCAATCGAGTCCCATCTGTTCTATCGGCCAATCTACATATACTCAAATTTAGTTAGAATATACTCAGTATCTTAAATAATATTATTCATATTGATAATCAGGTACAGGTTTTACCTACCCTATGTGTACTAAGTCTGCTGACCGTGACGATGATGGTTTTGTCACAGTACAAAAGAAGAGGCGCACAAAGAGGGTCAATCGAAACCATTGTGGCACGGCACTGACAGGGCCCAACTTGTTACGTGCCGCAATACCGACCACAGCAATGTACCTATCCCGCCTACACTACGCTACTAAGGAACAGGACATTGTTGACTACATCCGGACTAAAAGTAACCTGACATTGAGGGTAACGCAGCTGGAATGGAGTCACAACGCGAGCTTCAAAGCGTTCGTGGCCCTGGTCCCCACCAACATGCTGCCACCTTCATGAAGGAGGACTACTGGCCGAAGGGTGTGGTCCATCGGCGCTAACGTGGCAGATTGCCGTCATTGCCGTGACCATAGAGACAATTTTATTTACATATTTTATTATTATTTCTTATGTATGTGTATGTTAATCTATAAGGTCTTACCTGATCTTCTCGATTGGATCTATATAGGTACTGAACTGGACGGTAGGGAAAAAATTATAATACTTATAAAAAAATTGACGTTCATATGCAACTAAAATCCTACATGAATAAATGATTTTTTAATTTGATTTTGATTATAGAATAGAATAGAATAA
Source organism: Achroia grisella (assembly GCF_030625045.1). NCBI lineage: Eukaryota > Metazoa > Arthropoda > Insecta > Lepidoptera > Pyralidae > Achroia > Achroia grisella. Next base: position 912,342 of record NW_026713018.1, on the reverse strand, counting down.
ACTTATTACAACACAAACCACAACAATAGCGGTATATTGTTGTGGTTTTATTTTCAAGAAGGGTATATTAAGGTTTCCAAAGGGTCGGCAACGCGCACGTGACACCCCTGTTGCTTCAGGCGTACATAGGCTACGGTAACCATTTACCATCAGATGGGCCGTATGCTTGCTTGCCACCATAGTAGTATAAAAAAAAAGCCTGAATTAAATAAATAAATAAAAATATTCAGATCCAAACACTATCCTGGGAATATGATTTATTAACATTGTTTATTTTTTAACTAAAATTGTACAATTTGTTATGATTTTCATTTGTTATAACATATTTCAGATAAAAGTTACAGGTTATGAGTCACGGTGTTGTTGTTTATTTATGTAAACGGAAAAAGATGATTACAGTATATGATCATCCGATCAGCTTGTTTGTCATTACAATTATATAAAAGATACATAAAACTATGGGCGATATAATGAATGGGTGGTGTTAAACAAACAATTGATAGAAAATAGTTTTTTATTTTTATTTTTCGGACTACTCTAATGCTGTTGGCCGCAGCTGGCCTTTACAGCTTCACCGGACGTTATGAGGCGAGTGCCGATGGCACTCCAAACCCGCGGAAGGACTTATACAGCGGCTGAAGGCCAACTCCTGCCTGACGGATACGACTTTAGTCTGAGGGCACCACTAGGGGTTCGAACCTCGGCTCAGGCCGTCGTAATTTCGATTCCCGGGGGATCGATCGGAGGGGCGCCCGGGGGCGCCGGTGTGGAGCGCCGGTGTGGAGCGCCCGGGCGCGCGCAGGCGCCTGGTTGTATGCGCGACATTGTATGTTTGAGGTCGTCGTCTTCGCCGGCGAGGACGGTGTCGTGTGTGTGTGTAAAAGTGTGGTCGGGATGGAAATAGAAAATAGTATATACCTGTAATGTAAGGTACGTACAGTTAACAGTGAAAAAGTGACATTCTAAAAACAGTGAAGAAAATACATTCAAAATTGGTATAAAAATAAATAAATATAAATGAGCAAAGAGTTTGCAACAAAAATATAAATATTTATTTATTTATTTACGTTGCGTTACATAATTATGGTATATTAATTAATTCACACACGTAACATGAAACTTTTAGGCATTGCAACGTGGAAGAGAGGCGTACGTTTTATTATTACTCATCTATGTACGCTTTATGTGCCAACATTTGTTTTAACTGGACAATAAATTTATTACATCTATTCCCATTTTTTATAACATAACATAATTTACTGTATCTTTTTATTGCCATGGAATATTTATTATTTTTAACTAGCTACTCGCCCCGGCTTCGCACGGATGTACATGTATTATACATATAAACCTTCCTCTTGAATCACTCTATCTATAAAAAAAAACCGCTTCAAAATCCGTTGCGTAGTTTTAAAGATTTAAGCATAAATAGGGACAGACAGTGTCAGCGACTTTGTTTTATACTATTATATTATTGTTTTACACTATATAATGATATCGTATTAATCAGAATTAAAAATCATTGACTATATAACAGATAACTTTTTTTTAATATACATTTTTTACATATCTATTACAGCCATATATTTTATATTACATACTTATGAAAAGTCATAATTTTGCAAAGTCAAGAAATATTACTTTAGTTTAATGACAAGAAGCCAATTTTTTATCGCAACGCATATGTTATATATTGCTAATAGTGTATGTAAGTATGTAATATAGAAAACATAATTATAACTTATATTTTTGCTAAATAAAAATTAGTCACTAATATATACTAACTAAAATCCAAAGTTGAATTTAAGGATTCTGCGGTCATTTCCAAATATACTCTCCAAAGTGGATAGGACCTTCTCGTTCACCAGCGTATGCACATCGGTTGCCCATATGTAATCCAAATGATTGAACTCCGAGTACGGCACCATGTACGTTTGTGTTGATTCTGGCAATTTACTACGCAACTTTATTATATCTTTCTCTCTAGACAACAAGTCGTTTTGTGCCCAAAACAACGAAATCGGCAATGTTACTTTACTCAAATCATATTCCGGAGGTTTTTCAGTGCCATAAACCTTTTTATTATAATACGTATCGTAATCAAATTGCTGGAATTTACCTCCAGCTACTATTTCCTGTGCGAAATGTACAGCAGTCTTCCATGACGTGCCAGTTCCTAAATGCGCTAGGAATATCGGCAGAATTGTGCTGTTCATTTGTCCTTCATCGTATCCACAAATTTTGAATATAATATGATTGCATATGAACTTATCTATATGTGTTATATCACAGGCTTTAGGAAGACCACCCAAGAAGGATTCTTTAGGAATAAATTCATGCGAACCATACGTCATCGCCATATATGCAACATTACTCGCCATCGGAGCTAGGGAGGTTAATGATGAATTGACATCAGATGTGAACACAACAGGGGCTAGAGCGATAGCACCACGCAAAATATTATTGTACTCTGGTCGGACTGACAACATGGTAAACAAAATGGTGGTACCCATCGAGTGTCCGATATAAGAAATTTGCGCGTCACCATCTTTCACTTTGTTAATATAATCTATTATAGCCGGCACGTCATACATTGCCACGTCATGCCATGAAAAGTTCCAATACTCTTTTGAATTAATGTCCCACCAAGAGTGCTGTCTAGAATATCTGTTTCCTCTTATATTCGCCATCCAGACATCGTATCCTGCATCTGCTAAAACATATCCCAAAGCTTTATCAGGGCCATTTATTATCCAGTCTGCAGAGCTTCCGAATATTCCGTGTTGAAGAAATACGGTTTTAGAAGAAACTTGACTAGCCTGTTTATTTCGAGGAATTCTGTGGATATTTAAGAAGTATCCTTTAGATAGGATTGTGTGCGTTTCGCAAATGTAACCGTTGCGTGAAATGATTGCCGGTATAGTTAGATACTGGTCTGATATATCCACTTTCTTGACATCTCTCTGAACTGTATCTGGAACGTAAGACCATGTGTCTGCAATTTCTCTGCCAGTTGCTTTCACACCTTCAACGTATGCATTAACTTCTTCGTCAATCACTCTCTTCTGTTCTTCGAAATACTCATTCACTGAATCCTGAACACGTTTTGCCTCTTCGTAACTAGAATTTACAGCTGCTTCAAAACTACGCTGTTGTTCGTTGAAAAATGAACTCACTTTATTGGTTTGATCTTTAAAAAAGTTTTCCACGTTATTTGCCCATGATTCATTTTGAGAGGAAACTTTAGCAACTAGAACTAGTAAGACAAATAAATTCACGTCCATGTTGCCGGATATTTGACCGCAACTGAGGTCCAATTGAGTTAATCTACATTACTCATTGAACTTAGAGGTCAAGACGTAATATCTTTGCTAAAGATAACGATAGCTGATATATTTCGTGAAAAAATTGTTGTGTACATTTTTATAACTACGGAAAACTTGTTATATGTCTGTACTTCTCTATGTTCGTAGAAAATATACACAGCTTATAAAATAAACTGCTTAGCGTCTAAGACGGAAGGAACAGTGCTTGTTGCGGAGGTTAGCGGAGGAAAATGTGTTTTTATATTATTACTAGATGACCCGGTAAATATTCTTTTGGCATATAAAGTAATATCGGTATTGAAAAATATAGTATTGAAAATTGGAAATTGGAAAAAGAGTTGAAGAAGGTGGAAGGTAGATAGAGGTTTGGTGGTAGAAGGGTGAAATTTAGGACTGTATATATTTTTTAATACCACATCCAAAAAACCAAACTTCTATTACTTGACCAAAATTCTATAACAACCTTTTGGCGAAGGCCACCCTTCTCACTTATGGTTATAAAAAAACGATAACAACCTATTCTCAGACCTACTGAGTGTACATAAATAATTTCATCAAAATCAGTAACCCGTTTCGGAGCAGTATGGCAACCAATAACAGTGTGATAGTTTATAATATTAGCTTTACCCTAAGCAAATCTAAATATATATAACTCAAAGGTTACTGACTGACATAGTGATCTATCAACGGACAACCCAAACCACTGGACGGATCGGGCACACATAGATATCCGCTAAGAAAGAATTTTGATTAATTCTACCCCCAAGGGAATAATATAGGGCATGAAAGTTTGTCAATTTTAAACCGATCGGGCTGACTTTGCATGCATAAAGCTACCCCCTAAGAAAGTATTTTGATAAATTCCATCCCTATGGGGATAAAATAGGGGATGAAAGTTTGTATAAATCTTCTTAGATTTTCGACTGATTGAACTGAAATTAAAAATTGGAGCTACTATGATGAAGACGTTCGCTTAAATAGGATTTTGATAAATTCAACCCCCATGGGGATAAAATAAGGGATGATGCAGGATGTAAATATATTAGTTTGAACCTATCAGTACCTAATGGAACGAATAAATTAAGACGAGCAAAATAATTATTAGTTCTTTAGGCTACTTTTATTTTAGAAAAGTTAAATTCCACGCGGACGAAGTCCCGGGAACAGCTAGTTATGTATAATATAAAAACCTTATTTTATAATGAGTGTTACAATTTGCACTTTATCCGACTGCGCCGTAAACAACAGTTGTTATTGAGCAATAAGAATCGTAACTTAATCTCTTTAACAGCACTTGTAACCTAGTTTTCACCTTTATAGCATAATTAAGTAAGTCGTACCAAAATTTTGATTATACCGCGAATTTATCGTTTAATTATTAAGTTGGAAAATATTTTACATAAAATGAATTTTATTATATTAACTTAACAATGGAAGCAGGAACCAAAGTGAACTGTAACAAACACGTTCGAAGTTAATTTATTGTAATATAATATAATGTATTATGAAAATAAAATAAAATAAAAAAGAGACAAATGAGAAAAAAAAAAGAAATGAAAAAAAGACAAAAAAATAAAAAAAATATAAATAAAAAAATAAAAAAAATATTAACTGCGGGAAGCCACAATGCATATTATTCGCGGAACAATAAAAGCATGGAAAAAAAATAGAAAGAATCGATTAAAAAAAATTGCAAAAAAGGTCATGAACCTTCAGTCTATGGAAATAAGGGCGTAACTATATAAAAAAAAAGAAATATTAACACTTGAGGTAAGGCCTCTGATTAGATCCTTTTTGACAAATATAGCATATACTGATGGTCACTACATTATCTCTAATTGCATTAATAAATAAATCTGCATTGTAGTAATCATGTAGATTGTTATTTGAAAAGAATAAGAGCTGAATTTAGAGTTAGAGTTGGAGTTCGATTCCTCGCAAGGCACAAACATTTGTATTCATGACTATGATTGTTTGTATCGGTCTGGCAGTTTTCTACATATATTATGTATGCATTTATAAAAATAAATAAATAATAATAATAAATAATCTCAGTACAATTCACACAGCGCCATCTAGACCCAAATTAAGCTACCTAAAGCTTGTGTTATGGGTACTTGACAACTGATACAAATACATAGATATGTTTTTTTTTTCGTAAATACATACATATTATACATAGAAAATACCCAGACCGATACAAAAAATCATACTCATGAATACAAATGTTTGTGCCGTGCGAGGAATCGAACCCGCGACCATCGGACGTAGAACGGTGTGCTTGACCGCTAGACCACCGAGGTCGTCAAAAAATATCTAAGTATTTGTATCAGTTGTCTAGTATCCGTAACACAAGCTGCTTATCATTGAACTAGATGGCGCTTTGTAAATTGTCAAGGATTATTATTAATACAGCTCAATGCTGGTAATAAAAATAAAAATTACGAAATCTTACCACTTATTTTTATTGAGTTCTCGATATTTCGTCCGTAAGATTCCGTGATTTTTACTAATCTATACATATAAATAAAATTGGAGTGTCTGTTTGTAATATTGAAATAACCGTTTTTGCTACATGCATATGAATATAAATACGGTGCATACACCAAAATAACATCTTTTACAATTTTTGTCTGTCTGTCTGTTTGTTCCGACTAATCTCTGAAATGACTGGGCCGATTTTGATGGGACTTTTATTGGCAGGTAGCTGATTTAATAAGGAGTAACTTAGGCTGCTTTTATTTTAGAAAATAAAGTTAAATTCCATGCGGACGAAGTCGCGGGGACAGCTAGTAAAATATCAAATTAAACTACATATAATAAATATTCGTATAATCTCATGGAGTTATATCTTGATAGAAGTTTGGCTGAATACTATTAAGAAATATAGAATAATGTACACGCAAGGACCTCTTCAAGGTGAATTTGGTTAAAGTATGTACAATTAACATTGAAAAAGTGACATTCTAAAAACTTTTACTTTAGAAATGTTTTTACATTTTTTTCTCTTAATGATTTGTATAAGAAATAGAAATAGAAATAATCTTTATTCAAATAAACTCATTACAAGCACTTTTGAATAGTCATATTTTAATTCTACCACTGATTCGGAATGCAGATTCATCACAAGAAGAATGAGTAAGAAACTTGTGTGTTGCTCTTTTTAATAGATGTTTTTTTTTATATAAATAATTACAGTATAACAAGTAAGAGGCATGCGATAATCAACATAGAAGTCGCTACGCACTCATTATTAATGTAATCAGATAATATTGTCAGTGCTATAGATTTAAAGTTTTTCTATAAAAACATTATTATCGTTAACGAATTCTTCAATTTTGAAAATTGTATTTATTATTTCTATTTATATGTTATAATAATTTATATGCTGCTATGAGCATCGTCATTGTTGTGTTGTGATGTGTGATTGTAATAAATATTATTCTATTCTATTCTATTCTAAAAATAAAGTTAAGTACCACGCGGACGAAGTCGCGGGAACAGCTAGCTAGCATATAAATATCGACCGTCTCATTGTTATTTCAACAGACTCAATTTCTATGAACCACCAAAACAATTCAGATTTATATTCAAACCAGAAAATCCTTAAAACATGTAACAGCGAGCCATAGTTAACGAGATTACTCCAGTTTATCATAAAAAGCATCTTAACGGATAAAAGTGTCACCCATAAACTCGTGTTTACGGCGGGAATTAGCGAACTCCGCGCCGCCATCGCCCTGCTCCCCGCGCGCCGGATAAAACTGGAAATATCCAGATAAAACTGGATATACCCGGATAAAACTGGATATATCCGGATAAAACTGGAAATATCCGGATAAAACTGGAAATATCCGGATAAAACTGGAAATATCCGGTTATTGCCGGTTTGTAAAGTTGACTCAGTCAAACTTACGATCCCGATCCTGGTAGATATCCGTTGAGTGTATGAAACTTTTATTACCACTCAAAAGTAGCGCTCTCTTGTAGGACACGTCATAAAATTGAGTGGAGACATTTTGAGATTCGTTTTTGATTTTATTTGATCATTTATATTCTTTTTTTGTCAATGTATATATAGTCACAATAAATAAATAAATAAATATATAATCTCAGGACAATTCACACAGTGCCATCTAGACCCAAATTAAGCTACCTAAAGCTTGTGTTATGGGCACTAGATAACTGATACAAATACATAGATATGTATTTTTTTTTCGTAAATACATACATAACGCCATCTAGACCCAAGTGAAGCTAGATAAAGCTTATGTTATGGGTACTAGATAACTGACACAAATACATAGTTGTATATTGTTTGTAAATACATACATATTATACATAGAAAATACCCAGACCGATACAAACAATCGTACTCATGAATACAAATGTTTGTGCCGTGCGAGGAATCGAAGCCGCGACCATCGGATGTAAGGCGGTGTGCTAAACCGCTAGACCACCGAGGCCGTCATCCTCAGCCGAGTCACAATATACCACTTATTTTTATTGAGTTCTCGATATATCGTCCGTAAGATCCCGTGATTTTTACTAATCTATACATATAAATAAAATTGGAGTGTCTGTTTGTAATATTGAAATAACCGTTTTTTACTACATGCATATGAATATAAATACGGTACATACACCAAAATAACATTTAGTAGTTATTTTTCCCGTTTTGATCATAAAGAAGAATGACTTTGACATCTGACGATTTGAATGACATTGACTTCTAAAGATGTAGGTCAAATTGACGTACATTCAAAGAGGGAACGCTGCCAGTATCTTCGGAACATTGCCTAAAGGGACCCCTTTTAATAATATATTTTAGTCATATTATTATTTTTTTTAAGCTTTTCAATTTTAGATTCTTAGTTGTACAATTAGGTTATGTAAATACTAGTAATTAATATATCTTTAGAAGGTAAGATTTAACATTACAGATTATATTAATCGAATAGATATCTATTTTAAATATATGTATGTTTTATAAAAAATAAATTATAATTAATAAATATTGTTACAAACGTTATAAAGGCAAAGGAACAAACAGCATTCTGCTTCTTTGCTATATAAGTTTATAGCCCTTTAAAATGAAGGTGAATTCGTTCTCACCAGGCGTAGCTTCATGTTAAACAGTAATGTAATATATCGCGGGCTCCGTAATATAATTAGTGGGTGCAATTAGCTAATGAACGCCCTAGGAAGTGCAGCTCGGAACGGAAGTTAACGGAACATGATAGAATATCTAACAATTTTATATAACAGTATAATTATGTTTCTACTAAATCTATACTCTGTATAAACACAATGTTGTAATATATTTATTTATATGAAACTATCTACCCACCCCGGCTTTGCACGGATGTACATGTATACATATAAACCTTGCTTTGAATCACTCTACCTCTTAAAAAAACCGCTTCAAAATCCATTGCGTAGTTTAAAAGATTTAACCATACATAGGGACAGACATGTAATGATAATGGCTTTCCGCTCTATTTTCTTCTTTATAATGCTAAGATACAGATATGTACATATGCTCAATTTAGCATTTTGCAATAAATATAACTGTATGTTCCTTTGCCTTTATAACTTTACTAAGAATAGCAACAATAAAAAAAAATCCAACGATAAAAAACTATTTATTTTCGACATCCAAGACATGCTAACTAATTTTGAAACATATATACCTATATATCTATACGTTACCACTATTTCGATAGAACTTTAAATAGTTTATGGATAAGACTAAAATTTTGAACACGAATGAAAACATAATGAATAAACATACATAAGAATTGGCCTTTGGCCTCATCACTTGTACACAAATATGAAGAAGTTTAAACGTAGACTAGGCTGTACGGTCTAAGGATCTTTGCCTGTTCCATCATTAAAAAGGAGATGGACGAATACGGAAAAATTTTTTTTCCTTTAATAAATTTGTGTTCTTAATTTGAAACAAAGTAAACTTAAATAAACATTCGTTAACATGTTTATAAATCTTTACATAGTATAAAACAAACTCGCCGGCGCTGTTTGTACGCTTATAACTTTTAAATTACGCAACGGATTTTAATGCAGTTTTCACCAATGGATAGAGAAATTCAAGAGGAAGGTTTATATGTATATAATGTGTTATGTATTTTACAAACACATTTTTATGTGATATAAATATACTCAATTGTGTTGCTCTAAAAAGAGATCAAGGCGCATTACTAACAGTAACAATTTTAAACAATTCACCTGAAAAGAGGTACAACACATTACGCAAATTTATCAACTCAAATTCTAAACAATTATACACGTATTATTATTCAGCAAAACTGTTAAAAACATCTAGAAAGTTCCTCGACAAATGACGTACGTCATTCTGACGTTTAAATTTAATTCAACTATATGGCTGTATGGTCTGAGTCCTTATGCCTTTCCCTGAAAAGGGAAAAACCGAAACAAAAAAAAATCAACTACAAATGCGCGCCAAATTCAAATAATGAATGATAGTGACTCTCATTTTATAATACATGCGTGACATAGTACAGAACAAGTCAAGAATTTCAAATATTTATAATGTATCCATGCGAAGCTGGGATCTCCATGCGCTAATACGAATTGAAAACTTGGCAATCACTTATTTGGGATTACTACAAATCTTAGTACTAAAATACCGGTATAATATAAAATCCCCAGTTTCCAGCAAAGCTGCACTGAAGCGAAAAGTCGTGTAAGTCTGGAACGGTCATAAACTAGACATTTGGCACGCCTGCCGTCGCCATTGTTGTAGTTTTCCCGCGCTTTTTACTGATACCTTTAAACAGAAACCATTCATATTGTATCTATTGTTATCAAAATTAAATTATAAGTTCTTGACTTGACCACGAGTATGTGACCCCCTCCTGGCGCCAAAGCTGGATCCTCCCTTGAATTAGAAGCAGTAATATAAAGTACATAATAATATCGAGTAACTCGAAGGCACATAAATAATAAAAATTATAACGCCTGATCAATACAATTAGCAAAAACTACGGCTACAATGTTGGCTTTAATAATAAGTAATAATAATAATTACTGTTATGATGTACTTACTTATTCATTATCATATATATTTGGTTGCCGTTGAAACGAAGAAGAAGACTTATTCATTCAAACTCTTTATATTTTACTAGCTTTTGCCCGCGGCTTCGCTCGCGTTAATTTATCCCCTTAGAGGTGGAAGTTATCAAAATCCTTTCTATGGGGATGCCTATGTCATAGCAGCTTTATGTATGCAAAATCTCAGCTCGATCGGTTTAAAATTGACAAAGTTTCATACAAACTTTCATCCCCTATTTTATGCCCTTAGGGGTAGAATTAATCAAAATCCTTTCTTAGCGGATGCCTAGGTCATAACATCTACCTGCATGCCAAATTTCAGCCCGATCCGTCGAGTGGTTTGGGCTCTCCTTTGATAGATCACTATGTCAGTCACCTTTGAGTTATATATATTTAGATTTAGTAATTAGAAATTAGAAACATCTATAACTAGTGATGTGACAACAATCAATAATCACGCTAGTGATGTACTCTTACAACAATTAAAAACTATCCCCTTTTCCTTGGGATTGGTATGTCCCATCATCGGTAAGTTCCTAAGAAATTTAAATGAATACACAGTTTTTGGGTATCGTAACTTTAAGGTTATATTTAAGTGGAAGCAAGAAAACTCCTGGTCCACGACGCGTTCAAATTAGATTTACTGCCTCGAATAAATTACAATTTACATAAGAAATTTGCGTTTATCAAATACCTCTGCGTACTAGAGATCTGTTCTAGAGAAAGTTTCGATGGCAGTTATTTTTCAACACGTTCAAACCAGTGAGAAATTCGCGTCTTGTTATTGTCTTGTACTTATGCTGTTACGGAAGGAAGGACTGTATTAGGGGTAGTTAAAAATGAGACACGTTCCTAGGTGAGGTAAAATAGGTGTAATCAGCTCGTTAGCAAAAATATAAAGACCATATGGCATAAGAAAACAAACGGTATATAAAAACAGAACGTCAAAATATAAAATTCTAATATATATAAAAAACATAAAAACTATCAAAAAGGTTGCCATCGGCAACATAATGCTTTACATCATAAAAGAATATCATCATCTTAGATAGATAGATAACATTTTTAAATACGTTAAAAATACACATACACAAGGCACTGAAATATTAAGATATACTCAACGCGTGCTGCTTGTAGGGACTGGTCTGCTATAATCACTATGATTGATTTCCTCTTATTAATTGTTTAACCAGTTGGTTGCATACTTAATATTTTTTTCTATTTCAGTATTTAATTGAATTAGTGCTAATTGGTAGTTTGTATTCACACACTTAAACTTAAAAATGTAAAGGAAGAATAAAATTATTTAAAAGAGCAACACGCAAGTTTCTTTCTCGTTCTTCTTGTGATGAGACAGCTTTCCGAATGTGCGGTAGATAAAAAAAATGTGATGACTATAGAACTGTGCTTCAATGTAAATTTATTTGAATAAATGATTTTCTATTCTATTCTAAGAACAAAAATAGAAAAAGTAGATATACAATTACATTAAAGTCAACAAAATACAATACAATACAGGTACAAAAAAACGGTGTGAGTAGCGTAGTGTGTTTGTGTGTGCCATACACAAAAAGGCAGCACCTCAGTGTATTGTTTGCAGCATCCAAGCAGCAAACCACTGATTTTCAGGCACTGCCCACGTATTTAATTTTTGTTAATAGCATCTATTATGTACCATGTGAGAAGAAAATAAAATAAATTGAAAAAAGAGTCATAAAAATTGGTCAAGCCGTCTTGGATGAGTTTTGTTAGAAATACTGTTCGCGCCATTTATAAACATATCAAGTGGTATGGTATTATTCCCCATATCCTAATCCCTTTCCCGCGCACAGTATGTCAACTGAGGTCGCCCGATGACCTCGTCTACTAACGTGAATGGTGACATCTCGTCCCAACCGCTCCGCTTTAAATTAATTAATATAATTGTTGGGTTTTATAATAATGGCTTGATTTTAAAAACTCCCGCCCACCTGTACTCGAACAAACTCGAGAGTTTACGCATGCGGCCGCATGCGCACTTCGCGCCACTGTCGCTTGAACATCAAGATCTAGAACGCGGCTGCGAGTGCTTTGTCTCAATTATTAATTCAAATAGCAAATTAAAGTGAACAAAACTAAGGACTTCACAGTGTAAACTATTCAATAACATCAGACAGTGTTAGTGTGTGTAAATACGAGTCCCGGGACATGCACCAGGTGGTGAAATAATTCGGTGAGTTGTCATCATTATCAAGCCATTTTTCAATATTTTAAAAACTGAGCATATCGAACAATAATATTGACATTAACAATAAGTAACTTTGTGTGCGTGCCTGTGTTAAACTTAGTATTCATCGAGTGCAGCAGCTGTGCAAGAATAAACCCGCTCTACAGTCGCAGGTACGTACTGTGCGCCCCCTTTATTTCATGTCCATACAGTCCACTTACCTTACCCGCTACCCCCCATTTCTCCAAATACTGTTTGTTTGCGATCGCAAATAGCCCTTTAATTTATTTAAGAATAAAATTTCAATTTTCAAATTTCGAACGTCAGGCACAGAACATCGATGATATTTTATATACAATTTTGCACTCCTTCTAGAACATTCCGTGGCGTCACTATTAAAATCAACGTACAATACAATCTAAATATTCTTTTTATTTAAATTTAAAACATATCAACCACTGCAATATTCCTCCAGCAAACATTGTTATATATACATATTTATATATATTTATAAACATTTGAATGGATATACATAAGAAAGAAGAATACGAGAATTTTATATATTAGAAGACATATACAAAACTTATATATTTTATACGTATTAACGTATAAAATGTATAAGTTTTGTATCTGGGATATTAATCCCAGTTTTTAATTTAAAAATGAATCTGTATTATTGTAAACACGTACAAACTTATTTGAAAATAACAGCTGAGTTTCTTGTCAGTTCTACCACAGATAATATAATAGTTCTACTCAGATCGAAAGCACTCCGAACTGACGGTAGATATGACATATCGTAAGTCTGTAATAGACCTACACGAATAAAGATATTTTGATTTGATAATATTATTGACAAAGCAGGCTAGCATTTATTTTAATAAAGTATATATCATAAACATATATATATCTAAATATATATAACTCAAAGGTAACTGACATAGTGATCTACCAAAGCACAGCCCAAACGACTGGACGGATCGGGCTGAAATTTGGCATGCAGGTAGATGTTATGACGTAGGCATCCGCTAAGAAAGGATTTTGATTAATTCTACCCCCAAGGGGATAATTTAACGCGAGCGAAACCGCGGGCAAAAGCTAGTATATATATATTCCTTAAATGATAACAATATATTGCAATAATAATAATAATTTTAAATATAATAATGTAATTTACATTTACACGCCAACGGCAGGGCATGTTTGTAACTATTATAGTCTTAAGACACATGTTACACATGTTCAAGTAAATAAATTGAATTGAATATGAAAAGGCCTGTACTCTATGTATACATGCGATTCTATACTACACGCAACTGCTTCTGAATGTATGAATAAGTGTTGCAAACTCTGCACATTTTAATATGTTTATTTTTCTATCGATTTTAAATGTATTTTCTTTATAGAATTGTCATATATTTTTATTATAATTTTTTGTATTACATACAACCGTTGTGCACGTATCTTCATTATAAGTATTTACCATTTTCTATCCATTGTTTGATTTACATCACACATACAGTCCACTCAGTCTATCACCTACATTTTGGTCCTACTTCGGTAGAATTCCAACATTTACATCCTACAATAAGATTTAAATCCTGTGATTCAATTCCAAAGTTCAATAGAGGAAAACCTTGGCAAGGAGCCTGCAAACCACAAGGCTTCTAAAGAAGTACACAGTCCCTGAACTATGAGATAATTGAAAACAATAAACTCCACCAATCCAATACTGCGCGAGCCACGTCTGGTTCAAACGTGAGTAGAAAACAGTAAACAAACTGTTATACTGTGATAATAAATCTGTGAACGGATACCACAGAGTAGAACGAGTGCCAGATGTAGATCTGTCATCGCGGGGTAATTGATTATCTTTTGTTTCAATGGCTGCATGCGGTGAGTTCTTTTGCCTTTCCCTGAGACGTGAAAAATTGAAACAAAAAAGCTATGGTTTAACGTTTGTGTATTCTTCTAATTTTCATTTGTAATAATAAAATAAATATAATATTACAAGATAATTTACACAGCGTTATCTAATCCCAAGCTAAGCAAAGCTTGTGTTATGGGTACTATGTAGACAACTGAAGAGAATGCATAGACACATTTTTTTTTTATAAATCATACATAATATACATAGAAAACACCCAGATCAATACAAACAAATATACTTTTACTCATGAATGCATTTTTTACGGTGCGAGGAATCGAACCTGCGACACGTGAATTAAAGCGGTGTGCTAGACGACCGAAGCTATAAATATAATAAACATAATCGTGAATAATAGCTGTAAAAGTGGAAATAAAATAAAAATTATTCAAATTCAAAATATCTTTATTCATGTAGGTCTATTACAGACTCTTATGATATGTCAAATCTACCGTCAGTTCGGAATGATTTCGAGATGAGAAGAACTGACAAAACACTCGGCTCGTATTTTTTTTTTAATGTTGTACATATTTACAATAATACAATTTCATTTAAATTCAAATTTGGGAGAATAGAGTGACCACCAGCATATGCTATATAAAAAAAAAATAATAATCTAATCAGTGTTCGCAACCTGAACAGACCAGTCCCCACAAGCAGCACCCGTTCACGAGCATGACGAATGAGCCAGCCATCAAAAATCAAATTTAAAAAAATATATCAAGAAAATCAACAATATAAAGACATGGCTGTATGGGCGCAGTTCCCTTTGCCTCCGATAAAGGATAAGCAGAACTTAAAAAAAAATGACTCTAGTCACATAAAAAAGTTAATTCGCTAAATTAGCGAGACTGGTAATGAAGCTTTCATGAAAGCAACGTAATTAACCACGTAATTCAGTTTACCATAAATTTTCGAAGAAATCTAATTACAATTATCATTAATTATTTTTTTAATTCTCGCGACATTTTTTTCACGTTCCATTCAGACAGAAATCAGCAACGACCTAATTAAGTTTGCTGTTTCTGACAACGGAAATATGTCTTTTGCGTTGAACAAACCACAAAATTCTGTACGTTTATCATATTTTTTTTCAAGAGAGTGTCGTGGTTAATTTGTTTACCGTACCCGATATGGAATACAAAAGTCGTGAATTTAAATACAGTTGCCATTGATAAAACTTTTTAAATAAATATTGCAAAAATTTTAAAAATAACATTAAAAACGAAGTTTAACTTTATTTTTCTAAAATAAAAGTAGCCTAAGTTACTTATTACATCAGCTGCCTGCCAAAAAAAGTCCCGTCGAAATCGGTCCACCCATTTCAGAGATTACCCGGAACAAACAGACAGACAAAAATTGCAAAATTTGTTATTTTTGTGTATGTACCGTATTTATAATCATATACATACACAAACAGACACTCCAATTTTATGTATATGTATAGATTGGTTCTGATAGTCCGGCGAAAGGGCGTGGCACAGACTGGGACTACGGGCCCAAGTGGGGCCCGTCCCGGTCATTAAGCGTCGCGTTGGTGGCCCGCTCCTGCTATGACTCTACTCTTGTAGAGACACGTGCGGAGCTAGTGCGGCTCTGTGTGGGCGGCAGTCTAAGGGGTTCAAGTCTACCGTCCAAACAACAGTGCCGAGATGGGGGGCAGCGCATCCCGTATTCCGGTGCCTTCCCCACGGTGGGCGGAGGCGGGGGAACTGAGAAGAGTTCCCCCCACACGTTGAGGAGGACCTGCTTGCGTGCAACCGCCGAGGTCGCGTTTGACTGCCAGCTCGAGTCTGCGATTGATGACCGGCGAGGAAGAATATCGTGGGGTTTTTGGTGAGTAAGAATCTCACGATACCCGTACGTCCAACCCCTGAGACGGGCGGGTCATCATGAGGAATTTTTCTCACGTAAAAATAAAAATTTATAAAAGTGCAAGCAGAATAGGTCTATGCAGGTGATAGTAGCCCAAATAATAGAAATATAAATAGAAAATAGAAATATAAATAATCTTTATTCAAATAAACTCATTACAATCACTTTTGAATAGTCATATTTTGATTCTACCACTCATTCGGAATGCAGATTCATCACAAGAAGAATGAGCAAGAAACTTGTGTGTTGCTCTTTTTAATAGATGTTTTTTTATATAAATAATTACAGTATAACAAGTAAGAAGCATGCGATAATCAACATAGAAGTCGCTACGCACTAATTATTAATGTAATCAGATAATATTGTCAGTGCTATAGATTTAAAGTTTTTCTATAAAAACATTATTATCGTTAACGAATTCTTTAATAATGTTTTTATAGAAAAACTTTAAATCTATAGCACTATAATAAAAAACAATACCGTTTTTGTTGAGAAAATGCTTTTGATATTAATATATTTAAAAGTTATTTCTATTCTATAATCAAAAATATAAAAAAAAATTATATTATGACACTTGACTCTCTACCATCTCACCATTAAATACATTTTTCAGTCATAAATAGTTTTACTACATATTTCTACAACAGTGTTTTCATTTGAAAATAAAAATGTCAATACTACAGCCAAGAAATGGGCAGAACAGAACTGATATGAATGTTAAGTGCGCAATTTTAAATTACCTACATAATGCAATTACACTGTTCCAAAATACAAGTTACAGTTTCTTCCGCTCAGTAAAAGCCTTCTTAGTGCCTACGTTAAAATAATAATCTAATATAATTAAATAACCTTAATTAAAAGAGGATACGGAGTAAGGAAACTCGTAAACTTGTAATAAAGTTAATGCCACTTAATTTGAGTTAATTCTGTTTGCCAGTCTAATATAAAAGCAAAAAGAAACATTTCCACTTGGAATATTTGATAATATTTACCTATATTTTTTATGTATCTTTTTTTTTATCTAGATTTATTTTGGGGCTTTTGTTTTCAGACATGTCAACCCCATTCAAAAAATTCAAAAATCATTTATTCATGTAGGACATTTTAGCCGCTTAGGAACGTCAAATTTTTACATTATAATTTTATTTTTTTCTCCCTACCGTCCAGTTCGGTATATAGATCCAATTGAGAAGAACTGGCAAGAAACTCAATTGAATTACTTTTTTTTTAAAGCTAGTTTATTTACAATGTATATTTATATAGGTGTCTATGTCTAACATTAAATGAAAATGCAAACTAATCGGAACAATTCTTAAAAATAATAAACAATCAAATAATCTTCGACGGATTCGATTTAGATTTCGATTCGAAATAATTATACGGATAAATAATGACAACGTTTTATATTTATTTACAGTATTTCAACCGCCATGATCCCGGGTAAACTGTCAGTTTACCCTGATCATGGGGGTTGAAATAGTGCCGAAATATCGGGAACTCAGTAAATAAATATAAAACGTGGTAAGATCCCGTGATTTTTACTAATTATACGTATAAATAATTTAAAACAGTATATTTACATTGTGTATTTATATAGGTGTCTATGTCTAACATTAAATGATAATCACGTGCATGAACAACTATTGCCATGCACGCTCGTCATTCAAGTAATCGTTTAGTGAGTAATAGGCTTTGATACAACAAAAAAACTAAATTCAAACTTATTTATATATTTGATTCTTCAAAAGTAACTTTCCGTTATTTATTCGTATCCTTCCATTACAACGGAGATGTTTCAAAACATATTATCGTTTTACATTACGAAAATGTATTAGAAGATCACATCTTAAATGGCACTTTAATATTAAGAGCATAGAGTTTAAACTTCGAAGTGGGATGATCTCTGTAAATGTTTTGCGAACGACATATGGTAATAGTGTCTGAAATATGCAGTGCTCATCTTAGACGTAAAAGGATGGGCAATCTGGAACGTGTAGTGAATGAGGACAGACACGATGCATTTACTTTATATGTATATATATATACCAGCTGTGCCGGCGATTTCACCAGCATGAAATTTATACTATACTAGCTGACCCGGCAAACGTTATTTTGCCATATAAATTAAAATCGCTGTTAAAAAATAGGGGTTGATGCTACAAGGGTGAAAATTTAGGGTTGCATGTATTTTTAATGCCGAATCTTTTGTTTTTTAATAATAAAAATAAAATATGTCGAAAAAATAAAACATATATATTTAGGGGTGGATATCCCTTACCACTGCGATGATGATGATGATGATCCCTTACCACTTAGTGGTATGAAAAATAGATAATAGCCGATTCTCAGACCTACTGAATATGTATATAAAATTTCATAAAAATATATCGAGCCGTTTGGGAGGAGTATGGTAACTATCATTGTGACACGAGAATTTTATATATAACATGTTATTCTGATGTATAAGCTGTATTACTGTAAAGTTACATCAAAATCCGTTAAGTTTTTGCGTGAAAGAGTAAAAAACATCCATCCATACTCACAAACTTACGCATTTATAATATTAGTGTTATGAGTTATCATCTCTTGAGAATATGATAATTCATTTTCAACATAATTACATTAAGTTTAATTTATAAGTAGGTATATTCTAATTCAATTACACCCAAACAAACCTCTAATAACTGTACACATCGGTTAGAAACCTAATTAATGCGAGAATTAAATTATCTCAATTAATACACAATCCTTCTGGATTTACAATTTTATTACGCAGTTAAGGAAATAAAATTAATAATGTTTTGTTATTTGATCAAAATATTAATATATTTTATTGGATTAGATGTTATTTTGCAAAAATCCATGAAGAAATAGGTGCCGTGAGGTCAAAAAGCTGCTATTGAGGGTCAATTAAAACTACCATTCAACAGGGCTAATAGGATATTTATTAAAAAAAATACTATATTAAAACGAGAAACATCTTAATAGGGCCATTTACATTTACCTGTGGCGCCATCTAGTTTGCACGGAGAACTAATATAATATTTGTAACTATCTTAAACGATACATTTTATTAATTAGTGGTGTTGTATTATTTTGTTTAAATCCGCTACAATTAGCATGTGTGAGACCACAAATGTCCAGTGCGGAAACCTGACAACCGCTACTGGAAACGTTACGACTAGAGGATTTGATCCCGGGATCTCGGACGAAATTTCGGTACCGAAAATCTCGGGATTTTATGTAACAAATCCCGGGATTTTCGGTATTAACAAAAATTTTTACGATTTCATAACTTTAGTGTTTTTGCAGGAAACGAAAAGAATTTAATGTCAATTTAACGTTTATCGGCCATCTTGAATATTTTGTGCGGTAATGGTGTTGGCCATTTGGTGTGGTATTAAGTATGATTGTTCATCATCTACGCAAATACGAAAACTTTTTTAAAATTTTCTTTGTTCCTTATTTAAAAGTTAAAATTAAAAAAATGTATTACACATACAATCAGTTATTACGCATGCAATATTGTGCTAAGCTGTATAAGTATTAATTCCTTTGCCTATCTTTTACAAATAAATAAAAAGTAAAAATAAAAAATATATATTTATACGCCATATTGAATAATATCTAGTCAACAATATTGTGTTATATAAAAATAATAAATTTCTTCAATTTTAATTTAAGATGGACGATGAGCGGTTTGAATTGAAACCGTATCTCACCGTATCTGACCTTCGGAACAGTATAGATTCATCAGTAGAGACCACTAGCAACTCCCCAGCACCAGAAACAAAGTGTAGTACATTTGACGAAGGGTCTTGTGGTGAACCATTGCTGTCTCAACATTTGGTGATAGATTTCTCCCCAGTCAAGGAGTTAGATAATGATGTTGTACAAAAGAAATGTTGTGCATTTTGGAAATTCATCCAGAGTCATCCTGAACTGCAGAATTTGATAGAACCTCCAGTTAGTAACATACCATAAGAAATTTTCTCGACAGTTCATTTTATTTCATTTATTCTTCATTATATTTTATATCCAACGCCTTCTCCCGTTGGATGCGAGCAGCGCAGGACCGATCGTCGTGGAGATCTTTGGGGGGGGGGGTGGCCTTTGATCAGCAGTTTATATTCTAGCGTTCAATTTTTATATATACATGCATAAAGACACAGTGGTGAATATATGATTATTTTATATGTATTATGTTTGTGTTGTTTAATATATATGTATATATACTAATATACTAATAAATATATGTTTATGATACATATTATTATTATTATAACACTTTATTGCACCATAAAGGACATGAACAAAATTAAAAACAAAAAAAAAACTAAGTACAAAAGGCGGTCTTATCGCTAATGCTATCTCTTACAGACAACCTTTGGAAAGAGAGTATTTACAAAAAAAAATAGAGTAGGTGGCGCATTAGTAAAGCATATTGTTATTTAAATTTAAAATGTTCCTGCTACTGAGCTGCAAAGTCATATTTTGTTATCTAACATTATAGAAATATAACGGTCAACCACCGGACGAGCATCTTCTGCTTTACCGGGCACTCGTCCGATTGTGGTAGCACGGTAAAGGTGGAAAGTGTGTGGAATCTTCTAAAATAAGGTTATCCTCATCCTGACTTTATAGGTAGAGATGTGCTAACTCGTAATAAACCTGACTCGAGTTAACTCGAGTTGACTCGAGTTACCTGGAATAAAAAGTTTATTTTTTTATTGTTCGAACAATTCTAATGTTTTTGGACACAGCTAGCCTTGTAAGCTTCACCAAACCATAGGGGGCCAGTAGAAATGGCACTTTAAAGCCGCTGAAGGACTTATGGAACGCATAATCATTTTAATAATAACATAATCGGACGAATGTGCGAAAAAAATGATAACAACCTCAAATCAATATTGAAATATTTGGGACGAGTGAAAATTGTGTGATATGAAATGATCGGAAAATTTCATGTCATTATCGGTTCGATGACAGAATCATGCTCTCGATCTTTCACTTGATTCGTTCATTTACCAGTTGAATTCTTCCAACTTGAGTTTGCATAATTCTACTCGAGTTAACTCGAATTCAGCGCAACTCGAGTAAACTCGAGTTGACACATCTCTATTTATCCCATATCCAGGGTCAGTCAGCCCATTTTGGCGATTTCACCAATAATATTTTATGAGACATTTAAAAACAAAACAAATTATTCCAGAACACAAATGTATATCCCGATATATCTGTATCAAATGATATCACGTATCAAGATGAAAGAACAGGCACAATTAAGGAGCCCGAAGTGAAAGAGATGACTGCAGTTTCCATGCTGGAATTCGTAAGGGAAGGTTTGTTTTAAAAAATCTTAAGAGATTTTTTCCCCGAGATCCCTCTCGTTCGTTACATTGGAATTGTTAAGTTAAAAAAGATCAGACTCAACCTTTATGTGTTTTTATCTATGGTCTTGTCTCCGGGAAAATATAGATGTAAGCTTTATGGTTAATTGTCTTTAGTTAATGGATCTCTGTATTTGCTATAAAAGATTTAAATATCTGGGAATAAAGAAACAAATTATATTATATCAGGAACAAACAAGAAGGGAATCAAAGAAGTGCTCTAGCGGTCTAGCACACCGCTTTACGACCGGTCGTGGGTTCGATTCCCCGCACAGCACAAACATTTGTATTCATGAGTATGATTGTTTGTATCGGTCTGGGTGTTTTCTATGTATAATATGTATATATTTACAAAAAAATCTATATACATATATGTTTCAGTTATCTAGTACCCATAACACAAGCTTTAGCTAGCTTAACTTGGGTCTAGATGGCGCTGTGTGAAATGTCCTGAGATTATTATTATTACTATTATTCTCTCTATCGTCTCATTCTCTCAGCTTTTGCTGGTTTTCTGCACACTTACGGGCCGAAACCAAGTAAGTGCACTGTGTGTGTGTATGTTATGTTATTATTATTATTATAAGAACAGTGTTTTTATTGTGAACATTCACAAATATTACTAGGAATTCGTAGAGAAAAAAGGTTTATCATTTTGTAGACAATCTTAGAAGAATTTTTCTCTATCCCTCTCGTTTCTTAATCAATGCTTAACTCAACTTTGCTTTGTATTATTCCGCTACCATTACGGTGTGTGAGACCACAAATATTCATTGCGGATATCCGATCACCCCAACTAGAGGCGTTCTGAGCTACTCTTTGATGATCAAATTCCGACCGTTTTTAGGTCTACACTCATATTGCAACACGTGTTTCACCTCTGAACGAGGCATCAAAATTCAAAATTCAAAAATCATTTATTCATGTAGGATATTTAGGCCGCTTATGAACGTCAAATTTTTTCATTCTAATTTTAATTTTTTCCCTACCGTCCAGTTTGGTATATAGATCCAATTGAGAAGAACTGGCAAGAAACTCAATTGAAATACTTTTTTTAAAAGCCAGTTTATTTATATAGGTGTCTATGTCTACCATTAAATGAAAATTCAGTGCATGAACATCTATTGTCATGCACGCTCGTCATTCAAGTAATCGTTTAGTGAGTAATAGCACAGATAACATAATATTCTTTGCTCAATAAATATGATTTAACAGATGCTTTGAATTTATTTAAAGGTAATTCCAACATATCCTTTGGTATCTTATTGTAAATTTTTATACCTATTCCCATAAAAGACCTATTAACTTTTTTTAAACAATACTAGGGGACAGCAAGTTTGTCTTTAAATCTAGTATTAATATTATGAATATTGCTGTTTTTTGGAGTCACACATTGAAAAGAATTAGGATATAGCTTGGAAGCTAGGCTTCCAAGCTATATCCTAATATATATCCTATATCATAATCCTTGTTGACCGGTTCGGCGACCAAACTGCGACAAAATATGGTAGCAGAATTAAACGAAATAATTATATACTTCCAGCCTATTTCGGCCACGGCGACTGTCTTCGACTCCAGTTTTGTCGTTCATGTGCTCGCATGTCACTTATGTGGCCAATTTTATTTGTAAAAATCCTCGCTCATTGCGGGCATGAGGGCACACCGCTCACATAATTCTAGCTCCATTTTGGCGAATGTGCTCAAGATCAAGAACTGCACAACCTCATTCCTCCAGCACCGTTTCATCAACGTACAGCAAGACGTGGAGAGTGGCTCCACCCCTACACTATTGATATCCCCTGCTCGAACTAAGCGTTTTGCATCATCTTTCCTTATGCGAGCAGCTAAGGAGTGGAACTCTCTACCAGCATCTATTTTTCCTGCCTCTTACAACATTGGGTCTTTTAAGTCAAGAGTGAATAGGTATTATTTGAGCTTGCGTGTAACAGCTTAGACCACATCATCACTTAAGATCAGATGAGATTGCAGTCAAACGCGCTCAAATTTTAATATAAAAAAAAAGCTGATGCCGCAGGTGGTTGCTTTCACCGCGTTGCATCTGGCATCCAGCTCAAGAATCCGTCGGTTTTACGAAACAACACACAACGGAAACAAAATAATAAAAATCCATTGAGTAATGAAAAGAGTTTCCGAAAAGTAACTCCAAATTCTATAAAATTTATATATTTCTACCAAAGCAAATATATAATGCAGTATTTACCATACTTGCAATATTCCATAAAGGAATACTGATAATGTTGCGGGTAATGATACGATGTTGTTGGTCGAGACGATGTATATTACAGATGATGATAAACTGACAATATGTACATAGAAATAATGATCTTATATACTAAATAACAATAGGAAAATGTAAGGTGGGGTGACACAGTTTAGATACAGCAGTGCCTAGTAGACAATATTGAATTTGTCTGACTAGACATTATTAAATGCAATTATTATTTTATGTATCTAGGTGACTGTGTCCCATAAGTTGGCTCTAAATATAATGAAGAAACATCTATATAATTTACGAAGTTGTAGATAAGTGCGTTGAATTGACTACGTTGAAACTGTTTTGATAATTGAACCGGCAAAAGTTGTTTTACCATATAAATTAATATCGCTATTAAATACATAGTGATTGATATTAGAAAAACGGAAATTTAGGATTTTATATGAATGGCGACAGACCGCCAAACTCCTTTAATATTATTATTATTTTTATTATTTTTTTTAAGAGTTCATATTTATATGCCATGTTATTTGATATACTTGACTTCATTATTGGTTCATTGTCATTTAGATAATTTAAAAGTGCCAGTTGTTCAGTATGTTGCCAGTGAGTCGGAGTCTCTCTGAGTGATCGAATCAGAAATGAGATCCGCAGAAGAACCAGAGTGATCGACATAGCCCCAAGAATTGCGACACTAAAGTGGCAATGGGCAGGGCACGTAGCTCGTAGGACAGATGGCCGTTGGAGCAGTAAATTCTTTGAGTGGCGACCGCGGACCGGAAGATGCAGCTTGAGAAGGCCTCCAGCAAGGTGGACCGACGATCTGGTCAGGATCGCTGGAAGGCATTGCAGGACCGATAGTCGTGGAGATCTTTGGGAGAGGCCTTTGTTCAGCAGTGGACGTCTTCCGGGTTGCGATGATGAATGATGCAACAAACAACTGCACATTAATATATTATATTATTATAAACTACGTGTTTTCATCGTTTAGACACCCACACAGTACACCGATACATTACAGTATATATTTTTAATGCAGAATCATAACAAATATTTCATACAATATTAGTTATTTCAAACAAAACATTTTGCTCTGAGTATAAAAATACCATTTAAGGTTGACCACCTAACATATGAACTATCAAATTTTTGTATTCTTTGAACAGGTCTCATCGATCATCGGACGTTTGAAGCGAAACTGCCTCGGTTCTTCTGCTCATTAGGCTCTAGGGAATACCCTGATAATGTTTCATCTAACAACCCACGCGACGCAACTAATAAACATAAAATGAAAACATGTAAGATATCTCCTGTATACACAACAATATCTTTAGTTAAATCATTTATATTTATATTATTTTATTTTATTTCGCTACTATTCATATATTTGAGACCGCAAACATTCCTGCGGATACCTGACCACCGCTACTGGAAGGGTTACGACGACAAAATGCAAATCCATTAAGTAATGAGATGGATGAATGAAACTTCCGCAAAAAAACACCGAATTCTAAAAAAAATCGGCCTCGCTGGTCCAGCGGTTTAGCACATCGCTTTACTTCCAGTGGTCGGGGGTTCGATTCTTTGCACTATGCAAGTATTCGTATTTGTATTCATGAGTATAAATCTTTGTATCGGTCTGAGTGTTTGTTGTGTATATTATGCATGTATTTGCAAAAAAATGTTAACTAAATATTTACATCAGTTGTCTAGTACCCATAATACAAGCTATTCTTATCTGACTCTCCAGTGATGTAAAGATCAATAAAATTAAATTAATCTGAGACAAAGAGAAAAGTTCACCCGCTGTTACATTGGATTAAACTCGGCGAAAGATGGGCATGTATGTAAATACATTAGAGATACCAGGAGAGTATTGGTAATTTGGTATTAAAAGAAGCATTCCTGGTGTTCATGACCCTCAGGTCGAGCTTGCTTCTTTGCTTGCTTATTGGTTGCTTCTTTCAATTCTTCTTTTAATTCCTTAATAACTGATTGTAAAAATAATTTATCTCACAGATGTACTACTAGTGCCTTAAAGAATATATATATTACCAACAACCATTACATTTTGTTCATATAGCTTGTAACTGCACTGGCGTTTGTAAAAATTGCAAGAAAAGACCTTATAAAGCAACCGCGAACTCTCAGACAGAATTGCAAGTTTTATGTGAGAAAATGCGAGTGTGGGATCAGGAGCATCCTAAGTAAGTTCATTATCTGCAGATTTTGCTAAACTCCATATGGGGAGATAAAAACCATCGCTCCTAAGAATATCCTTCAATTCTTGTCCCTGACGGGTCTAGGTAGCGAACTCTGAGGAAGTGTGAGCACAATAGATCTATGTAGTCGTAGTGCTACAGGTGCTACAGGCACTTGACAATAACCTAAACAATACAAAAAAAAGTTAATTATTATTCCTATACTTTCTGTTAGTCCTGTGACTTAGTCAAATATTAACTGATTGCACATAGAATGAGTGCGTAGCGGTTTCTATCTTGACGCATGCCTCGTCTATTTATTTAAAACAACATTAATTTAAAAGAGCAACACGCAAGTTTCTTTCTCATCTTCTTATGAATTCAAGCCTGCGATCCGGATGAGTTGTAAAAATCATATATCTTTGATTTTACATCTCAATATTCAAAACTGCTTATATTAAGTTTAGAATAAAGATCATTTCTATTTGTATTAATATGATATCATTGTTTTACGATGCAGGTCACTGGAACCCCCTGGACATCCGCCATCTCTCAACCACTGCATAATGCAAAATCAAATCCTACTTTGATGATATTGATCTTCTTTACGATATTTACATAATTTTGCTAGTGGTAATTGATAGTATTTTGCTTTATCGATTTATAGTTATAATTATATTAAAGTCTATTTACATTTAATAGTTCTGGTTTTTTTGAGGAAGATGTTCGAATATATAAAATCTTATGCCCCTCTAAAGTTAGTTCTTTCCCAAATTCTAAACCTGTCGGCCGCAGATGGCCTTTTCAGCCCACTCATTGCTACAAACTAGAGATGTGTCAACTCGAGTTACTAACTCGAGTTGCGCATAATTCGAGTTAACTCGAGTTGAATTCTGCCAACTCAAGTTGGCAGTATTCAACTGGTAAATAAACGAATCAAGTGAAAGAGCGAGAACATGAGTGTCGTTGAACCGACAATGGCATGAAATTTTCCGATGATTTCATATCATACAATTTTCACTCGTCACAAATATTTCAGTATTGATTTGAGGTTGTTATCTTTTTTTTTCGCATATTCATCCGATTATGTTATCATTAAAATGACTATACGTTCTATAAGTCCTTCCGCTGCTTTAAAGTGTCAGTTCTACTCGCCCCCTATAGTTCGGTGAAGCTTTCAAGACTAGCTGCGCCCAAAAACATTAGATTTGTTCGAAATAATAAAAAAAAAAAAATATTTTTCAACTCGAGTTAAATCGAGTGACGTTTATTACAAGTTAGCACATGTCTACTACAAACAATCAATAAAGTGGAAATGTCAAAGTCAAATTTCTTTGATATGTTTCAATATTATTTTTAAAAGTACACATTTTGCTATACTTTTAATAAATTTAGAAACCCTTTTTGGAAAATATTGGATATGATAAAATTGCCAGTGTTGAAGCGAGATCCAAAAAAAGCAGAAGATCTTTGCAAGTAAGTATTTTTTAACTTGTGTTAAACAAACTTGCAAGCTACCTCAGTTGAGGGCTATTGGTAGAGTTATATGTTTTATTTATTTGTTAGATGTAGACCAGTCTGCAAGAGCCGCAGACGAGAATGGAAAGGTCGAATACAGAACACTTCCGCTGAGATCCTCCTCGAGAGGAAACCATTGCCAGAGTGCTTTAGAAGATGCCCAACGGTATTAAGATTATAAAGATAGTTGAAGTACAGTTAATATTTGCAATTTATTATAAACTGTGGTCCGGATGACTGCGAACAGGGATGAATGGAAGAGAAAAACATATTACGCCGACCCCAAATAAATGGGATAAGGATGAAGCAGATGATGATGTGGTCCCATATGATGGAAAATGGACTCTATCGGCTATACCTTACAGCTCCATGTATATCACAAAAACATTAGTGGAGCTGATGAAATCGTCGTGGTCTAATAGGTTTACTAACCTGAATTACGCCCAAGTGGTCGTAAGTTGAAATCTGACGGACACCAAAAAAACATTGTGTAAAATTATATTTCTGCTTGGCTCTCTGATAAGGGAGGTGAATGGGATTGTTAGGGAGGGAGGTGAATGTAGACTAATAAACTAATTGCTACCACTGTACCACGTCAAGTGGTGTGTGTGACCTCCGCGCTATCCCCTCTGGAAACTAACGTGATTTCCTGGTGAAATTTTCACGATAGGCTAACTCATGACCATCTTACCATCCTCTACGGAGTTATGGGTACTAGATAACTGTTATATACATGGGATTTTTCATTTATTTCTCCGTCCTTGTTTTGTTGTTTTTACATAGATATTTTTTTTTTAATTATTACCGCCATCTAAGCTAAGTAGAGCTTGTGTTATGGGTACTAGATTGACTAACTAATTGCTTCATAATTATCAGCCCACTACAGTCCACTGCTGGACATAGGCCTCTAAATATAATCGCTTACGTACATTTTTTTTGGAAATACATACATAATATACATAGAAAACACCCAGACCGATACAAACAATCAGGAATACAAATGTTTCTACTGTGCCACGAATCGAATCCGCAACCATCGATTGTACAACGGTGCCTAAACCGGTAACCAAGATCGTTAATAAAGTTATCCTTATTTCAGAAAATAGACCCAAGTCCGTTATCCGTAATTCAGAAAATATACCCAAGTCCGTTATCCTTAATTCAGAAAATATACCCAAATAGTCCGTGTCCTCTATTCGGCCGCCCTAGTTTTATCCTTAATTCAGAAAATATACCCAAGTCCGTTATCCTTATTTCAGAAAATATACCCAAACAGCCCGTGTCCTCTATTCGGCCGCTCTTGTCGAATGGTCGATGGTAGAAATACCACCACCCCGCACGTGGTTCGAGTTTGCCAAGCTCCCGTCGATAATATGGTTGACACACCATACTTGAAATATGCCAATATGGCGAAGAAACTTGGTAAGAACCGTCTAGAACATGTCAGGACAGGAATGAATTTGATCTAGAACATGTCATTTTCATTGTGTTCATTTTTAAATATTCTTTTTCTGTGACCGTCGTTATTTTTTTTATACTATGATAGTGGCAATCAAGCATACGGCCCATCTGATGGTAAACGTTTATTGTAGCCTATGACGCCTGAAACACCAGGTGTATAACGTGCGCGTTGCCGACCCTTAAGAAACCTTAATATACCCTTCTTGAAAACAAAACCACAACAATATACCGCTATTGTTGTGGTTTGTGTTGTAATAAGTTTCTTCTATTCTATTCTATATTCAAAATCAAATTAAAAAAATCATTTATTCATGTAGGACATTTTAGTTGCATATGAAATTTTCTATAAGTATTATAATTTTTTCCCTACCGTCCACTTCAGTATATAGATCCAATTGAGAAGAACTGGTAAGAAACTCCATTGAATTTCTATTCTGTTCTATATTAAAAATCAAATTAAAAGATCATTGATTCATGTAGGACATTTTAGTTGCATATGAACGTCAAATTTTTTATAAGTGTTATATTTTTTTCCCTACCGTCCAGTTTAGTACCTATATAGATCCAATCGAGAAGAACTGGTAAGAAACTCCATTGAATTACTTATTTTTCTTTTAACGCCAGATTATTTACAATATTTACTCATAGGTGTCTATGTTCTAACATTAAATGAAAATCCCGTGCATGAACAACTATTGCCATGCACGCTCGTCATTCAAGTAATCGTTTAGTGAGCAATAGGCTTTGCTCAGTAAATATGATTAGACAGATGTTTTGAATTTATTTAAGGGTCATCAACTCTCAATTGAATTTCTTTTTTTAAAGCAGTTTGTTTACATTTTATACTTATAAATAGGTGTCTATGTCTAATGTATAGGTACATATAAATAAAATTGAACTGTCTGTTTGTAATATTGAAATAACCGTTTTTTACTACAAGCATATGAATATATATACGGTGCATACACCAAAATAAGATTTTTTATAATTTTTGTCTGTCTGTCTCTCGGTCTGTTTGTTCCGGCTCTAATCTCTGAAATGGCTGGACCGATTTTAACGAAACTTTTTTTGGCAGGTAGCTGATGTAACAGGGAGTAACCTAGGCTACTTTTTTTTAGAAAAGAAATATTTTAGAAAAAAGTTTAAAAATAAATTCCACGCGGATGAAATCGCGGGAACAGCTAGTATTAAATGAAAAGACCGTGCATGAACAACTATTGTCATGCACGTTTATCATATTGTTCAAAATCTACCCTGTATCATCGTAAGCACAGATTATTATATTAGAGTCCGTTAGTTTGTGTTCCCGCGCAGTTCCTTCGCCCCTCCCTTACCTAGTACTGAACCGACTGTACGGCGGCCATGACGCGCGCGCGCATTGTGTTGTGAATTAAAATAAATTAGAACTGTGAAACCTACTGTGAAACTGGAAAGCTAGTGAAGATATCATCGAGACCCTGAAGCCCAAGAAATGCGCAGAACCATACAGGTACGTGACTGACGCTTCCACTCATTTTTCACTATATATATACAGAGAGTAAATTCCCTAACATTTTGGTAGCAGAGTAGTTTACCAAAAACATATACATCTCCGAACATGATCATATAGGAGCATGGGATGCTGTACGAGCTTGCTGCGCCTTCTGTACCTGCGGCCAGTGCTGCCCCTGCGGCATCAGTGAGTATGTACCGCACGACGCGGAGAGAGCGTCCCGACGGCGGACTGACATGCGCCACTTCGATGCTCGCGTCAAAACTGACTGTCACAAAATGAGGATTATGTATGACTAGTTGGTACCCGCGTCATCGTCCATGTGTTTTATTTTTAATAAAAATTTTCTGTAAAGTTATTTATTATTGAACTGAAAACCTGTTGAAGATCTGAAAAAAATAAAATCCCAGAACATCATCATCATCGCACTCCAGATCTCCACGACGATCGGTCCTGCGCTGATCGCATCCAATGCCTTCCAGCGATCTTGACCAGATCGTCGGTCCACCTTGCTGGAGGCCTTCCCACGCTGCGTCTTCCGATCCGTGGTCGCCACTCGAGGACTTTACTGCCCCAACGGCCATCTGTGCTACGATACTAGGTACTAATGGTATATTTAAATATATTCTGTAATAAAAATATGTTCATATATTTTTCGGACTACTCTAATGCTGTTGGCCGCAGCTGGCCTTTACAGCTTCACCGGACGATAGCGATCTACTGTATGAAGAGTCGTGACTCATTAAGAGAGAAATTCAAAGAGGCAAATATTCTCACCGTTGCTTCTCAATTTATATATTCAAATATCCTATATGTTCATAAAAATCTTGACTTATTTCCAAAAAACAGCATATTCATAATATTAATACTAGATTTAAAGACAAACTTGCTGTCCCCAAGTATCGTTTAGAAAAAGTCAATAGGTCTTTTATGGGAATAGGTATAAAATTTACAATAAGATACCAAAGGATATATTGGAATTACCCTTAAATAAATTCAAAACATCTGTTAAATCATATTTATTTAAAAAATCAGAACAATCTTTTGTAGTATAAATAGAAAGTATAAATAAATAAATAAAAACTCGTGTAAATATTCCAAAAGGATAACAACGTATAGAACCTATGTCGAGGCCATTTTGGTCGCAAACGCAGCTTTCAAAGCATCTGAAACACAGGTATACAATATATTAAATCTGTAAGAATCAGCCGTCTTTACACGGGGGTTACAGTGGTACAGCCGCACCCGGGCGCGGGTTCATAGGGGACGCCGAGTGCTAGAAATCAGGTTTTATTAACCTCTCAGACTCTATTTATGGTATGGGTTCCAGGGAGTCATTGCGAGAGTGTTTTAAGGAATCAAATATCCTCACCGTTGCTTCTCAATACATTTATGAAAATATCATCTATGCCAGAAGGAATATAGACAGTTTCAAAAGAGTTAGTGATTGCATTAATAAAATCTTACGTAACAATAACAAACTGATTTTACCTAAATGTCGTTTGGCTAAAGTTAGTAATTCGTTTTATGGAAATTGCGTAAGGTTTTACAATAAAATACCAGAGTCTGTTATAAATCTGCCAGAAAAAAGATTTAAATGTCAAATAAAACAGTTCCTTTGCAAAAAAGCTTACTATAAAATTGAAGAATTCGTTAACGATAATAATGTTTTTATAGAAAAACTTTAAATCTATAGCACTGACAATATTATCTAATTACATTAATAATGAGTGCGTAGCGACTTCTATGTTGATTATCGCATGCCTCTTACTTGTTATACTGTAATTATTTATATAAAAAAAAACATCTATTAAAAAGAGCAACACACAAGTTTCTTGCTCATTCTTCTTGTGATGAATCTGCATTCCGAATGAGTGGTAGAATCAAAATATGACTATTCAAAAGTGCTTGTAATGAGTTTATTTGAATAAAGATTATTTCTATTTCTATTTCTAAACTCAATCAATGTGAACGTGATTGCATCATTAAATTGACTTCGTTACGTAAAAGGGATCAAAAAATACTAAAAATAATAAAAATATAGGTACCAGTAATTATATAATAAATAATAATCATCAACATCTGCTTCTTCCTTATCGGTCTTTGTGGTCTAGTGGTTTAGCACACCGCTTTACGACCGATGGTCGCGGGTTAGATTCCACGCACGGTGCAGACATTTGTATTCATGAGTTGTTTGTATCGGTCTGGATGTTTTAAGTGTATATTATGTATGTATTTACAAAAAAATCTAAGTAATTATATCAGTTGTATAGTAGGAATGAGGATAATATTTTAGGAAAGGTGTTACATATGAATGTGGATGGTTATAAGGGCAGATGAAGGCCGAAAAAGAGATGGATGGACTGTGTGAAAGATGATATGGTAAGAAAGGGAGTAAATAACGCGATCACTGCGAACAGAGATGAATGGAAGAGAAAAACATATTACGCCAACCACAAATAAATGGGATAAGGAAGAAGCAGATGATGATGATGAATACAAGCTCTACTTATCGTGGGACTAGATGGCGTTGCGTTAATTGTTCAGGGTTATTATTATTATTGTTATTATTATTTTTTTTTTTTTACCAAAAATTCTCATCTCCCCTCTTAAGGAGAGGAGATGGCAACATACCCCTGGCAGAAGCACAGTCGGCCGGGGTTCAGGGCCCCAGGGACAGAAACCGGCGTACAATGCGGGCAGAATCTAACAGCACCGCTTTCTGCATCTTTCCCGGGAGTGAACCGCCCCGGAATCCCAACCGTCTGAGATGTTGTTCCAGACTGGTTGGGATAAGACCGTTCACCGACATAACGATTGGAATGATTTCGGTGGACATCACCCCCCACATTTCGGTCACCTCGTGAGCCAGGTCGAGATACTTTCTCTTTTTCTCAGTTTCGGCTTTCACGAGGTTCTCGTCATGCGGTATGGTGATGTCCACCAAAAACACCCTCGAAAGTGCCCGATCCATCACCACGATATCAGGTTTGTTCGCAAGAACGGTCCTGTCCGTGATGATGGATCGGTCCCAGTAGAGCTTGACGCTGCCGCTTTCGAGGACCGGCCGGGGCTCGTACTTATAGTACGGCAACCTCTCATTCGCGAGGCCGTACTTCAGAGCTAGTTCTTGATGGAGTATTTTGGCTACCTGGTTGTGTCTGTGCAAGTACTCAGTGTTGGCAAGAGCTGAACAGCTTATTATTATTATTATTATTATTATTATTAGTTTTATCCAAAAATTCTCATCTCCCCTCTTAAGGAGAGGAGATGGCAACATACCCCCGGTAGAAGCACAGTCGGCCGGGGTTCAGATACAATGCGGGCAGAATCTAACAGCACCGCTTTCTGCATCTTTCCAGCCGCCTTCCCAACCGTCTGAGATGTTGCTCCAGACTGGTTGGGATAAGACCGTTCACCGACCGTTCAACGATTGGAATGATTTCGGTGGACATCACCCCCCACATTTCGGTCACCTCGTGAGCCAGGTCGAGATATTTTCTCTTTTTCTCAGTTTCGGCTTTCACGAGGTTCTCGTCATGCGGTATGGTGATGTCCACCAAAAACTTTCCATCACCACGATATCAGGCTTGTTTGCAAGAACGGTCCTGTCCGTGATGATGGATTCATTCATCTCTGTTCGCAGTCATCTCGTTATTTACTTCCTTTCTTACCATATCATCTTACACACAGTCCATACATCACTTTTTCGGTCTTCCTCTGCCCTTATAACCATCCACATTTATACATATATAACACCTTCCTTCACGATTATTTAAAAGAGCAACACACAAGTTTCTTGCTCATTCTTCTTGTGATGAGACAGCTTTTCGAATGAGCGGTAGATTAAAAAAAATGTTATGACTATACAAAAGTGCTTCAATTAAGTTTATTTGAATAAAAGATTTTCTATTCCTTAAAATATTAAATTAAATTATCTTCATTATATATCATTTTTCTATCGTTGTCGTCGATCTCTTATTGTATTATTTTACTGATAAAGGCTATAACAGAATAGCAGAGAGGGTGGACTCACTGCCCTCACTTAGTTATAGATCGTTTTGTCTCCTTCATTAGTTTTAAATTATATTATTGTACTAGCTTTTGCACGCGGCTTCGCTCGCGTTAATTTATACCCTTAGGAGTGGAATTTATCAAAATCCTTTCTTAGAGGATGCCTACGTCATAGTAGCTTTATGCATGCAAAGTCTCAGCTCAATCGGTTTAAAATTGACAAAGTTTCATACAATCTTTCATCCCCTATTTTATATTTATCCCCTTGGGGGTAGAATTAATCAAAATCCTTTCTTAGCGGATGCCGACGTCATAACATCTACCTGCATGCCAAATTTCAGCCCGATCCGTCCAGTGGTTTGGGTTGTGCGTTGATAGATCACTATGTCAGTCACCTTTGAGTTACGAGTATATATATTTAGTTTGACAACAATTTTATTAGTTTTTGTTTGAGGCAAATAAAGATTATTATTATTATTAAATAATAATATAATAAAGGTTAAAATATTGATGTTGATTTTCGTTTTTTTGCTACACATGCCTACTCCTCGATGCTGAATATGCTTGAAACTACTCTGCTAAGGATTATAAGGTAAGTATGTCAAAATTGTACCTTTCTTCGTCAATGTATGTAATGTATGTATGGCAGGAAATTCACTGTCACCAGATGCCTCATTATCTTCTATTTCCACTGATGTTTCTTGAGAGGTATACTCTTGTTTAGTCTGAAACAATATAAATACATTTTATCTACCATATAGTGATATACACTAGTAATCGCCCAGTGGTCGAAATTCGACCTTAATCTAAATATATATACAATATACCTAGTGTTAAGTTATAGTGATAAATATCCCAATTATATATATATATATATAATAACATCTGATAATGGAACGTCCTTTGTGGGAGCGCATCGCCAATTAGCCGAGTTCCATAACCAGTCCGTACAAGACTTCGCTACTGCAAATGACTGTGAATGGAAATTCATACCACCTGCATCGCCGTTTATGGGAGGCTGCTGTGAGCGTTCAGTACGCACTGTCAAAACCGCTCTCCTAATAACTTTAAAGGAGAGAGCACCGAAAGAGAAAGTTCTTTTTACTTTCTTGTTAGAAGCGGAGGGTTTAATCAATTCCAGACCTTTAACATACGTCACAAAACAATGTCAGAGCCTTACGCCGTTCCATCTTTTAATCGGTACTTCATCCAATCAACAATTACCCTTGAGGCTGGACGATGGACTATTTTCATTAAGCTTGGCTTATAGAAATAGAAATAATCTTTATTCAAATAAACTCATTACAAGCACTTTTGAATAGTCATATTTTGATTCTACCACTCATTCGGAATGCAGATTCATCACAAGAAGAACGAGCAAGAAACTTGTGTGTTGCTCTTTTTAGTAGATATTTTTTTTTATATAAATAATTACAGTATAACAAGTAAGAGGTATGCGATAATCAACATAGAAATCGCTACGCACTCATTATTAGTGTAATTAGATAATATTGTCAGTGATTCTATGGATTTAAAGTTTTTCTATAAAACATTATTAACGTTAAGGAATTCATCAATTTTATAGTAACCTTTTTAGCAAAGGTACTGTTTTATTTGACATTTAAATCTTTTTTCTGGCAGATTTATAACAGGCTCTGGTATTCTTGTAAAACCTTACGCAATTTCCATAAAACGAATTACTAACTTTAGCCAAACGACATTTAGGTAAAATCAGTTTGTTATTGTTACGTAAGCTTTTATTGGTGCAATCACTAACTCTTTTGAAACTGTCTATATTTTTCCTGGTATAAATGATATTTTCATAAATGTATTGAGAAGCGATAATAGAGTATTTACCGGCTTTAAAACCTAGGAAACAGCAATGAGGCGTGTTCAAGAATTTTAAAGTTGACATCGTCTTACTAGTCGATCCTGATTTACCACGAGGATTATGACCTATGGGAAGAGAAACCAAAGTCTTCCCAGGCAAAGATGGAGTCGTGCGAGTAGCAGATGTGGCCACTAAAGGGGGCACGCTGAGGAGATCCGTGCGCAAATTGGTCCTATTGTACGAAGACACAATTGTGTAGCAAAGTGCTACGCGGGTGGAACGATGTTGTGAACTATTTTTATACCTTTTTTATTATCTATGTTTTTTATATGACATAAGTCATTAATACACAATTATTTTACGACTATACCGGTGCCGATTTCTTTGCTCGTCATCTTGGTCTCTATCCTTCACACATGGGTTGATTGATCTCAGCGTTACCAACCTTATGTTGGATGTGATAGGTTTTTAAATATTTTAGATACTTTTTTAAGTTCTAAATATCGTTTCAGTGGGGATTGGGGTCCCTTGTATCCTTGGGGCCCTGGGCTTCTCCAACCCATCCATTCATCTCCATCCACACCGGCAAATATACGCTTTTATAATATTAGTAAGTGTACGTTACATGAAAACCGGCGGATTCTTGAGCTGGATGCCAGACGTGACGAGCTGAAAGTCCAACCTGCGATTATCAGCTACTATAATTACGTGAATGGTGTGCTCTCATATCCGCAATGTGCGAGGATTTTTATATATTATTTTATTTTTACATAAAATGAAATGAAATGAAATGATATTTATTCAGTAGAAGAAAAAACTAAAACACACATTAAACAAACAAAAAAACAAACAGTGCGACAATTACAAAAAAAAATACACAAATTACGTGTGTGCGCGTGCATGTGTATGTTTGTCGAAGCATCTACTGAATAGGTCCGTGCTCAGCAAAATGCTGCAGCGGCTGGAGCGCTGCAACGCTGTTTTTCAGCACAAGACCTGCTGCTATGCATGCTAGCACATCGATGGCAAAACCAGAGTTGAAGACCGTCACCGTGTCAGGAATCGGCCGGGATTACATCATCAATATTACGTTAGTGTCAGAAATCGGCCGGGATTACATCATCAATATTACGTTATACATTTAGGAACATTATAGCCAAAATAAACTGTTATAAGTACATTTAAATAAGATAGAAATCGTATTACTGTCTGTACAGTTGTCCGCTCCAAGTGTGTCTGTTGAGCGAGATCCCATAAACGTAAACATCTCCTTTGGACTTCCTCGTTGTCTTCAGCCTTTGGAGTGAAGTCTAGTACCAGGTGTTGAGCTTTGAGAGATTCTCCGGTAGACCTGCCAGCGTCTACCACTGGTACTATCTGTTTTATAATTTAGATATAATAAAGATTATATGATGATGAAAGATTATAGTATTACTGTATGTAGATATAAAATTCTCGCGTCAAAATTATGAAACTCTGAAACAGCTTGACAGATTCTTATGAATTTTGTTATTCAGTAGGTTTGAGAATAGAACGAAAGTACTTCATGCACTTAAGTGATAAGGATAGTCCATAACATATTTTGAAATGGAAATTTCATACTATAACCCCTATTATTTTTGTACCTTAATGTTACCTTAAATGCTTCTATTGAAGCCTGTTCACCAGATGCCGCAGATATGGGCATCATTTCCCAACATTGACAGCACAGCACAGACAGAGCAAACGTCAGACAGTCAGAGACCGCCTGCGCGTATCGCCACAGAGTAATAAACCTACAAAACAAAGCAAAGGTTCACAAATTCAAGAAAAGTAGTCTGTATCTGTACTAAGATTATAAAGCTGAACAGTTTGTTTGTTTGAACGCGCTAATCTCCGGAACGGAGAAAGCTTTAAGCTACTAAGTTACGCTACGACCAATAGGAGCTGAGCTGCAATGAATAATACTGCAAAAGATGGAGAAATGAAACGCAGAGGAAGTTGCGCAAGTCAGCTAGTTTTATTGTTTATGTTACTTATTTTGATTCTTTTGTTATTTCAAAGAAATAAATTTTTGATATTTTTTTTTAATGCGCTACATATTAATTTATTTTATGTATAAAAATATTATTAGAGAGATGTGAAAATACTATCACGACGTTTTTATTTAGCTCCACCAATTAAACTTGTAATTTTTTACATAGTTCTTGGTCCTTCGAGCCGGATAATTTGTTCACAATAAGTAAGCTACATTTTCTCGAATTATGTGTTAGTTTGCGGAAGTTAATTTCATTACTTGATGAATTTATATTGTTTTGTTTAACTACTTCACTATTAGCACGTGTGAGACACTCCATTAGCACGTGTGAAACACTATTTGTGTCTCACACGTGCCAATGGTAGAGGAGTTAAACAGTGTGGAAACCTGACCAACGCGACTGGAAGCTTTTCTTCCCCACTACTGATCAAACTCCAACCGTTATCGGATCTACACCCATATGACATTGAGCGCCGCGCTGGTCTAGCAGTTTAGCACACCGCTTTACTTCCGATGGTCGCGGGTTCGATGATTTATGAAGACTTCGGTGGTCTAGCGGTTAAGTGTTATGATGGGTTTTTGTATATACAATAATAAAGAGTTTTATTATATCTTTATATATGTTTTAATGATTGTAAAGAAAATACAATGTAGAGCTTACAAATATTCGTGGCGTCACGCGCCATTGACCAAGGCAGAGAGAGGCACAGATCACTCAAAACATAATGCTATAGTTCTAGCACAGATAATACTCTAACATGACAGTTCCTAACATTAAACATACCGCTTTACTTCCGATGGTCGCGGGTTCGATTCCTCGCACGGTGCAAACATTTGTATTCATGAGTATGATTGTTTGTATCGGTTTGGGTTATGTATGTATTTACAAAAAAATATCCACATATTTATATAAGTTGTCTAGTACTCATAACACAAAATTCAAAAATTCAAAATATCTTTATTGATGTAGGTCTATTACAGACTCTTATGATATGTCAAATCTACCGTCAGTTCGGAATGATTTCAAGATGAGAAGTACTGATAAGAAACTCAGTTCATATTCTTTTCAAGCTCTACTTACCATGGGACTAGATGGCGCTGTGTAAATTGTCCAGGGTTATTTATTTATTATTTTACATTGCGACACGTGTTTCCCTCTAAACGAGGCATTATCAGGCAATAAATAGAGCTCGGATATAGCTTGTAACAGATGTCTTTACGCCAAAAAAGCAGCTTGCTTTTTAAGTTCTTTTTTAAGATTAGTTATTCTCATAACTTTTTATTACCCTTTAATTTTAGGTCATTCAAGTATAGCAAGAAAAAGTACTTACACCCGGCATATAATAAAGTCCTGACTAATATTATAAAAGCAAAAGTGAGTTTAGTACGCTTTCATGCTTTAACGGCTTAACCAATCATGAAATTTG
The DNA here is from genome assembly GCF_030625045.1 of Achroia grisella. Classification (NCBI taxonomy): domain Eukaryota; kingdom Metazoa; phylum Arthropoda; class Insecta; order Lepidoptera; family Pyralidae; genus Achroia; species Achroia grisella. The sequence goes on along the minus strand of NW_026713018.1, from coordinate 872,329 downwards.
ACATCTAAGTAGAATTAAAAATAGGTTATTACATATATCTAAATCATCGTTACATGGTATAAAATAAAGTCGCTGTCGCTGTCTGTCCCTATGTATGCTTAAATCATTAAAACTGCGCGACGTATTTTGAAGCGGCTTCTTTTAATAGATAGAGTGATTCAAGAGGAAGGTTTATATATATAATACATGTAGACCCGTGCGAAGGCGAGTAGCTAGTAATATTATAAAAGCGAAAGTCTGTGAGCATGCACGTTTGTTAGTCTTTCACGCAAAAGCTGCTGAACGGATTTTGATAAAACTTTACAGTAATATAGGTTACAATAATAAGACATCAGAATAAGACAAGCTATATTTTTATTGAAATTTAACCCGGGGATAACCGCAGGCACAACTAGTATTACTATAGATAATTCTCTAAAATTATAATCTTGGTAATATTATAGGCACATATACAGGCCTTAGTCCCGGGAAGAAGTTAAGTAAATCATAAGAGATGCTGTTCCTATGATATTCAATAATAACCCCTGGACATTTAACACAGCGCCATCTAGTTCCACGGTAAGCAGAGCATGTGTTATGGATATTAGACAACTGATATAAATACTTAGATATAGTCCATTTTTTGTAAATACAAACAATGAAGCTCATTAATACAAATGTTACCATGAGAGGAATCGAAACTGCTTTTTACAAAATAAAAACAGGGGAGACCGAGACTACACAAAAGACTTTTACAAAACTGCTTGCAAAGAAAAATAGGCGAGAAGAGGTACCTACGCAGTTTACTTTTACAAAACTACTTGCAAATAAAAATAGGTTAGTCAGAGGTGCCTATGCAGATGACTTTTACAAAACTACTTGCAAATAAAAATGTGAGATAGAGGTACCTATATAGTCAGAGGTACCTACGCAGGCGACTTTTACAAAACTACTTGCAAATAAAAATATGTAGGTTAGTCAGAGGTGCCTACGCAGCTGACTTTTACAATACTACTTACAAATAAAAATGTGAGATAGATGTACCTATATAGTCAGAGGTACCTACGCAGGTGACTTTTACAAAACTACTTGCAAATAAAAAGATGTAGGTTAGTCAGAGGTGCCTACGCAGATGACTTTTACAAAACTACTTGCAAATAAAAATATGTAGGTTAGTCAGAGGTGCCTACGCAGCTGACTTTTACAATACTACTTACAAATAAAAATGTGAGATAGATGTACCTATATAGTCAGAGGTACCTACGCAGGTGACTTTTACAAAACTACTTGCAAATAAAAATATGTAGGTTAGTCAGAGGTGCCTACGCAGATGACTTTTACAAAACTACTTGCAAATAAAAATATGTAGGTTAGTCAGAGGTGCCTATGCAGATGACTTTTACAAAACTACTTGCAAATAAAAATATGTAGGTTAGTCAGAGGTGCCTACGCAGATGACTTTTACAAAACTACTTGCAAATAAAAATATGTAGGTTAGTCAGAGGTGCCTACGCAGATGACTTTTACAAAACTACTTGCAAATAAAAATAGGTGAGTCAGAAGTACCTACGCAGATGACTTGTACAAACTCAATCTTAGTCTATTCACATAAAATGAGCAGTGTTATTGATAAGACGATAAGAACTGATAACAAACCTTTTGATAATAGGATGCACCGCGTAGCAACTAATGTTGAACATTAAAACTATCTGAATTTCTCATAACTCATATCAAATAACACTTCAGAATAATTTCTTAGTAAATATAAGACTTCCAGCTGACGGATAGTTAAAAAAATATTACGTTTTTTTTCTTTTGTTATGGCTTGGCACTTGGTGCATTTGCCAACATTAGATAGTCCAGTAAAATTTTTAATTAAACATGTTGTGACCAGTTTTGGTGGAATATATAAAAGTAAATCCGCAAATATGTGAATAATAATGGTCAGAAAGAAATTTTTCTTTAACGGAAAAAGGAGGAAAGAATAAAAAAATGTGTTGAAAAATGCCTTTTTTTAAAATAACTCGATAACGGTAAGAAATATATCTTATATATAAAATCCTCGTGTCACAATGTTACCATATTCCTCCCAAACGGCTTGATGGATTTTTATGAAATTTTATATGCATATTCAGTAGGACGGACTGACAAGTAAGATAAGATGGACTGACAGTATAAGAACGGCTACACAGCAGTCCATGGTACAATGTTCTCGTGCAGCCAAAAACCGTACCAGGTGGAGACAAATTTTTATGATACCATATCACAAAATATACCATCATGAAAGCATATTCCAAGAGTGAACGACTGAAGAAGAAAGATTCAGGCTGAGAATCGGCTACAATCTATTTTTCATACCCCTAAGTGATAAGGGTTATCCACCTCAAACATTTTTTTTTTGTGCAATTTTTTTTGTTTATATTTTTTTATTATGTGTCATTAAAAAATACATACAAACCTAAATTTTCACCCTTCTATCACCAACCCCTATTTTTTATAGCGTTATTAATTTATATGGCCAAACAACGTTACAGCTAGTATATATATTTTTTCATTTAATATCAGATATATATATAAGTATACCTACAATTGATATAAACTTTAATATCTCAATATATATATAACGTAAAAAATACAACTGCTAAAATGTCTTACATGAATAAATTATTTTTCATTTTGATTTAACATATCCTTACTAACATTCAAAATGTGAAAGTAGGTATGTTTGTTAGGCTTTCACGCAAAAACTACTAAACCGATCATCGTTAAATTTTGTACACATGTTCTTGGAGCTATTAGAATGAACATAGGATATATTTTTATTTAAAAAAAAACAATTTTAAATAAAAATAAAATATCAACGTTTTGCTACTTCAACGGCATCTAGTAGCCAATAATGAGTTATAGAAGTTATTCAATGGATTCAATGCGAGCTAAGCCGTGGGTAAAAGCTAGTATATTATAAACGCGAAAGTTTGTAAGTATGTAGTGAAGTTATGCGAGCGAAGCCGCGGCTAAAAGCTAGAAATAAGGTTGTCCTTATATGTCACGCACATTATTTTATCTAATGCATATTTACCATTCAATAAAATCTGTTATAAGGCATAAAATACAGTAGGAAAGTACATTAACTGCGATAAATCAGTAAGTTCACCATACACACGGATAATGGAGATCTCACATGATTTATATGCTAACGCCCTACACATATATCTTACTGCTTAAAGAACCAGTTTTATTTCGTTTTAATGTCCAATAAATTTCACCTCGTGACATTGAATAACTTCCAAAACGCGTGAAAATACAGAACCCATTGAGGTATTAGTGTATTAGAGAATAGAGCACGGAACAAATACCGTAGCTACACTTATGGCAGCATACAGAATCTTGAAACAGAAACAACAGAGACACGTGTACAAAACTTGAAGAGTTCGGTGGTTTAGCAGATAAGTGTTATGATGGGTTTTTGTATATACAATAATAAAGAGTTTTATTATATCTTTATATATGTTTTAATGATTGTAAAGAAAATACAATGTAGAGCTTGCAAATATTCGTGGCGTCACGCACCATTGACCAAGGCAGAGAGAGGCACAGATCACTCAAAACATAATGCTGTAGTTCTAGCACAGATAATACTCTAACATGACAGTTCCTAGCATTAAACACACCGCTTTGCTTCCGATGGTGGAGGGTTTGATTCCTCGCACGGTGCAAACATTTGTATTCATAATTATGACTGTTTGTATCGGTCTTGGTGTTTTCTATACATATTATGTATGTATTTACAAACAAGAAATATCTATGTATTTATATCAAATTATCTATGTCTAGATGGCTGTATAACAGTTATTATTATTTTTATTATTTACAAAACAAAACAAATTATCTATGTACTTATAACAGTTGTCTAGTATCCATAACACAAGCTTTGCTTATCCTGGGAGTAGATGGCGCTGTTATTTGTCCAAGGTTATTTATTTATTATTTACAAAATTACTGAAGAAACGATGACTATCACAGAAGTATAAAACTGTGTTGCGAATATCGACGCGCTCCACCGAGTCTATATAATTCCAAAATATTCATGCTATGACGTTCCTTACATTAGGTTAGTCTAATAAAATTGATATAACTTTTAAATTCAAATTTACCAGAACAAAGAATATTGCAAAGAACATTGAAGTTATAAACAAAACATAACGCCTATGCCTGCATTTGATAGTGATGCAAAAAAATCATTATGTGTATAAGTGTGTGAGAGAGTGAGGGAGACTATGTATATGTGTGTATGACTATGTGTATGTGTATCTTATTTATGTATATTATATACATAAATAAGATTAAATTTGAAGCTACAATATTTAGGATACAAGCGAGTCAAAAAAGGTCTTACCTTCAGTTTTTCATAAGACTAGCTTTTATTAATAACAGTAATTAAAAATATCTTCTTTATAGATTACTAGTTGCTCGCCCCAGCTTCGCACGGGTGTATGTACACCCGTATTATAATATGTATAATACACATGTATTATATGTATAATACATGTGTATTATACATATAAACCTTCCTCTTGAATCACTCTCTGTATTAAAAAATCCGTTTCAAAATCCGTTGCAAAGTTTTAAAGATTTAAACATACATAAGGACAGAGAAGGGTAGCGACTTTGTTTTATACTATGTAATGAAACTAATATACCTATACATAGATGTAAATATTGTGCCATCTATTTAGTTTACACTATACTGTATTCTTTAATTTTAACCATCACATTACAATATTTTTAGTGTAATACTAGGTGTGCCCGCGATACTACCCGCGTTAAATTTATAGACCATTTCTTATTCTGATGCTATAAGCTATATTACTGTAAAGTTTCATCAAAATCCGTTCAGTAGTTCTTGCGTGAAAGAGTAACAAACATCCATCCATACTCACAAACTTTATAAAATTAATAAGATAAGATGGTATGGTAATAATGTTGTCCCCAAATAGGACGCCGTAAGATTATTTGCCATTTCAATTGCCAACTTGTTTTTTATCGAAATTGGTACTAGATGTTTGCGGCGCCATCGCCGCAATAGATGTAGACAGATTTGTTAAGTGTATTATCTCATCTAGGCATATAATATTTCAATGTAGAGGCTGGATAAAATTGACTATAATTTAGAGTAATCGTAATGACAAAGAAATGGGTAACGGAAAGGTCGTAAATACTTATATATTTATTAGCAATGCACCTCTATTTGATACGAGATATAGTATATATCTGAGATTTTATAACTATACAATAATAATAATAATATAATAAACTCAGGACAATTCTCACAGCGCCATCTAGACCCAAGTTAAGCTAGCTAAAGCTTGTGTTATGGGTACTAGATAACTGATACATATACATAGATATATATTTTTTTTTGTAAATACATACATATTATACATAGAAAACATCCAGACCGATACAAACAATCATACTTATGAATACAAATGTTTGTGCCGTGCGAGGAAACGAACCCGCGACCATCGTTCGTAAAGCGGTGTGCTTGACCGCTAGACCACCGAGATCGTCAATATATTTTTAACTAAACATCTATACATATATATAAAATTGGTGTGTGACTGTTTGTAATATTGTAATAACCGTTTTTTACTACCTGCATATGAATATAAATATGGTACAAACATCAAAATAACATTTTTTACAAGTCTTGTCCGTCTGTCTGTTTGTTTGTTCCGGCAAATCTCTGAAAGGGCTGGTCCGATTTTGACGGAACTTTTATTGAGAGGTAGCTGATGTAATAAGGAGTAACTTAGGCTACTTTTATTTTAGAAAAATTCATTTATTTTAGAAAAATAAAGCTATCTGGACTGGTGATCTTATTCACCAGTCCACATTACTAACAATCCCCTTTTCCCCCCTGATGGTGGTGGTCAGGTTTTGTATCAAATATTTGTGGTCTCACCAAATATTTGTGGTTAATGGTAGCGAAATAATATAAAAAGCAAATAATATAAATCACTTAAGTAGGGAAAAATTGGCTCCAGCAAAAAACACCTAATTCGTTAAAATAAATAGACTCTTTCTGAAAAAGATTTCTGAGAATTATTTATCTCTCGAGGTAAGTAAACATTTACTTATGGTAGACTAAGTAGTCTGTTAATATTAATTTAATCTAAATATATATAACTCAAAGGTGACTGATATAGTGATCTATCAACGCACAGCCCAAACCACTAGGCAGATGAGGCTGAAATTTGGCATGTAGGTAGATGATATGACGTAGGCATCCGCTAAGAAAGGATTTTGATTAATTCTACCCCGAAGGGGATAAAATTGGGGTAAAAAGCATAAAGTACTACTACTATGACGTAGGCATCACCTAAGAAAGGATTTTGGTAAATTCCACCCGTAAGGGGATAAATTAACGAGCAAAGCCGCTGGCAAAGGCTAGTGAAATATAATTCTGTAAAATAAAAATTTATTTTATCAGTTTTTCTCTCTTATTATCTTGTACAGAACTAGTAGAAGAACTGCTTCCAGACTGAGCATCTCTTTCTTCATTACATAAGCTAACTTGGCTGCCAATATCAGATTTTCTATATCTTCTCTTCTTCCTCATTTGTTTATCCATTCTCTCACATATATTTACAGCACTATGTCGAAGCTCTATTGGTATATCTCTTACTATAATATCGCGTAGTAAAGCATTTCTGACATTCTTATTTACTGCAGTACTATCCAAGGTTTTAGATTTGTCAGATTTCTTAAACTTTCTGTAAACATTTCTGCGGCACTTATTCCAATCTTTATGTAATAAACTTCTATACACCCATATTATTACCTTAATGAAGCATATACTTGAGAGGATTACCCCACATACAGCTGCAATACAGCCTATGATAGATAAAAAGGCTGTCTTGCAACATTTGCTATAATCAACAGTTTCACCATGAGCCACTGGACAAAGTTTCCCATACATCATATCCCTTAATAAATACAAATTTTGAGATATCGTCGTGCAATTCGATTTCAACTCCACTGTAGTATTACCTCCATGCTTTGTTGACTCTGTCACTACACCGAGACCTGTACTTATAGCAAATATATCACCAAGTGTTAACGGATGGTCTAGATCTCTACATATATTAATAAATGGGACATATATTACATCTGGTAATTCTTTATTAACATCGCCCTTACATTCGGGAGTTTCTACGCATTCATTAATTCTGTTATCGAAAAACGACCGGGCTCCAAGATATTTTAAGTCGCAATCTACTGGACTACACTCATCTAACGAGTCCTGATCTAGACTATCACAATTTGCTATTTTATGATCACCAATATATTCACGAAAAAAACCGTTGGCTTTTCTTCCTCTGCCTACAGTGGTATCAAAATTGATTCTTATATTTTGTCTTTTATATTTCCTGTCCACACATCTATAGTCTAGAACAAAATCACAATATCCAATTAAATCGTGTTTGTACATGCAAGGGTAAATGAAAAGCAATGTCTGCAGTTGTTTAGGCTTTAGAACAAGCACATGTTCACCATAAACATACACGATATTGCAGTCTTCTGCGTTATTGATTAAACAACAATTTTCAGGATGAGATATAACCCTACAATTTCCGACACGATCTTTATTTTCAATGTCGATGTAAAATTGGATTGCTACAGATTGTCTGTTTATTGAAAGAATTCCTTTATCTTTAACACTTATTAATGATACCCCAAGTTTTATTGGAAACAGAAATATTATGAAAACTGAATAATTATACATGTCATATTTCACAATTCTCGTGTTCACAATGGCACTATTATTACAATAGTTATTTCAGTTATGTCTTGTCATAACATATTATGAAAATGACGAATGAAATGACATAAGAAAAGTAGGTGATATACGGGAAAGTTTTCTGGTGTTAGGAGAACATTTAGACATTTCTGCTATATAAAGCACATATGAGTTTTATAGATTGTTTATAGAGTGTTTTATAGATTTTATAGAGTGTTTTATAGATCTAGGATCATATTTCAGAGCAAATTCAATTTGTAGTTCTATGTATTAGAACTACAAATTGAATTTGCTCTGAATGAAATTTGACCTCTGGTTCTGCTAATACGATTTTAAAAATTATTTCACTGTTAGAAAGGAATTTTATTCCCGAGTGCTATAGGCTATATAACATCACGCTATGACTAATAGGAAAAATGTGGCAAAAAATAGTTATTTTGAGTGCTCTCCTTGCGTGCACTGCGTTAATGGTTAAAATTATGCAAAAATATGAATGACGGATGTAAGGAACTCCTTCATAGATTTTTATACTATTTTTGAATTTTATAATAATATTTTTTGACATATTCTTTTAGTTACAGTCTTTAGGTATATATCGCTGTTATATAAGTGGCATTTTATTTTATCTCCGTATTTTCCTTATTAAAACCTCATCATTCATCTCAACCACATTCCTTAACAAAACCCCTAGCACCTCTCAGTCATCAGACACATTAGACAATTCCGTTGAAACGGAGGTAACGCTTCAACGGAATTGTTCTCCTTGAAAAGTCCTAAAAGAAATCCGTGACAACATATGTGTATCTTTTAAAGTTAACTCACTATATCCTTCTTTATGATAATCTTCTAAAATAATACATTATTTGCAAAGGTTATTAATCCTTATCCAAATAAACACGTTATTTATTCTAAGTATTTGTTTCTTTCATTCTTCTTCTTTTTCTGATAAGTCAAAATTCCGAATGAGCGGTAGAATAAAAAAAATGTGCTTATATCAAGTTTACCTGAAAAGATTATTTCTATTTCTATTTAATTTTGAACAAAATTGTCCTATACATAATTTGATTTCAATGAACACTTTAGGAGATATCTTAGTTTTAATAAAAGAATCACCTTACTAACTGGCATAGTGCAGTTTACAAATACTTATAAAAACAAATAGCTGATTCAAAATGGACTGTTAGGACCGTTGGAAGCTGGAGCGTGTTATGTGTGTTAAATATAGTAGTAATATGTAATATTATGTTATCTGTGGTAGTAATATAAGACTAGGGTCATGCCAAACTGGGGCGTGTCGCTAAAGTATAATATTTAAATATACTAGTAATTACTTTACTATCCCATAAATAATGTTTTTTATGTACTGCCAATTTGAATTTATTGTATCAGTGTATCTAATTATTCACGTCTAATTTTACGTCCCTAATTACGTGTTTAATATCATCATTAATCGTGATTTGTTCTCCCCCGAGGCCATAATACTTGTAACTAAATGGACATCATTATTTAGAATAGCGTTAATTTCACTTTGATTAGCAGTTTCAATCGGATAACGCCAAAACAATTATAAGATCCAACATTAAACTGATTAACTACACCGGAATGGGAACTGTTGTCATTTAATTAACATTAATTTGTTTGCATTACTGTAATCCTAGATAATAGAAATAGAAATAATCTTTATTCAAATAAACTCATTACAAGCACTTTTGAATAGTCATATTTTGATTCTACCACTCATTCGGAATGCAGATTTATCACAAGAAGAATGAGCAAGAAACTTGTGTGTTGCTCTTTTTAATATATGTTTTTTTATATAAATAATTACAGTACAAGTAAGAGGCTTGCGATAATCAACATAGAAATCGCTACGCACTCATTATTATTAGTGTAATCAAATAATATTGTCAGTGCTATGGATTTAAGTTTTTCTATAAAAACATTATTATCGTTAACGGATGCTTCAAGTTTATAGTAAGTTTTTTTGCAAAGGAATTGTTTTATTTGACATTTAAATCTTTTTTCTGGCAGATTTATAACAGACTCTGGTATTTTATTGTAAAACCTTACGCAATTGCCATAAAACGAATTACTAGCTTTAGCCAAACGACATTTAGGTAAAATCAGTTTGTTATTGTTACGTAAGCTTTTATTGGTGCAATCACTAACTCTTTTGAAACTGTCTATATTCTTCCTGGCATAGATGATATTTTCATAAATGTATTGAGAAGCAACGGTGAGGATATTTGATTCCTTAAAGCACTCTCGCAATGACTCCCTGGAACCCATACCATAAATGGAGCGAATGGCCCTCTTTTGTACAGTAAATATTGTATTTATAATGTAAACAGAGAGGATGCTAGATACCTCAGAACAATTAACAATACAACAGAAACTAGAATAGAATAGAATAGAAAATCATTTATTCATTAAAATCGTTTATTGAAGCACTATTGAATAGTGACACAGTCACATTTTTTTTAATCTACCGCTCATTCGGAAAGCTGTCTCATCACAAGAAGAACGAGCAAAAAACTTGCGTGTTGCTCTTTTAAATAATTTTATTGTTACTTTACATTTTTAAGTTGAAGTGTGTGAATACAAACTACCAATTAGCACTAAGACAATTAAATACTCAAATAGAGAAAATCCTTACTAATATTATAAATCCGAAAGTGATTCTGTCTGTCTCGCTTTCACGCCAAAACTACTGAACCGATTCAAATTAAATTTAATATACAGATAGTCTAGATCCTGAGAAAGAATATAGGCTACTTTTTAAGACGAAAAAGGGTTGTAAGGCGTTGAAATGGGAGATGCAAGGTTGTATGGAAGTATCTTCATTTTTAAAGCTAGAAGTTTGAAACTTATTTTTTAGATTGTAGACTAAATGTAAATAAATATAATAGTCAAAGATTGTATAATTTTTACCCTTTTGTGCACCTATTTGCGCTAACGGTATATAACGGCGAGACCACAGTAGATGATGATAGGGTGAGGTTAAAGTCAATCAGTTACCTCATCATGGTGAAGACACCAAAAATAATCACAATGATTTGACAAAGGAAATCGCGTGGAGGTCGACCTGTTGAGGAGCAATCACTATTACTAGCTATCTTCGTTTATCAGACTCTGCGACTAAAACACATCTCACTGCTGAGCAGCTGAAATGTACGACAATGAGGTACCCATGCCGACGGTATTAAAACGGAATAAAAAATGAAATGATGTTTGTTACTCTAGCTAATTTTGAAATATTTGTAAATCTGCAAGGAACAGGTTTAAGTGATGAGAAAATAATAATATAAAGAAATTGCATGGAAAATAGTAAAAACAACAATTTTATTTTCCCATACACCCTGTTCGTGCCTGTCAGTTTAGTTCCGCTATAAATTTCTCGGACCCTCGGTTCAGAAATTAATTGCGTAACTAAACTTCAAAAAACTTTTGACATATTATTTAATTCTGAAGCGGAACGGTGTCCACGGGGTCAGCTGGTATGTAATATAAAAAAGTCAATAAAAGAAATCTATAACTCATCTTTTTTATTGTCTATCACACCATAATCAAACTTAATGAAATCAGCCGCTCGTTCCGCGATCATCATCACTGGAGCATTAGTATTGGCACTTGTTATAGTTGGCATTATACTAGCATCTACAACTCTTAAACCTTTAACACCTATCACTTTTAATTTCCTATCCACAACTGCTGACCGATCGTCAGTACTCCCCATCTTAGCTGTCCCCACAGGATGATATACATTATAAGTCACTGTTCTAATCATACATTTCCAATATGCGTCACTCCCAAATTCTGCATCATCACAATCTTCATATAGAATCCTTTTTATTTCAGCCTTCATTCCTTTAAATGTTGGAGTGTCAATAATTTTCATTACATTCTTCAAGCTTTGTATGTAAATATCAACATCTCTTGGATCACTAAAATATTTCGGAAATATTTTTGGGGAATCCATTGCATTAGTTGAACGTAATAGTATTTTTCCCCTTGAATAAGGTCTACATAAAGACACGAAAAATATAATCATTTCCTTGTCTGAATTGAACATTTTAAACTGTTCGCATATTTCATCTTTAAACGACATTACATCTGTACACATTTTGTAAACGTAAGATGTATTTGGTACAAAATAATTATGATCTATCTGTACATCAGGCAGTTTTTTACCATCTGGTACAGATAGGAACGCGTTTATATTTGGTTGATCATAATTTGTTGCATGTGGACCACTGTGATCTAATAAATACTGCGCGGCTGCTTTATTCCAATATAATTCATCTTTTGGTTTAGCACCAGTATCTATAGTCACTGGTATTGGTATTCTTACATGATCTTGCAGATTTTCGCCTACAGGTAAATCAACTAACACCTTTATACCTAGATCGTCGAGGTGCTGTTTTGGACCAATACCAGAAATCATAAGAAGTACAGGTGTATTAATCACACCTGCGCTTACTATAATTTCATTCTTAGCTTTGAACGTCGCTACATCTCCATTTTGAAGCATGACTCTAACACCAGTGCTCTTTAAATTATTCTCGTCAATATCAACTTTATATGCAAACGTATTCTTTAAAATGTACAGATTCTGACGATGTTTTATGGGATTTAAGAAAGCAGTTGCAGTACTTACTCTATGGCCTTTATAATTTGCTCCTCTAATTTTTCCAACTCCCATTTGTGTAAGACCGTTTAAATTGTCCAAATAATTTAAACCTAATTCCTTATATCCGTCAATTAATTTGTTAACTATATCAGTGTGAGTAGAATTTAACTGATCAATGACAAATTCACCATCAGTGCCGTAATGTTGTTTTAAGTCTGGATTACTTAATATAAAAGGGTCTACAATTTTGACGCTTTTCTTCAAATATTTTTTAATATTCGACCAGTCCCAACCATCATCGTCGTCTAAGTGCCACGATTCATAGTCGCCCGGAGTACCCATCATATGTAGCATGCCGTTTATAGACCCAGTGCCTCCTAGAACCTTTCCTCGAGGCCAAAAGGATTTGCCATCAACACAACCTTTGTTAGTATTTTCATCTTTCTCAGTGTAATATTGCCACGCATGTCGACTTCTATGGGTAGCGCCAGAGAAGTTGGGGATCTGAAAACATATTCACTAATAACTGTTATTTTTTGTAGTTTAGTTTTCCGATCCCGAGATAAAATAATCATTAGATAAAATTTATGCTTTAAAATACTTAAACAATAACTAAGAGAAGTAACAGATGAGAGTGACTAAGGAAATGGACATTCCACTGCTTAGTAGACTAGTGGCAGTACAATATTTAGTTTGTATTACTGCCCTTAATTGCAAGTATTGCTGATCTGATTATCTTGGAGTTACTGAATTAACATTATCTTTATGGGATAAAGAACATTTCAATGCAGATAATTTCTATGGTTGCTTTGTGTGATAAGATGGATACAGGATACCAGGCTTGATATCTTTATCCTCAGGTATGATAAAGCTGGTATCACAACAGGAGTCAAATGATAACGTGATAATCGTAGTGCTGTTCTTGTATAAGCGACGGTACCACTTACCATCAGGTGGGTCGTATTTGATATTAAATCTAAATATATATAACCCAAAGGTGACTGACGTTGTGATCTATCAACGCACAGCCCAAACCACTGGACGGATCAGGCTGAAATTTGGCATGCAGGTAGATGTCATGACGTAGGCATCCGCTAAGGAAGGATTTTGATTAATTCTACCCCCAAGGGGATAAAATAGGGGATGAAAGTTTGTATGAAACTTTGTCAATTTTAAACCGATCGGGTCGATATGAAACTTTGCATGCATAAAGATATTATGACGTAGGCATCCCCTATGAAAGGATTTTGATAAATTCCACCCCTAGGGGGAGAAATTAACGCGAGCGAAGCCGCGGGAAAAAGCTAGTTAGAGGATAAGAGGCATAATATGTTTGTCCTCTGGAATGAAATGTTTGAGTGGTATAGCAGTAGTCATATGTTAACGTGATGTTCATAGTGCTGTTCATATATATAGGCGACGGTACCACTTACCATCAGGTGGGCCGCAAGTATATTTGCTATTGCAATTACAAAAATTAATTAATAAATAAATTAAATTAATTAAAAGATACTAACGATAGACTCCAGTGGCGGATCACCACCAGCCTCCACAAGCAGCACCTTCCAGTCTCGAACCTGTGACAGTCTGTTCGCGAGTATACAGCCAGCTGTGCCTGCACCTATTACGATGAAGTCGAAGCTATCACCATCTGGAATCATATAACATAGTATATGTAATAATAATAATAATCTCAGGACAATTCACACAGCGCCATCTAAACCCAAGTTAAGCTAGCTAAAGCTTGTGTTATGGGTACTAGACAACTGATACATATACATAGATTTTTTTTAACATACATATTATACATAGAAAACACCCAGACCGAAACAAACAATCATACTCATGAATACAAATGTTTGTGCCGTGCGAGGAATCGAACCCGCGACCATCAGTCGTACAGCGGTGTGCTAGACCGCTAGACCACCGAGGTCGTCAAGTACTTATAACTTTCGCTATCAGCAAGTGAAAGTCCCGTTTAAATCTGTCTAGCTATTTCTGAGTTTAACAGAACAAACAGACATATAGACAATAATATTTAAAATTGTTTTTTTTATGTAAGTGCCGTAAATCCTTAGTAATATTATAAATGCGAAAGTAGCTTTGTCTGTCAGTCTGTCTGATCGAAAAATTTCATTTAAATCGGTTCAGTAGTTTTGGCGTGAAAGCAAAAACTACTGAACCGATTTAAATGAAATTTGTTACACAAATAGTCTAGAACCTGAGGAGGGACATAGGCTACTTTTTAATCCAAAACAAAAGGGTTGTAACGGGTTGTAAGGGGAGATGAAAGCTTATATGGAAGTATCGACAATTTACGCGGACGAAGTCGCGTGCACATCTAGTATTTTCATATTATATTTACTGAAAAACTGTTAATTTGAAAATGATTTAATAATAATAATAATAATAATTTTTATTTCAGACAACATGATCCATTGTGTTTTTAACAGCTTAATGACATAACTTATCCTATGTTAGTAATAAAATATATAATAAAATAAAAATGTAACTTTTAACATATTACCTGAGTGTCTAATGGGACAGTCTGATGGCATTTTCTACCAGTCTACCGTCGCACTTATCAGAGTTAAACAGTTTCAATTAAATAATTGTCTTTAAAATATATATTATAAAGTTATAGTTACACTAGCTGTCCCGGCAAACGTTGTTTTACCATATAAATTAATAACGCTATAAAAAAATAGGGGTTGATGATAGAAGGGTGAAAATTTAGGATTCTATGTATTTTTGTATGTTGCATCATAAAAAAATAGAAACTAAAAATTTTGTCTAAAAAATAAAATAAAAAATTTAGGTGTGGACTACCCCTAACATTTAGTGGGATGAAAAATAGATGTTGGCCGATTCTCAGACCTACTCAATACGCTCACAAAATTTCATGAGAATCTGTCAAGCCGTTTCGGAGGAGTATGGGAACGAAAACTGTGACACGAGAATTTTATATATAAGATTAAAATATATAATTAAGTATATAGTTAATATACCTGCAACTTTATAATAATGGTCATCAGGCCAGTCCTCAGTGATCAGGCATTGTGCTGCAAACAGATGCTTCACAAGATTCGTGAAAGCAATACCCGAAGGGCCTTGCGTGTACGTACCACAGGGGATGTCCAGACATGTCATTGCTTCTGAAATTAAATGGACAATACATTAAGTTTCAATTTTACCAAAATGCGAAATGTCCTCGCTAATATTACAAATGCGACAGTAACTCTGTCTGTCTGTCTGTCTGTCTGTCTGTCTGTCCGTCTGTCTCGATAGCTTCTGAAATTAAATGGACAATACATTAAGTTTGAGTCAATTTTACTACGATGCGAATTATCATCGTTAATATTATAAATGCGACAGTAACTCTGTCTGTCTGTCTGTCTGTCTGTCTGTCTGTCTGTCTGTCTGTCTGTCTGTCTGTCTGTCCGTCTGTCTCGATAGCTTCTGAAATTAAATGGACAATACATTAAGTTTGAGTCAATTTTACTACGATGCGAATTATCATCGCTAATATTATAAATGCGACAGTAACTCTGTCTGTCTGTCTGTCTGTCCGTCTGTCTCGATAGCTTCTGAAATTAAATGGACAATACATTAAGTTTGAGTCAATTTTACTACGATGTGAATTATCATCGCTAATATTACAAATGCGAAAGTAACTCTGTCTGTTTGTCTGTCTGTCTGTCTGTCTGTCTCGATAGCTTCTGAAATTAAATGGACAATACATTAAGTTTAAGTCAATTTTACTACGATGCGAATTATCATCGCTAATATTACAAATGCGACAGGAACTCTGTCTGTCTGTCTGTCTGTCTGTCTGTCTGTCCGTCTGTCTCGATAGCTTCTGAAATTAAATGGACAATACATTAAGTTTCAGTCAATTTTACTACGATGCGAATTATCATCGCTAATATTACAAATGCGAAAGTAACTCTGTCTGTTTGTCTGTCTGTCTGTCTCGATAGCTTCTGAAATTAAATGGACAATACATTAAGTTTGAGTCAATTTTACTACGATGTGAATTATCATCGCTAATATTATAAATGCGACAGTAACTCTGTCTGTCTGTCTGTCTGTCTGTCTGTCTCGATAGCTTCTGAAATTAAATGGACAATACATTAAGTTTGAGTCAATTTTACTACGATGCGAATTATCATCGTTAATATTATAAATGCGACAGTAACTCTGTCTGTCTGTCTGTCTGTCTGTCTGTCTGTCTGTCCGTCTGTCTCGATAGCTTCTGAAGTTAAATGGACAATACATTAAGTTTGAGTCAATTTTACTACGATGCGAATTATCATCGCTAATATTACAAATGCGACAGTAACTCTGTCTGTCTGTCTGTCTGTCTGACTGTCTGTCTGTCTGTCCGTCTGTCTCGATAGCTTCTGAAGTTAAATGGACAATACATTAAGTTTGAGTCAATTTTACTACGATGCGAATTATCATCGCTAATATTACAAATGCGAAAGTAACTCTGTCTGTCTGTCTGTCTGTCTGTCCGTCTGTCTCGATAGCTTCTGAAATTAAATGGACAATACATTAAGTTTGAGTCAATTTTACTACGATGCGAATTATCCTCGCTAATATTACAAATGCGACAGGAACTCTGTCTGTCTGTCTGTCTGTCTGACTGTCTGTCTGTCTGTCCGTCTGTCTCGATAGCTTCTGAAGTTAAATGGACAATACATTAAGTTTGAGTCAATTTTACTACGATGCGAATTATCATCGCTAATATTACAAATGCGAAAGTAACTCTGTCTGTCTGTCTGTCTGTCTGTCCGTCTGTCTCGATAGCTTCTGAAATTAAATGGACAATACATTAAGTTTGAGTCAATTTTACTACGATGCGAATTATCCTCGCTAATATTACAAATGCGACAGTAACTCTGTCTGTCTGTCTGTTTCGCTTTCACGCCAAAACTACTGCAGCGATTTAAATAAAATTTGTTATACAGATAGTCTACACCCTGAGAAAGGATATAGGCTACTTTTTAATGCGAATAAAAGGTTGTATAGGGTTGAAATTGGGGATATGAAATGTTCTATGGAGGTCATCATTTTTAAAGCTAGAAGCTTGAAATTTATTTTGTCAGCTTTTGTCTATCAATATGACAGTCAAAGTTTGTACGAATTTTACCCTTAAAATAAAATAGGGGATGAAATGGAAATTGCTCATTCGTCCTCTATTCCTTGCGAACGAAGTTGCAGGCAGAGCTAGTAGATAGTAGATAATACATTAAATTTGAGTATTTAATTATTTATTTATTTAACTTCAATACACAAAAACAATGTGTACATATGGCGGACTTAAGATTTTGCGGCGTTATCTACCAGGCAACCATGAGTGATGCAGAGAATTGTTGGCGGTTCACTAATATAATTCCCATCAAAAACATAAATGTGAAATGATAGCCGAGTTTAATATTATGATATATACCTTGATTGTTGACTTCTACGACAAAAGAGGTGAGATCTAAATGGGTGCCAAGTTCAATGGTCTGTCCTGAAATGTATTTCTAACAATATATAATATCATTTCTTCTTATAACTTAGGATAATATACTGTAGCCTTGACACGCTACTGCGTGTCTAGTATGAGACATGTAAAAAAAATATATAAATATAAAACAAAATATTTTAAATATAAATTTCTATAAAAAAAATAATTAAAAAATAAATATTAAAAATTATATATAATACCGAATTTTACTGTAATGCGAATTTGTTTTATTTATGATTCCACCACTTCGAACTGCAACGCACTTGCAATTCCCCTAGTGTTAGTAGTAGTCCATTAGATGAGCTGTATGTTCTTTTTACCCCTATGTTATATTCAAATTTAAAAATAATTTATTCATGTAGGACATTTTAGCTTTGTTACAATTTTGTGTTATTATTTTTATCCCGTCCAATTCAGTAGAGATTCAGTTGAGAAGAACTGGCAAGAAATTCAATTGGATTTTTTTAAAGCTAGTTTATTTAATATGTTTACTTATATAGGTGTCTATAATGAAAATACCGTGCATGAACAACTGTTACCAGTCACGCTCGTCATTCAAGTAATTATTTAGTGACTATAAAAAAAACAATTCCTCGAGTATAAAATGTTTGACATTAAAAAAAAAATGCGAAATTCTTCCAGCGGACGGAAGGAATTTCGCATTTATTTTACTTTATTTATTATTATGACAGCCTCGGTGGTCTAGCGGTTTAGCACACCGCCTTACTTACGATGGTCGCGGGTTCGATTCCTCTCACGGAGCAAACATTTGTATTCATGAGTATGATTGTTTGTAACGGTCTGGGTGTTTTCTAGAATATGTATGTATTTACGAAAAAATATATATCAGTTATCTAGTACCCATAACACAAGCTTTAGCTAGTGTAACTTGGGTCTAGATGGCGCTGTGTGAATTGTCCTGAGACTATTATTATTTACTTATCTAGTAATAATATTAGTAAGTAAGGATTAACAGAGTATACGCTGAGCCCAAATGTAACCGATTCGAATAAAACAAACATTATATTCTAAGTAAAACCTACCACAACACATTAGCGAAAACCGCAACGCAAATCGGTAAAGCCGTTTCCGAGATTAACAAACAAATAGCGCAAACAAACAGACACAAATGTAAAATTCAGTGATTTCCTCTATTTTACAAATCTTTATATATCTTATCTTATTCAATATATCTTATATTAATCAATATATCATATAGGTCTATTACAGGCTCTTATGATATGCGGAGAAAAATGTTGGGGCACTTGATACGACACGACGAACTAATTAATAACATTATTGAAGGAAAAATAGATGGAAAAAGAGGAAGGGGAAGACCGAGACACAACTATATCAAGCAAGTTAAAGAACAAGTTGGAGTCGTGTCGTATCAACAGCTAAAAAGACTGATGGAAGATCGTGGAAGGTGGCGGGAACTCCAACGACAAGAGCACAGCTCTCAAATTATGAATGAATGAATGATATGTGACCGACATAGCCCGAAGAATTCCGACTCTGAAGTGGCAATGGGCGGGGCACATAGCTCGTAGGACAGATGGCCGTTGGGGCAGTAAAGTCCTCGAGTGGCGACCACGGATCGGAAGACGCAGCGTGGGAAGGCCTCCAGCAAGGTGGACCGACGATCTGGTCAAGATCGCTGGAAGGCATTGGATGCGAGCAGCGCAGGACCGATCGTCGTGGAAATCTTTGGGGGAGGCCTATGTCCAGCAGTGGATGTCTTCCGGGACGCGATGATGATGATGATGAATGATATGTGAAATCTACTGTCAGTTCGGAGTAATTACGAGATGAGAAGAACTGTTAAGAAACTAGTTATATACATAGGGACGGACAGACAGTGATAGCGACTTTGTTTTATACTATGTGATGATATATATATATATAGATATATGATATAAATAAATAATAATGATTTAAAAACAATGTAACTGTGTATAATACTTACCACGTTTTATATGTCTTCTATCTCACATAATAAAACCCAAACTAATGAACAGTGTTACATTAGTTTGGGTTCATTAAGAGAGGAATTGCTTATCATCATTCTTATTATCAGTAATAATAAAAAGTCAACAAATATTTATAAATATAACTACATAATACATTGTTGTTTAGTGTTACGACACGAGAATCGTTTCTGGCACTGACATTGGCAGAAAGTCACCGTTTTTATGGATAGCTAGCTGTCCCCGCGACTTCGTCCGCGTGGAATTTTATTTCATTTTTCTAAAATAAAAGTAGCCTAAGTTACTCCTTATTACATCAGCTATCTGCAAAAAACAGTCCTATCAAAATAGGTCCAGCCATTTCAGAGATTAGCCGGAACAAACAGACAGACAGACTGACAAAAATTGGAACAAATGTTATTTTGGTGTATGTGCCGTATTTATATTCAAATACAGGTAGTAAAAAACGGTTATTTCTGTATTACAAACAGACAGTTCAATTTTATTTATATGTATAAATGGAATTGTGCACCCGCCTGCGCTAACGGTTTACGCTGGCGGGGCACCAGTGGAGGATGAGCTGAACATGAGCTGTCAGGTCAGTTAGTTCATTGTGGTAAATTCACTAGGAAAGTGTTTCCACTGGGAATCACGTGGAGGTTAACCTGACATGGTACATGCTAGCAATGCAGTTATTAGTCCACATTACTATGTAATTTTATGTTATCTGTGACATTATTACAGCCTCATGCAACAGCCTATTATTACAGCCTCGGTGGTCTAGTGGTTTAGCACGCCGCTTTACTATCCGATTGTCGTGGGTTCGATACCTCTTTACATTTGTACTCATGAGTATGATTGTTTGTATCGGTTTGTGTGTTTTCTATGTACGAGTATGTATTTAGTTACAAAAAAAATGCATCTATGTATTTATATTAGTTGTCTAGTACCCATAACACAAGCTCTGCTTAGCTTAGGACTAGATGGCGCTGTGTGAATTGTCCTGAAATATTATTATTATTATTAACAGTCCTCTTGTCTTGAATATAGATATTACGACGGAACCTATAAAATAGTAAAATTATAAATATCTCCCGTAAAATATCTCTAATGAATCGTAGCTAAGAACAATATTACTTAAAAGAGCAACACGCACGTTTCTTGCTCATTCTTCTCGTGATGCGTCTGCATTCCAATGAGTGGTAGAATAAAAACAAATAATATTTGATTAATTATTATTTCTATTTCTAAAAACTCCAGATTAAAATCGGTTAATTCGTTTAGGAGTTCCAATGGGACAGACAGACACACAGATATGTGAAACTTATAACACACTTCTTTTTATTGTGGTTAAAAAACATATTTTATTTATGACTTTAAATAACTATTAGTAATTACTGTCATTTAGTGTCAAATGGTTAATTGCTAATGTCAGGTTATCAGGTTGACCTCCTCGCGGTCGCCTTAGAAATCATCACAACTAATTTTTAGTGAATTCGCCACGATAGACTAACTTGTATCATCATAATCATTCATAACTTATTGTCCATTTCCATAGAGTATAAATTATAAGAAACGCAATATTTTTAAACTGAAAGAAAATATAAAATTTTCAATAAATATTTAATTAAAAATATAATAATAAATAAAAGAAATAAAGAACTACCTAAAAACAGCGATTCGTTTCAAAGTTTTACCTCAGTTCAAGTTTTTTCAATTCACAGTACATAGAAACTAAATATAGAATAGTTGAAGTTGACAGTTTATGGCATTTTGTCTTTATATTGTCTATTTATATTACGGCTGTATATGCTTATATTCTCATCCTTTCCAATAAGGTTAAGTGAAATAAAAAAGTCTATTTAAAAATTATTTTAACATGGCTTAAATTTATCTCATGTAAACAATACAATAATATTTATAGAAACTAAAATAGGTATAATTATGATTACTTAGCTGATAAAGGCAATGTGTACGTTACACTTCTAGTGTCTCAGGCATTCATATTCTATCTGAAAATCAGATGGGTCGTAAATTTGTTTGCCAGCTACGTAGTAAAAAAAACAAATAATTTGACAGTTTAAACATTGACACTTCGCTCTATACCATTTTTGACATTTGTACTAGCTCTATTTGCCGCCTTATTTTGACAATTCTGTCTGACTGTACTGGTCAGCTGACTTTCCGCGGTTTCTTGAATATAATTCCATTTTAAATAACTTTTTTTCATGTTTAAAATTCATTTTATACGTATCATTCAGACGTATAATTACTCTAAATATGTTCTTCAAAAAAGTGTACACTCTAGTGTTTATACGCAATGACAATCAGATATTGTTGGGGTTCAAAAAACGCGGTTTCGGTGTCAACAAGTGGAATGGATTTGGTGGTAAAGTTGAGCAAAACGAAACAATCGTAGAGGCTGCAGTACGTGAGCTCCGTGAAGAAAGCTGTGTTAACGTGAAGACCAGCGATTTAAAAAACATCGGCCACTTGGAGTTCACATTTGAAGGTGACCCCATGCTGATGGACGTAAGGGTATTTTCCACTAATAACTACGAAGGAACTCCAGCTGAAACAGATGAAATGTCTCCAAAATGGTTTAATTATGAGCATGTACCATTCAGTGATATGTGGCCGGATGATAAGCTCTGGTTTCCTTACATGTTAAAGAATAAAGCTTTTTATGCTAAATTCCATTATCAAGGAAACGATACGATATTAGATTATAAGATTCAGGAGCTTGACTCTATGGAAGCATTTTATGCAAACCAAAATAGTCCTTAAACAGTGTTAAAAAAAAATGCAATAGTATATTTCTTTCTTAGTGTATTATTTAGTATTAAAGTTACTAA
Organism: Achroia grisella; assembly: GCF_030625045.1. Lineage (NCBI taxonomy): Eukaryota > Metazoa > Arthropoda > Insecta > Lepidoptera > Pyralidae > Achroia > Achroia grisella. The sequence goes on along the minus strand of NW_026713018.1, from coordinate 849,576 downwards.
ATAAGGTACTTGACTATTGCTGACTGTGTAGTTGTAGATTTATGTAATACAGGGTATTATAAAGTATTCAGTTCAATTGTAAGTGATTATATTTGAAGAATTATGTAATAACTACAGGGTATCATAACATATACAGTGACCTCACTACTTTTCATTACTTTCATTCATCATATTACTCACTTATACCTGAAAGTGAGTAATATTCATAAATTAGAACATTGAAAGTAATAAAACCTTGATATAAACTGTACAATCACATGATTAATTTAGTATGAATATTGCAATTACTATCAAATTACAACTATGTTCCTTGAGTGATTCAGATGCATAAGTATTCACCTGGCTTTATGACTAATGTTATATAGTTTAGTTTAATGATAAGAGACATAAGTTTGGCAGTACATTGTTACTGTATTTTAATTCTCGAATTATTGTTTTTAGAGGCCAGAAAGTTATAACTTTATATAGCCAGTATTAAAACAGTATTGTTATTACTTAATAATCGATTGTACCTAATTCATAATGTTGTTTATTCATATCTAATGTTAAGTTTGAGTTTTCTTAAGCTTTGTTGGGATAGAACACAATTACCACAGTACTTAATATGTAGCACAATGTAGCAGAACGGCCCAGAGGATGATTATATTGTTATATAGGATGCTGTTTCTCATCTTTTGTACTAGTCTCATAGTCGGCTGGATCATGTAGATGTCACCATTGTTGCAGAATAGTAATATGATGTTGTTGGTTGAAGCTATATATATAGACTAGCAGACCCGGCCAGAAGCATTGCTGTGGCTAAGGTTCTCGAATAAAATTATATTGCGGCTATAAATATGAATTGAGATGTAAGCTACCCTATCTTTCAAGTTGGATCAAATTGCACACAATGCGCAAATCAAATTTGCAATCGATTCAGTTGTTTAAGAGTCCATTACGGACAAACAATGTGAAATGTAATATTAATATGTATATATTTACAGATGATAGTGAACGGACAAAATGTACAATATAATATTGATTTTATATACTAAATAACAGTAGTGAAATGTAAGGCGATGACATAGTTTGTGCAGTGCTTAGTAGACAATATTGAGTTTGTCTGACTAACATTTATTAATTGCAAGTGTGGCTGATATGGAAAGTGTCCCAGATTTATTTTCATGTATGTTTTAACTTGTACTTAATTTTGTACTATATTTTCTATTGTTTTATTGTTCGATTTTAGTATACACATGTTTCGACACCTAGACATAAGTATACAGTGCAGCTGTTACTAGATAATCCATAATTTACATAAGTCTTTATTAGACTCTAAACTTATGATAAACTTACCTTCATCTAAAATTATTTTAACAAATTACTTATGTGTACAAGTCCATTTAATTACTTCATGGATTTATACTATTTTGTTTAATTCCGCCACTATCAGCATGATAAAGTTTTGCGACCTTCTCTATTGATGATCAAACTTCACCTCTGAACAAGGCATCATCATCATCATCAGCAATTGGAACCAATTGTATGTGTCAACTGCTGTTAGAAACGTTACGACCTTCTCTATTGATAACCAAATTTCATCTGAACGAGGCATCAGGCAATTGGAACCATTAGTATGTGAACTGCTATTAAGTGTTCTCTATTGGAAGCGTTATGAGCTTCTCTACTGATGATCAAATTTCATCCCTGAACGAACCATCAAGCAATTGGAACCATCAGTATGTATCAACCGTTATTAGAAGCGTTAGGGCCTCTATTGGAAGCGTTATGACCTCTATTGGAACCGTTACGAGTTTCTTTCTCTACTGATGATCAAATTTCATCTTCGAACGGGGCATCGGGCTGTTGGAACCATCAGTATGTATCAACCGGTATTAGAAGCGTTACGACCTGCTCTATTGGTGATCAAATTTCATCTCTGAATGAGACATCAGGCGATTGGAACCATCAGTATGTATCAACCGGTATTAGAAGCGTTACGACCTGCTCTATTGGTGATCAAATTTCATCTCTGAATGAGACATCAGGCGATTGGAACCATCAGTATGTATCAACCGTTATTAGAAGCGTTACGACCTGCTCTATTGGTGATCAAATTTCATCTCTGAATGAGACATCAGGCGATTGGAACCATCAGTATGTGTCAACCGTTATTAGAAGCGTTACGACCTGCTCTATTGGTGATCAAATTTCATCTCTGAATGAGACATCAGGCGATTGGAACCATCAGTATGTGTCAACCGTTATTAGAATCGTTACGACCTGCTCTATTGGTGATCAAATGTCTCTGAATGAGACATCAGGCGATTGGAACCATCAGTATGTGTCAACCGTTATTAGAAGCGTTACGACCTGCTCTATTGGTGATCAAATTTCATCTCTGAATGAGACATCAGGCGATTGGAACCATCAGTATGTGTCAACCGTTATTAGAAGCGTTACGACCTGCTCTATTGGTGATCAAATTTCATCTCTGAATGAGACATCAGGCGATTGGAACCATCAGTATGTGTCAACCGTTATTAGAATCGTTACGACCTGCTCTATTGGTGATCAAATTTCATCTCTGAATGAGACATCAGGCGATTGGAACCATCAGTATGTGTCAACCGTTATTAGAAGCGTTACGACCTGCTCTATTGGTGATCAAATTTCATCTCTGAATGAGACATCAGGCGATTGGAACCATCAGTATGTGTCAACCGTTATTAGAAGCGTTACGACCTGCTCTATTGGTGATCAAATTTCATCTCTGAATGAGACATCAGGCGATTGGAACCATCAGTATGTGTCAACCGTTATTAGAAGCGTTACGACCTGCTCTATTGGTGATCAAATTTCATCTCTGAATGAGACATCAGGCGATTGGAACCATCAGTATGTGTCAACCATTATTAGAAGCGTTACGACCTGCTCTATTGGTGATCAAATTTCGCTTTTGAATCATCATCATCAATTAAACCGATATAGTTTGAAAGCCGAGTGTTCAGTTCGGCTACCAAACTCGTCACACCAGTTAGTGGTATAAAACAAAATAATATAAATCCATTAAAACAGTAAACAATTCAACTAATTATGACTTAACTATGTAGACTGTAGCTAACAACTTAGATTAGATACAATATTGCGATTTTATATAAACAATTTGAGAATTGCAGTAAAAGCTATGTAGTACTTTCATTTGCAATTGTGAAATTGTCGAATAGTCAATTGCAAAACTGAAGATGAATCTATTTCAAATAGAGCTACTATTGAATTATTGTTAATTATTATTATTTATTTGAAATATTAATAATATGTTATCAACATTATGTTTCAAATCATGAACAATATTACAATTACTCCTTATAATAAATTTAATAGTTATTCATCGAGACAAAACGCTCTCTGCTATTCTGCTATAAGATTTTATCGGTAAATTATTACAATAAAAAATCAACATCTGACAAAAATAATATAATTAAATATCTATAATTATACATAATTAAATATCAGATAAAGTAATGAAAAAACAAAACAGTTCGTTTACAATAACATAGTGTTGGGATGACCTAGTAAGGATAGCAATTTTTTTTATACTACATACGGCCCATCTGATGGTAAACGGTTCCCGTAGCCTATGGACGCCTGAAACACCATGTGGTCGCGTCCCCGTGGCCTACCCTAAGCAATGTCTATCAGGTGCATCCCACTCTTCCATATATTGAGATGTTTTTTTTAGATTATATAACTGTTGATTAACAAACTGTTACTTATTGTTTAAGATAAACCTTCATTAGTATCTACATTCCGCCTGTGATTATGTGATTCAATAATTTTGTAAAACCCATTAAATATGCTGTAAGCATACATTTATGCGTTTTAATCGTACACCAAGTTCCCCGAAAAGGTCATAAAGCTTATGTTATAGGTACTAGACAATAATATAAAGAAATAAGATACTTATTTTAACCTTTCGAATGTCTGTCGTCTCGCAGCAATAGAAAATGAAGAGGCGGTAAGCGCGGCCAGCTGTATTTTTTAAAATGCGTTTCAACCTTATTTTGTTTTAAATAAGGATGAAATTGGTTAAAAAGAAGTCACGGTTTTGCGGGCACAGATCTGTGACGAGACGGTAATACGGTTTAAGAGGGGTGCACAGTTCTGTGTCATAACGTTCGAAGGGTTAAAATACATACATAATATACATAGAGAACACCCAGACCGATACAATCACTCAGGAATACAAATGTTGATACCGTGCGAGGAATCGAACCCGCGACCATCGGAAATAAAGCGGTGTGCTAAACCAGACATGCGAGGCCGTCATTTTAAGAACGAATATGATCTTTTCTTGAAGGTTTCAATATCGTATACGGCAATATATTCTGTATTTATATTTTTGAAAAAGCACTATGGTATTATGGTTACTAGCCATAACATCATTATTGTATGTATTTATATTTAAAAAGTGTTCAAGTATTTTTGTCAGTTACTTAGTAACCGTAACCGTATAGTTGTTCATACACTGAATTTTCATTTAATGTTAGACATAGACACCTATATAAAAATACATTGTAAATAAACTGTCTTTAAAAAAAAGTAATTTAATTGAGTTTCTTGCCAGTTCTTTTCAATTGGATCTATATACCGAATTGGTAGGGAAAAAATAAAATTATAATGTAAAAATTTGACGTTCATAAGCGGCTAAAATGTCCTACATAAATAAATGATTTTTGAATTTGAATTTGAATAACAAGCTCTACTTGGGATTAGATGGCGCTGTGTGAATTGTCCAAGATTATTAAGGAGTCAATAAAAATGAAGATTTTTACTAAAAACAAGTTTATTTGATTCGTTCTCACTCACTTTTTTACATGATTATAATTCAGATGCGTATCCATTTGAACTGAACAAAAAATATGGTTAATCATGACTCAACAATGGTTAGACCAACGGTACAAGTTATAATAATTTACTTAAAAAAACCGACTCCAAATACTAAAAAACAACATTTCACCAATTTGAAAGTATATTCTCGAATAAAAGCTTTTTAAAATCGATTTATTAATTACGAAGTTATGAACAAACATTCGATAAAAAAAATGTAACTTCTTTTTTGGAGTCCGTTAAAATTTAGCGGTATTTAGCAACAGTTAGTGATTGTTACAAGTTCAACAGTAACAGGCCTTATCCTTTCTGGTAAGAATCTGCCCTATCAGGTCAAATTTATACCATCTGTATGGCAACCATGGTTGGTGCATCAATACCATTACATATGACTTTCAGTCATATAACTTAATTATAGATAAAGATTACTAATATTATAAACGCGGACATTTGTGAGTATGCATAGATAACGGCGAATCCAGGGAGGGTCATGGGGTCATGACCCCCCTGAGCCCAGGACTTAGGTGGACCACTAATTGAACATAATGATTTTATTTTTATATATTTATTACCATACAGATTTTAATATTTTTAAGTACAGTACTTACGTACATTAATAAAATACCTACTTTTTACTTGTATCTGTTGTTATCAATATTGCATAATAAGTTCTTGAATTGACCACGACTATGTGACCCCCTCCTGGCGCCAAACCTGGATCCGCCCTTGTGCATGGATGGATGTTTATTAATCTCACGCAAAAACTACTCGACGGATTTTAATGAAACTACAATAATACAGCTTATAGATCAGAATAACACATAGACTATATTTCTTTTATATTAATGAGTTTCTGTGTATATTAATGAGGCATGACTTTGATAATACTTTACAAATAAATTAAGGCAATGCTTTAGAAGTCATCCTAAATAATTTTGGGTTAAATCGATTTAGTAACTATATGTATTGTGAATGTTAGTTTTGGCACTGGATTAGATATTGCACCTAATTGCACTCACATAAAAGTTCAATTTAGTGTTTGACATTAAGTTTATTGAAATGAAATGAAATGTATTTATTTGCATGTTTTCAAAATCTACCCTGTATCATCGTAAGCACAGATATTATATTATAATAGAGTCCGTTAGTTTTCTGTTCCCGCGCGTTCCCCTTCCTAACTAGTACTGAACCGACTGTACAGCGGCCTTGACGCGCGCGCGCATTTGTTGTGAATTAAAATAAATTTGAACTGTGAAACCTACTGTGAACCTACTGTGAAACTTTATTCGAGACCCTGAAGCCCAAGAAATCCGCAGAACCATACAGGTACGTGACAGACATAGTAAATTCCCTAACATTTTGGTAGCAGAGAGTAGTTTCCCAAACAGCATGAAATATGGTATAAATATTAAAAGAATGTCAGTATTAATAAATTTGTCCACATATTTCGCCATTGTTATTAATATGATATAATATTAATGTATGAATAATTTCAAAAACAGTTCATATATAAAAACTGTATAAGATACTTTTGATGCGAGCGGCCTAGTGGTTTACTTAGATCTAAACTCCCGAGTTCTATTCTGGTCTACACAAAAAACGGTCAGTTTTGTATTTCTTACTGACCCTCCGATTCTGAAAACACTGATAACGAACAAAACAACTAAAATTATTAACTGCCTTTACACATACGTTATTACACGTGTGAATCATCTTTCATGGGGGGAAGGGCATTGTTAGTAATGTGGACTGATGATCCCATTGCTAGCAATGTACCATGTCAGGTTGACCTCCACGCGGTTCCCCTGGAAACTATCGTGATAAATTCCTGCTGAATATGTCACGATAGGCTAACTGACCTGACCTCATGCTCATCTTATCATCCTCCACTGGTGCTCCGCCAGCGTAAACCGTTAGCGCAGGCGGACGCTCCATTCCATTATCATCCATAAAAAAAAATCCTCTTTCATGGGGGGAAGGTGATTGTCAGTAATGTGGACTCATGACCCCATTACTAGCAATGTACCATGGCAGGTTGACCTCCACGCGGTTCCCCCTGGAAACCATCGAGATACATTCCCGGTGAATTTGTCACGTCGGGCTAACTGATCTGACTTCATGTTCATCCTATCATCCTCCACTGGTGCCCCGCCAGCGTAAACCATTAGCGCGGGTGGGTGCACCATTCCATTAACATCCTTTTTTCCTGATTTTACCTAAATGTCGTTTGGCTAAAGTTAGTAATTCGTTTTATGGCAATTGCGTAAGGTTTTACAATAAAATACCAGAGTCTGTTATAAATCTGCCAGAAAAAAGATTTAAATGTCAAATAAAACACTTCCTTTGCAAAAAAGCTTACTATAAAATTGAAGAATTCGTTAACGATAATAATGTTTTTGTAGAAAAATTTTAAATACATAGCACTGACAATATTATCTGATTACACTAATAATGAGTGCGTAGCGATTTCTGTTGATTGTCGCATGCCTCTTACTTGTTACACTGTAATTATTTATATAAAAAAAAAATCTATTAAAAAGAGCAACACACAAGTTTCTTGCTCATTCTTCTTGTGATGAATCTGCATTCCGAATGAGTGGTAGAATCAAAATATGACTATTCAAAAGTGCTTGTAATGAGTTTATTTGAATAAAGATTATTTCTATTTCTATTTCTTTAAAAAAAAATCGTCACGATTGCGCGCGGTCGTTCCCGCGCTAAATCGCGCGCGTTTCTGATCGCACGTGAATGAACGTGTTGTGTAAAGGTAGCTAATATTTATTTGTAATTTTAAAGAACATTTTGAACATTTTTACACCACGCCAACTTGTAAATCTGTGGTAGATTAAACACTTTATTTTGACCAATAACAAAACTATTTGCAATATTGACTGATCAGTATAGTCAATGATTTTATTTTTTATAACAGTGCACTGTATCGATATTATAAGTCCAGTGCAGTTTCCCATCACTCATCTTCGACATCCTCCAGACATGTCCTGGCTAGATTTCTTGCAAGAGCCAAGCGCAGTAGATCTGCCTTCTCCCCAACAAACTCTTTGGTCCTCAACTCCAGACATAACATGATCTCGAAGGTATCTGATGAGGAAAATACCGCCTCGTCTGACTCTAGAAGCGGTAGTGTATCTAGAAGTAGTGTTTCCCAGAAACTGAAACAAAATTTTTTTTTTTAATAAATGGGCAGGCAAAGGACGGCGAATATACAGTCTTTTGAGTACACAACTGTTTCTTTAACTAGGCGTTCTGGCGTCATAATTAGAACTTAACGGCCCAAGTAGTCTAGCGGTTTAGTTCACCGCCTTACTTCCAATGGTCGTGGGTTCGATTCTGCGCGAACATTTGTATTTTTTTTTATTCAATTAATCTATACATATAAATAAAATTGGAGTGTATGTTCGTAATATTGAAATAATATTTTTCTAAAATAAGAGTAGCCTAAATTACTCCTTATTACATCAGCTACCTGCCAAAAATATTCCCGTCAAAATCTGTCCAGTCATTTCAGAGATTAGCCGGAACAAACAGACAGGCAGACAAAAATTGTAAAAAATGTTAGTTTGGTATATGTACTGTATTTATATTCATATGCATGTAGTAAAAAATTATTAATACAATATTACAAACAGACACTCCAATTTTATTTATATGTACAGATATGTATTTACAAAAAAAAAGTTAAAAATAAACCGAGAAACTTCCAAAATTTTACATTTACATTTATCACGCCCATACTATTAGAGCAAGAGCCCACGACGGCCAGACATACGTCATTTTAGTAAACGTGAAAGTTCTTCTATTTGTGTCCCCAACACAGGTAAGAACGATCCCCAAACATGAAACCTGGATCGTGGTTCCTTTGGCAGGTACCAGGTAACAAAGCTGTAAAAAAATCATATCAAAGTCGTTATTTTAAGAAACTCCATATTTTCATATATTGTTCGTAGCATTATTATAACTTGCGCTGCTCATTGCCAGACACGTAGTGTGGTTCCAACCCCCCGCCGGACCTCCCTAAACTATACTATTTTATAAATAAACTTACGTCATTTTAATAAAGCTGAACTTTATATATATTATTGAGAGAACTATTAAACTGAGTTTCCTAAATTGCCAGACAGTTTTCTTGGTTCCTTATCCTAAACTCATTGAAACCGTAATTTGGGTAACAACGGTGTATACAATTTCATATCAAATTCGTTATTTTAAGATGCTCCATTTTTTCACATATTGCTCGTAACATTATTATAACTTGCTCTGCTCGTTGCCAGACCCTTACTGTGGTTCCAACCCCCCGCCGGACCCCCCTAAACTATACTATTTTATAAATAAATTTACGTCATTTTAATAACCTGAAATTTATATATATTATTGAGAGTTATCTCAAACTGAGCAAGAGCAAGTTAATATTGTTACGAGCAATATGTGAAAAAATGGAGCATCTTAAAATAACGAATTTGATATGAAATTTTTTACACCTTTGTTACCTGTTACCTACCAAAGGAACCACGATCCAGGTTTCATGTTTGGGGATCGTTCTTACCTGTGTTGGGGACATACATACAAGAACTTTCACGTTTACTAAAATGACGTATGTCTGGCAGTCGTGGGCTCTTGGTCTATATAGTACTAGATTAGTAGAAACATTTTAGTTTCCTTATTTTAAGTGGTCCGGTTGAGTTCGTCATCGTCGTATGACATTGGTCTGTAATAGATAATGATAGTATTCAAGTGTATACACGTGTTTTATCTTACCACTTCAAATTAATATTACCTTAGTTTCGATATCAAAGTTCGTAATCTGCAGTTTGAACTGGCTGGAAAGAGGGATTTTTCCAGCCAGTTCGTTAGGTTTCGGATATAGGAATGATTATTATACCGGATACGGATACGGATACGGATATGAAATTAGTTCGGATTATCCGTTAGTTTCGGATAACTTCGGTTACGAATGTTATTTTTTTTAAGGAATTTCATAAGTAAATTACAAATAACTAATAAAATAGTTACATAACGTGTCTCAATTAGGCTCCGCCCCTATCCGATTTTATCTGACACTTTTATTTCGGATTCGGTTACGGTTACGAATTTTTTTTATCGGATATCCGATAGTTTCGGTTACGGTTACAAAGCTCCCTAACATCCTTGGCTGGAAAGCATACAGCTAAAATATATTTAAATAAAAACTTCTTGGTGGTCGTTCGAAATTCAAAAATTCTCAGGTTTCGTTCCCGCCGCTATTTTATTAACGACTATACATTTTTATAACTACACGTATGGATTTGTTATTTTGATTCTTCAAATTAATACATACACCTTAGTGTCGATATCAAAGTTCCTAATATGTAGTTTGAACTGGCTGGAAAGGAACATACAGCTAAAATATTGAAATAAAGATTTCTTGGTGGTCGTTCGGAATTCAAAAACTCGCAAGTTTCGATCGAAATTTAAAAACTCGCGAGTTCCGATTAAAATTCAAAAACTCGCGGGTTCGTTCCCGCTATTATTTTAATTTCAACGGTGAAACATTTTAATAATTGCACGTGGAGATTTATTATCTTGCCACATAAACTAATATATACTAGGTGTATATATAATAATGCACTTAGTTTCAATATCAAAGTTCATAACAAATTGAGTTGGCTGGAAAGCGACATACAACTAAAATATTTAAACAAATACTTCTTGTTGTTCGTTCGAAATTCAAAAATTCGCGGGTTTCGTTCCCGCCACTATTTTATTAAAGACTATACATTTTTATAACTACACGTATGGATTTATTATCTTGCCACTTCAAAATAATATATACACCGTAGTTTCAATATATCAAAATTTATTATAATTTGAACTGACTGGAAACATACAAGTAAAGTAATAAAAAGAAATACTACTTAGTGCTCGATCGAAATTCAAAAACTTTATTGCGCGTTCCCGCCACTATTTTAATTTGAACGATGATACATTTTTATGACTACACTTATGAATTTATTATCTTGCCACTTTAAATTAACAATATCTTATTTCAATATCAAAGTTTATAATAAATTGAGTTGGCTGGAAAGCGACATACAACTAAAATATTTAAACAAATACTTCTTGGTGTTCGTTCGAAATTCAAAAATTCGCGGGTTTCGTTCCCGCCACAATTTAAATGACGAAACATTTTAAATAACTATACCTGTGGATTTGAACTGGCTGGAAAACAGCATATAAATAAAATATTATTATATTTAAATAAAATCTTCTTACTGTTTGTTCGAAATTCAAAAACTCGCGGGTTGTCGTTCCCGCCTCTGTTTTATTTTTAACTAGCTACTCACCCCGACTACGCACGAGTGTACATGTATTATACATATAAACCTTCCTATTGCATCACTCTATGTATTAAAAAAACCGCTTCAAAATCCGTTGCGTAGTTTTAAAGATTTAAGCATACATAGGGACGTACAGACAGCGACAGCGACTTTATTTTATAATATGTAATCATAATAAAGCGTACAAATATTATTATTCAGCTTTACCGATTTCCGTTGCAGTTTTCGCTAATGTGTAGGTTTTAGGTTTTAGATATTTATTCTCATTAAGAATTACAAATAATTCACTTAACATGAGAACTAAAAGCATAAACTTATACAAAATTAAATATTAGTGGAAATACAAAAGAAGGTGTACATATATAATGCGGACGGTGCAGTAACAAAGTCTACGCAGTATTACGATAAATGATAACATTTATTGGTTGCTTACCGCGCATAGACACACCAGCTTTACTGTTCACATGTACACAGATGTATCAGATCATCATGTACTAGATGTGGCATATTAGAGAGTTTATTTTTTTTAATGTTTTTTATTCTTTTTTTTTAATATTAATTTTTATTTATATTTTATTTATCTATTAATTATTTATGATATTTACAAATAAAAATAAATAAATTATAAGAAAAACACTATATATATCTATAGCGACATATTTTTTGAGATTACTAATAGTGGTTTATTATATAGTGTTTCAATAGTTTTTTAAATGTAGTTATTGATTGCGATTCTTTAATGTCTTTGGGGAGTTTATTATAAATCTGTACGACTTCACATACAATGGTTTTTCTGCCATAGGTTTTACTTAGATTATGTTTGTTTTATTCGAATCAGTTACATTTGGGCTCAGCGTATACTCTGTGAATCCTTACTTACTAATATTATTACTAGATAAGTAAATAATAATAATCTCAGGACGATTCACACAGCGCCGTCTAGACCCAAGTTACGCTAGCTAAAGCTTGTGTTATGGGTACTACATAACTGATACAAATTTAAATTCAAAAATGATTTATTCATGTAGGAAGGTAACTGTTTATGAACTTCAAGTTCTTTACATTATAATTTTAATTTTTTTCCCTACCGTCCATTTCTGTATATAGATCCAGTTGAGAAGAACTGACAAGAAACTCAATTGAATTGCTTTTTTTTAAAAGCCGGTTTATTTACAATGTATATTTATATAGGTGTCTATGTCTAACATTAAATGAAAATCAAGTACATGAACAACTATTGCCATGCACGCTCGTCATTTAAGTAATCGTTTAGTGAGTAATAGGCTTTGCTATATCTAGAGGGGGGAAAGAGGATTGTCAGTAATGTGGACTAATGATCTTATTGCTAGCAATGTACCATGTCAGGTTGACCTCCACGCGGTTCCCCTCGACCTGACCTCATGTTCATCTTATCATCCTCCACTGGTGCCCCAGTCTATAAATACAGGCAACTGTCATCCGCGCACATGTTACAGCGCAGACACTATAGTTGTAAGTATTGTTTACTCAGAGAAAAGTAAATAAAATAGTTGATTTTTTTTTATAACGGTTTTGTTCCTCGGTATAAAAAAAATAAAATTTGTTCTAATTTGTTTTTTTTTGGTGAAATTAGTTTTATAGGTATATAATACAATTTTTCGTTTGGCTTTCCGTTGTCCTACAGTTGTGAATTGTTTATGGGTGCTGATTGTTACTCAAATAGTCCTTTGAGCCGGATTGATCGCTTGTATCGTTATATTACAGTCATAGTTTCACTCAATTATATTATTGTTACATTATATGAGCATATATAAAGCATCTAAAAAAGTAGTGTTTAACTTCATTATCATTACTATAATAGTCCTTTGAGCCGGATCAATCGCTTATATTACAGTGATAGTTTCACTCAATTATATTATTGTAGCCAGCGTATACCGTTAGCGCAGGCGGGTGCATCTTTCCATAAAAAAAATACTGTTCAAAATCTACCCTGTACCATCGTAAGCACAGATTATTATATTAGAGTCCGTTTGTTTGTGTTCCCGCGGTTTCTCTTCCCCTCCCTTACCCAGTACTGAACCGACTGTTCGGCGGCCATGACGCGCGCGCATTGTGTTGTGAATTAAAATAAATTAGAACTGTGAAACCTACTGTGAAAGTGTGTGAAAGCTAGCGAAGATATCTTCGAGAACCTGAAGCCCAAGAAATCCGCAGAACCATACAGGTACATGACTGACGCTTCCATCATTTTTTACTATATATATACAGAGAGTAAATTCCCTAACATTTTGGTAGCAGAGTAGTTTCCCTAACAAATACATAGATGTATTTTTTTTTTGTAAATACTTATATATTATACAGAATTACTTGTTTACTTACTAGTCGGGAGCAATTTTTGATGTCAACAACGAGACCAGTAGTTTGGCAGCCTTCTTGAATTCTCTAGTTTTATACAACCGATGGAAGTCGCAGTATTTTCCTGAAACATAAACATATAAAGTTATTAAAAATTAATATTATTCGACGACCTCGGTGGTCTAGCGGTGTAGCACACCGCTTTACGTCCGATGGTCTCGGGTTCGATTCGACGGCACAAACATTTTGTATTCATGAGTATGATTGTTTGTATCGGTCTGGGTGTTTTCTATGTATAATATGTATGTATTTACGAAAAAAAAAATTATCTATGTCCTTGTATCAGTTATCTAGTACCCGTAACACAAGCTTTGGCTAGCTTAACTTGAGACTAGATGGCGCTGAGTGAATTGTCCTGAGATTATTATTATTATATTGTCAAGTTCAGAAACTAAATTTAAAGAGCATGATGGAAGCTGCGCCAACAAGAGCGTGGTTCTTATGAATGAACTATGAAAATAAGAGAGGAAAATATTGTAATTTGAATATTGTATAAATTGAAAGTCCACTATACCATGTGCGTTGTAGCATGGTGCGAGTGACAGTTTCATTATCGTTTCGATTCCCTATTGAAAGTTTCCGCGAATTACAAATTATGACTATATATGATTAGTATTATATTTCAGCTGTACCACACTCGTAATATATTAAATCACTAGCTGTTCCCGCGACTACCGTGGAAGTTAACTTTATTTTTCTAAATTAAAAGTAGCCTAAGTTACTCCTATTACATCAGCTACCTGCCAGAAAAAGTCCCGTCAAAATCTGTCCAGCCATTTCAGAGATTAGCCGGAAGACAGACAAAAATTGTAAAAATGTTATTTTGGTGTATGTACCGTATTTATATTCATATGCAGGTAGTAAAAAACGGTTATTTCAATATTACAAACAGACACTCTTATATGTATAGATTAATAACCACTGTTGGTTGTGTTAAAGCTGCTTTCTGTTTACTTTGGGAGAAGTAATATTTAGATTTAAATTTAAATAAAACGATGTTGTGTCTTCACGATTATATATTGGCAACTGACTGTAATATACAAACGGTGGCCGGCCGGCAGATACACACATAACTATAACTGCGGTCCGATAGAGACCAAACAACTATAGTAACTTAAATTTGACCCTTCTGACGGGGTTCTAGTAAAACAGTGTCTAATTTTTCGTTTGATTTTTTTAAACTTTATTTTCCGTTATCCTACAGAGTTGTGAATTGTTTATGGGTGTTGATTGTTACTCAAATAGTCCTTTGAGCCGGATCGATCGCTTGTATCGTTACAGTGATAGTTTCACTCAATTATATTATTGTTACATTATATGAGCATATATAAGTCATCTATAAATATATTACATTATAACGGTAACGGTAGGCATCATAACTTTTCAATCGCTCTAACTAAAAAAGTAGTGTTTAACTTACTTTTAAATATTCTTTCTTCGTACTGTCTATTATTGTGTTTTACATACTTTATTAAATATAATGAAATGTATTGTGCCTGTCTGAACTGTCGCTTATGATTATAACTACTTCTTACCAGTGGCGTAGTTAAATAATCAAGGGCCCTGGGGCAAATCAAAAAGTGGTTCACTGCTCGGCAGTGGGGCCCTACATCACAGTTTTATTAAAACGTACATATCGCTATCTGTCAAATTGACAACACTGCCAACCCACAGAAAGAATTTAGGGGAATTCTGAAAGTAACCATGATTAAAGTTGACTTGCAACTTGTGATATTTATTTTGAAAATGGGACTAATTTTTAAAAGTTCGATCAATATTTTCTGGTATGGGCTCGAAGGACCCCTGAGCTTGATGGCCTCGGGGCACTGCCCCGCCTAGCTCCTAGGTGACTACGTCACTGCTTCTTACAATATACGTTGAAACTAGTGACTTTTATTTAAATAAAGAAATTTTATAGCTACAAACCGATCCGGCTCGAAGGACCAATCTATATAATGGCATGTTCGTACCTAGGAAGAGCAGACGGTCGGCTCGCAGCAGCTCGGGCCCGGCGGACAGCAGCAGGTCGCGTGCGGGCAGCGGCGCGCCGCCAGCGTACGCGCGCAGCACGCCGTCCGCCGCGCGCGCGCTCAGCACTCCGCACCGCGCGCGCAGAGCCCAGCCCAGCGCCGCGCCCGCACCGCCGCCCGACAGCCGCCGCGCGCCCATACCGCGGCACACACACTGCGCTACACGACCACACTCTTATAACGCGCGCAGAGCCCAGCCCAGCGCCGCGCCCGCACCGCCGCCCGACAGCCGCCGCGCGCCCATACCGCGGCACACACACTGCGCTACACGACCACACTCTTATAACGCGCGCAGAGCCCAGCCCAGCCGCGCCCGCACCGCCACAGCCGCCGCGCGCCCAGCGGCACACACACTGCCGACCACACTATAACGCGCGCACACACATACTGCGCTGACCACACTCTTATAACGCGCGCAGAGCCCAGCCCAGCCGTTTGCTCGTTTGCCACCATAGTAGTACAAATAAAATCCTAGTCTCGAATTAACATAATGTAAGAACCACTAATAAATAATAACGACTTAGCCTTTGAAGCCGACTACCAGAAGAGAAGCCCCAAGTAGCGCCCGTGACTTGTGACACGGGTGTAGGTTTAAAAGGCCCTTTAGAATTAACACTCGCCTTCACTACTTGCAGCTTCCCCCCAGGCACAACTAAGACCGGGATAAACCCATTTCTTATACTATTGGATACTAATATCCAAAACACAACCGACACGCTCTGCGCTCGTTGACTGAATGCCGTGGCTCACCCAACGAAAGAGAATTATTCAACTACCGACCTCCGTATTTATAGACCGAAGTCCATGTAGTAGAGAGAGAAGCGGAGATAACATTCACCATATGACAAACAACTTAGTTCGGCCTATAAATACTAGATGGCGCTATTAACAATATTTGTAATAATCCTTACATTTAATACTTCATTACTTCTAAACACGAACTACCTTCTTTTAATATCTTTTCAAAATATCGGATTTTTTACAATACTGATGTGAACCCTAACAATAGCTCAAAGGAAGGAAAGTTTGTAAAACCATTCAACTTACCAACACCCAAGAGTCCATATTTCTTTGCCTCAGCGAGCACTCTCATAGCTTTAGCATTTGAATGCAACGGCACCCTCTCCAGCATGAGCTCAGCGCGCCGTAGACCTTCAGGTGGACAGGAGGCCAGGTACGACAGCCCCACCGACCACAATGACTTGTGCTCCATGAGTAAACAGCCATATTCTAGTATGAGACTATCTCTTAGTCGAGTTGTAACGCTGTAACATAGAGCATACGGTGATTAGGTACAGATTATTCAATTCAAATTTAAAATATCATTATTCATGTAGGTCTATTACAGACTCTTATGATATCAAATCTACCGTCAGTTCGGAATTATTTCGAGATGAGAAGAACTGACAAGAAACTCAGCTCTTCAAAATTCCTATATCTTTTTAGCTTAAATCTTTAAAAGTACGCAACGGATTTTGATGCGGTTTTTTTAATAGTGATTCAAGAGGAAAGTTTATATATATAATACATGTACACCCGTGCGAAGCCGGAGCGAGTAGATAGTAAGAGTATAAAGTGAATACTAACTTTGTCTGATGCATATCAAGTATCTTCAACTTGCCGCAGTGATACAACATGTCTGTGAGGTGTGTGGCAAACCAGCCGTTGTCCGATATTTGTTGGATCTCATGTATAACCTGAAAATAATCTAGTTTCAAAACTCACGGTATATTTAAGTATCTGTAATAGATTTAGATGAACAGATATTTTTTTATTAAGGGGTTTTGACTCTCATACGGTGCTTAGATTATAGCTTTAAATCTTAGGCAAGGCAAAAAAGCAACTATAATAGATCTCATAATAGTACCTGTAGAGCTACGATCTGCATAGATCTATTGTGTTCGCGTATTTTTTTGAGTTCGCTGGCCTGGTCCATGAACAAGAATTGAAGGATATTCTTAGGAGCGATCAGTACCTGGTGCAGGTCTCCGTCCAGCAGCGCGCGCACGGTGGTCCATGGCGGCGCGAGGAGCCTGCGTACCGCGCGCATGGTGCAGGTCTCCGTCCAGCAGCGCGCGCACGGTGGTCTCCAGCCGGCGGCGCGGGGAGCTGCGTACCTGGTGCAGGTCTCCGTCCAGCAGCGCGCGCACGGTGGTCTCCAGCCGGCGGCGCGGGGAGCTGCGTACCTGGTGCAGGTCTCCGTCCAGCAGCGCGCGCACGGTGGTCTCCAGCCGGCGGCGCGGGGAGCTGCGTACCTGGTGCAGGTCTCCGTCCAGCAGCGCGCGCACGGTGGTCTCCAGCCGGCGGCGCGGGGAGCTGCGTACCTGGTGCAGGTCTCCGTCCAGCAGCGCGCGCACGGTGGTCTCCAGCCGGCGGCGCGGGGAGCTGCGTACCTGGTGCAGGTCTCCGTCCAGCAGCGCGCGCACGGTGGTCTCCAGCCGGCGGCGCGGGGAGCTGCGTACCTGGTGCAGGTCTCCGTCCAGCAGCGCGCGCACGGTGGTCTCCAGCCGGCGGCGCGGGGAGCTGCGTACCTGGTGCAGGTCTCCGTCCAGCAGCGCGCGCACGGTGGTCTCCAGCCGGCGGCGCGGGGAGCTGGTGCAGCAGCGCGCGCACGGTGGTCTCCAGCCGGCGGCGCGGGGAGCTCTACCTGGTGCAGGTCTCCGTCCAGCAGCGCGCGCACGGTGGTCTCCAGCCGGCGGCGCGGGGAGCCGGGTGCAGGCTCCGTCCAGCAGCGCGCGCACGGTGGTCTCCAGCCGGCGGCGCGGGGAGCTGCGTACCTGGTGCAGGTCTCCGTCCAGCAGCGCGCGCACGGTGGTCTCCAGCCGGCGGCGCGGGGAGCTGCGTACCTGGTGCAGGTCTCCGTCCAGCAGCGCGCGCACGGTGGTCTCCAGCCGGCGGCGCGGGGCGGGTGCGGGGGCTCTCATGGCGGCGCAGGCTGCGGCGGCGGCCCCGAGCTCTCGTCGCCGCGACCACGGCGCGGTGTACATCACCCAGCCGCCCACCAAGTCGAACCACGACGAGTACATCTCGCGGACCGACTCGAATGCTGAGTACTCGCCGATTATTAGCTGATTGAAAGGAAATTTAGTAATACATTTTTGTTCTTGAGCATATGTATTATTAATTGTGTGTGAGACATTAATATTAATAATAAACACACACAACCTGCAAGTATGATAGCTGAAAAATATTAAAATATAAAGAATTTAAAACTGAAATAACCGAACTCTGGCACATAAAATTAACAGTAGTTTCAATCGTCCTCTCAACTACAGGTGTCATACCAAAACAGATACATCAGTCAATAAATACCCTGAACTTGCCATGCATGCATTCTTTAACATGTTAAAGACAGTAGTTAGGTTAAGACTAATATGATCAAATCAGAACTTATATTTTGTATTTTTTTGTTGATCCTAACATTGGTTTTTTAATAAATATAAACTCTAATTAAAATATTTAAAGTATTACCCTTATTATAAGTTCCAGCTTAGGTTGAGATACAAGGGTACGGCTGGACAGTTTAGAGCGGCATTCAGCCTGCCAGTGCTTCCATGTTATAGTGAACTCTCCAGTTGAGATCCCATTGTAAACCTGTAAAGAAGAATAGTCCAACTCTTTATACAGATATAGAATAATAATAATAAAGGCTTTTATTTACTATGGTCCTGTTAGTCTATGTTTATTAATTTTTTTTTTTTCTCGATATCTGAATATCAACAGTCTGTCATGTGACATAGGCCTCATCCAAGTATTTCCATAGAGTTAGTTCCCTTGCACTCTTAGTCCAAACTTTCCCCGCTACCTTCCTAATGTCATCTTCCCATCTGTCTGTCTGCCTCTGCTTCTTTTATGTCCTCTTGGGTACCAGTTGGGTAGGTATCATACTGATATAGAATAATTGTTTATAAAGAAAACTGATTCTCATGACCTAGATTATAAGCATACTCCCTTGAACAGCTTTACTCTTTATATAGAATATATATAATTAGTATAATATATAAATAGTTATAATATAGTATAATTTTTTTTTTGGTAGTTAGGTATCTGCATATATATATTATAAATTAGATACTGGTACCACACACAATATAAACATTATATATAGTCTCTATATAGAATATAGTATAATATATTCATAAATATATCTGATAACAACTTATATACTTGTTAATTGTCTACATATTAAGTGTTTTATTTTTTTATAATGTACAATACAGCCGCCGAGGCTTTGGAGTGTAGATGTATTGTACATATAAACCTTCTTCTTGAATCACTCTATTTATTGCTATAAACTGCATTAAAATCACTAAATTACAACAACAACAAACACATTTTCTATTTGCATGCGCCGCGAGGTCATGAGAGAGTATTGTTGTTGAGCATTACTCCGGTCATTATAGTACTACAAATGTATGACAAAATCACATGCTGGCGCTCAATACATCTCTAAAGTGAGGTCACGGGTGACCTTTGCGGCACTAAGATACAGATATTATGAGGTCACCGGTGACCTACATGGCGTTTAAAATGTTAAAAGATCTAAGCGAACAGACCATTGATGCAACTATACTTTAAACTATGTAAAAATATAAGATTTACTTACACTATATACAGGCATATTTCTTAATGAATTATCCACTAGCTTGAACTCATTACTCTCTGATGCAGAGTGGAGTTTGAGTAGAGCTCTCGCAACATCCACTCTTC
This sequence comes from Achroia grisella, assembly GCF_030625045.1. Classification (NCBI taxonomy): domain Eukaryota; kingdom Metazoa; phylum Arthropoda; class Insecta; order Lepidoptera; family Pyralidae; genus Achroia; species Achroia grisella. The sequence continues at coordinate 829,241 of NW_026713018.1, read as the reverse complement.
CTTGAACCACCATGCCAATAACTGTGTCCCAATACTCCGGATGGTCCTCGGAACCTCGCTCGCAGGCCTCCAGCAGCTGTGCAGCAACCTGCTCATGACAGGGGAAGTGGAACCGCACCCACTCAAGCAAGAATGGCAACACTATATCACCCGGAATGTTGTCCACATATAAGATTTCACATAAATGCCATATACATTCTATAGAATAGAAAATCGTTATATGTGATAATAGAGAATTCTTCTCGACTCCGTCGGTCTCCTTCTCGGCGGCTTCCTGTAAGTTCTCTATGCAGACTCTGATAATAGAGCGATATTGGCGCGAAAGTTTCAGAAATTCAACTTGATTATCCGATGTTTTTGCTGCTTCAGCCGCCTTCTGTAGTAGTAGGTAGGTGCCATTAGATTCATTTACCAGTTTTCTAAGAATGGGTGTAAATAATAATATCTCCTGAGATATATTGAGAATTTTGTCGCCACTGCAGTCTACCGGCGTTTTACTAGTAGTTTGACTTCGAGGGTATATAGTAAACTTATTTCCACATCGCCAAGTACAGGCGACACGTTTCTCAAAACATTTATCCGGGAGAACCTAAAAATAAAAGAGCATAATAAAAAAAATGTGGAAATTCAGTTAACATAACCTTAAATTAGGTAAAACTCACGAAGGTTTTAATATTTTTATCCAATGTACTTCTATTAGCAATCGAAGGAGTACTTGAACTGATATTCATTTTGATAAACTTGTATTTAAAATTTTTTACATGAGAAAAAATAAACAAGAAAAAACAGTTCGATTTAAATTAAAATTTAAATTGCAATCGCTGGAAAGTAAAGCAAGCCATAACAAAGTAAACAGATCAGAGCTACTGTCATACGTACATGTCATGACATCAGTCATACGTCGTATTTTTCTGAATTTATGTTACTCTGTGTTTTTCGTAAACACCGTAAAAAGAATTTAAACCTTATTTCTAATAAATAAAGGACATTTTTGTCTTTGTAAATAAGAAAACATGTAAAATCTTATTTCAATAGAAATTTTAATATTTACTTCTTTTAAGTTTTTTCAGTTTTTAGTCACTTTCTTTCAAAAATCATGACAATATTTTATCTTTTCTGTTCATATGTACTTGATTTCTAAGAAGAAAAATTGTTTAAAGTGATAATCTGTATCAATTCAGAATAGATGCTAAAAGAATTTCTCATTGTTTTATAAATCCAATTATTGTTTGTGGATGAAATATACAAATTCAATTGCTGACATTCACATACATGACAATCAGTCAATCACTTGTCGCATCACTACAACTCACTCACGTAAATCTGGCAACATTGCAATTGGAAGACATGTTGATTTCAGTCAAAATTTGTCAATTCTTCAAAAAAAACTATTTTGTTTAGACCAGAATTAAACAAAATTATTAGATTTCGCGTAGTGATTTCGTGCCGTGTTATGTGATAATAATATAATGTGTAATATATTACATAAATAACAGAAAAAAGCGTGTTTTTAATACAATATAGTGAATCATTGCCACTTGGTAAGTTTTCTTGCTCCAAATTTTGCTTGTCACTAACTTTCTATGTAGTAAATAGTTTGAGCAATTCACGCGCTATATCGGCATCCTTAGACCTTCACCTCCATTCAAGTGCACTTTTGAATGTTTTGCGAACTTATTTAGAAGTTACAAAAGTATGGCATTCGTTTCGTTTGTAAAAATTGGAAACTCTAGTCATTTGGTGAATATAGACCAAGTCGGTTGTTTATTCACAGATTGCGGGGCTGTGTAGTTGTTTAGTGACGTCAAATGTACGAATTAGAAGTTCTTTGTGCCATGTATTGATATGATAAATGTTATCTAGTTTCGATATTGATAGCAGGTTATACCTGAGTAATCTAAGTGTTATAAAAGTGTTACTTTATGTAGAAATAATTTGGTAGACTGTGTTACTACATTAGTGTTTAGTGTTGGTGTCCCAGGTCCCATTACTGTTGTTATTATGTAAGTTGTTTATATTGTGATAAAAATGTTTATATAACAATGTGATAGCTTGATAAAGTATGCTTCAGAATTTATTTAACTTCATGAGTATAGAAATAGGTAGCAATTAAAATGAATCAATATGATAAATTATTGAGAAATAGAATTAAACAAGTATTTTTAATGAGAATATAAACAGTATGTAGTACTTTAGTTAATAAACTACATAACAACTTCTCTCTACACTTACTACATTAAATTAAATACAATTTTAGCCTCATGTCAGTCACCAAAGTTTGTAACACTAATTCAACAGGTTGTTATCATTTGTATGCAATTTTTTTTTAAATGTCTAATATTTTATGTGTGCAAATTACTATAAAAACTATACCATATATTTAATCTATGACACAGTTTTTCTGTATGCAAAAAAAATGAACTGATGATCATGAAACAAACATGATCACCAGTTTATTCTTATTATAGACTAGCTGTACTCACAACTTTGTCAGCGTGGAATTTAACTTTATTTTTCTAAAACAAAAGTAGCCTAAGTTACTCCTTATTACATCAGCTACATGCCAATAAAAGTCCCGTCAAAATCGGTCCAGCCATTTCAGAGATTATCCACAACAAACAGACAGACAGACAAAAATTTAAAAAAATTTTATTTTGGTGTATGTACCATATTTATATTCATATTCATAAGCATGTAGTAATTAATGGTTATTTCAATATTACAAACAGGCACTCCAATTTTATATCAGTACCAGAATCCTATGAAAACCCTTTTTTTAATTTTGAAATCATATTTATTGAAACAAGATAAAATTATGCACAATTAGGATACAGAATAATATAAATCACAGATAAGAACACAGTTTTTTTAATTACATTTCTGGAAGCAATCTTAGACAGCAGATAAACAACTAATAAGATTATTCGATTCAAATTCAAAATATCTTCATTCATGTAGGTCTATTACAAACTTACGATATGTCAAATCTACTGTCAGTTCGGAATGATTTTGAGATGAGAAGAACTGACAAGAAACTCAGCTCGTATTCTTTTCAAATTAATATTATACATGTTTACAATATTATGAGAATTATTTTTTTAAAAATAAACCATCCACATTATTACTCTTTTAATGATATTAATAGTTATTTAAAAGTCTTGTTTTATTTTATTTTATACATGTATTTATAAATACTGTAAATTTGTATCTATTATTTTTTTTATTGTTTTTCCCTATTGAGTCATTGATCGATGATTGCCCTGTGATCAACAAGGAAATTTTATTTTTAATGTATTATTAAATAAAAAAACCCAGGAAATGACATTATATAATAATAATAATAAATAACTCACTTGATTTTGGGCCCTAAGTGTGGTAAAAAAATCAGTAAAAGCCGTGAAAATATAGTGTAAATAAGAATAATAATAAAAAAACCTTTATGTCAAATTTACAAATGTATACATAAGTTTTGCTGTAACTGTGTTCCTGTTAGTTTATAGTTTATTAAATAATTTTTCTTTTTAATAAAACCAACAAATGACATTTTATAATTGTAAACCATTAATCATCATCATCATCATCATCATCATCATCATCATCATCATCATCATCATCATCATCGTCATCGTCATCATCATCATCATAATCATCATAATCGGAAGACGTCAACCTTACTATATGTGGAAAATCCTTAATACTCTCAGCAAATTTCTCCCAGCCATTTCTAGCCTTATTGTAAATACAAATATGTTTCAAATTCAAACTAGCCGTTCCCACCACTTCGTCCGCGTGGAAGAGTGGCCTTGGATAGCATAAATCATTTAATTTTTAGTGGATGGTTAGATTAATCTTAAAGTAAATAAGTTTAGAATTGCGACTTTGAAGTGGCAATGGGCAGGGCACATAGCTCGTAGGACAGATGGCCGTTGGGGCAGTAAAGTACTCGAGTGGCGACCACGGACCGGAAGACGCAGCGTGGGAAGGCCTCCAGCAAGGTGGACCGACGATCTGGTCAAGATCGCGGGAAGGCATTGGATGCGAGCAGCGCAGGACCGATCGTCGTGGAGATCTTTGGGGGAGGCCTATGTCCAGCAGTGGACGTCTTCCGGGCTGCGATGATGATGATGATGATGAAATAAGTTTAATATTAAAGATAAATTCTTTACTAACTATATAAAAGTATATGTTGTGTATAAATTGTAAATAAGCTGTTTCTAATCTGGAAGGATAAAACTTTTTTCCATGGCTTTTTAATTTTTTTCATTTTATTTTATTATTAGGTACATAAAATATAATGAAAAAAATTTAGAAATGGAAAAAAGTTTCATCCTTCCAGCTTCGAAACTGAGGAACAAACTTTCATGCCCTATTTTATTTTACCTCCTTAAGGGTAAAATTTTTAAAACTTTAATGTCATATTTATTTATATTTTATCAACAACCTAAAAATTATCTTTAATATTTTTTAAATTATGTTACTTCCATACAACCTTCCATCTCCACTTTCAACCACTTACAACCCGTTTCGCAATCAAAAGTAGCCTATGTCCTTTCTCAGGGTCAAGACTATCTGTGTATCAAATTTCATCCAAATCGGTCCAGTTGTTTTGCCGTGAAAGCGCCACAGACAGACAGTTACTTTCGCATTTATAATATTAGTAAGTAAACATTCAGACTGATACAAACAATCGTGCACCTGAATAAAAATGTTTGTACCATTCAGTAGTTTTGGCGCGACAGACGGACGGACAAAATTACTTTCGCATTTATATTAGTAAGGAAGTAATGGTAAATATTGAATATTTTAGGAATATTAAGGCAGTCTCACACTCACTAGCAGCGCTGTAAACAGCAGATCAAAGTCTACTTATATATTTACATCTGTTACGTCTGTGGTTGGCGTGTTGTTAAGAAGGAGTGAATAGTAATAAAAGACTTTAGAAACGACAAGGTATATAATATTATGGGACACAGCATGCGAAACGGCAGACTAAATAATCTTTGTGACATTGACAAGTAGATAGATGGATGGACGGAACTGACGTAGCTGGAGTTTGGAGCGAAAAGTTTGGAGTATTTATTATTATAAAAACAAATAAGAGATGGTAATTGTGAATATTGTAGGCATCGTGGCATGGGACAATTGAGGAATGGAAGAGAAAAACATTACGCCGACCCCAAATAAATGGGATAAGGAAGAAGCAGATGATGATGATGATGATGAGGGGTATGGGACACAGTCACCTAGATACATCAAAATAATAATTGCATTTAATAATGTCTAGTAAGACAAATTCAATACAGTCTACTAAGCACTGCTGTGTCCAAACTGTGTCGCCCCACCTTACATTTTCCTATTGTCATTTAGTATATAAGATCAATATTTCTATGTACACATTGTCAGTCTATTACCATCTGTAATATACATCGTCTACCAACAACATCGTATCATTTACCCGCAACAGTGGTAACCCCGACGTGATTTGAACACGCAACCAGAATAATATATATATCGAATAAAAATAATAAATAATAATTTATGTAACAACGTATTAAATCAGTCATTAGCTAGCGAAACTATTTGACATTTAGATAATATACAGGGTGATCCAGAAGTCACTTTACATTTTGAAAATTAAATAACTTTTTTTCTATTAACATATATTTTTTTCTATTTTCAGAATTAAAAAATATAATCCCTGGAAATTTTTATCATGGATAAGTTTACAACAGAACAGCGAGTGAAGATAATTGACAAAATGGATGGTCAGTTGTTGCAACTTTAAAACCATATGCGCCATTTGATAAAAATGATAAAAATTGATAAAAAATGTTAGGTTTAGATTTTTGTCGAATTCTGAAAAATGAGAAAAAGAAATACTTTTGCGTTGCAAAAATTGACCATCCATTTTCAAAGTAAAACTCAATTATCTTCACTCGTTATTCTGTTGTAAAATGTATCTGTGTTATATGGCTAGTTAATGCAAGGAGGTCGGTAGCTTTTACGTCAGTATACATATACATTAAACTAGCTTTTGCCCGCGACTTCGCTCGCGTTAATTTATCCCCTTAGGGATGGAATTTCTCAAAATCTTAGAGGATGTCATAGTAGATTTATACATGCACAGTCTCAGCCCGATCGGTTTAAAATTGACAAAGTTTCATACAAACTTTCAGCCCCTATTTTATCCCCTTGGAGGTAGAATTCATCAAAATCCTTACTTAGCGGATGCCTACGTCATAACATAGTGTGAAAGGCAAGTTACGTATGCAAGCATCAAATATACAATGTGTATCACAGTTTATTGAATATTAATGAGTTATGATTGTGTTGGAATTTACTATTATGCATAATCTTTGTATATATATAGTAGATTTATGCATGTCACAATGTTACTCACCATACTCCTCGGACTTAAAATTGACAAAATTTTTATATGAATATTCAGTATGTCAGAATCGGCTACTATTTTTTATACCCCAAAGTAATAAGGATTGTCCAACTTTAACATTATTTATTATTTTTGGGCCAAATTTTTTATTTATTATTTTTTATTAAGTATGTGAATGCGGTTCGCCCTGGAAACTGTGAGTTTGTCACGATGTAATTACTAATCTGACCTCATGCTCATCTTATCCTCCACTGGTGCCCCACCAGAGTGTACCGTTAGCGCAGGCGGGTGCACCATTTCATTATCACATACAAACAAAAAACTCTGGAAACCATCCTGATAAGTTCCTACTGAGTTTGCAACGATGTAGTTGCTAATCTGACTTCATGCTCATCTTATCCTCCACTGGTGCCCCACCAGCGTAAACCGATAGCGCAGGCAGGTGCACCATTCTATTATCGTCTCTTAAACAAAAACTACCGAGCATGAAGGTCTTGCAAAGTAGGATATTGTATTGTTTTTTTTATAGTAAACAAAACATCCACTTTTTACCTTGATCGTAAGATGTCAACTTTATGTTTTATACAGTTATAAGTAAACTGCATTGTTAATAGTTAGTCTCGGTGCAGTGATGTTGGTTTTTACTATTTATGTTTATTTTAAATTGTACTAGTAGGTTTATTTATTTAATGTGAATATAAAAGACATTTATTATTAGTAATTTAGAAGAATATTATTTTATTGTGTAACAAGATAATTAACGTTAAATTGAGATGCATCAATTTCCGGTAAGATATCCTATCTAGATATATAATAAAAATGAATTACTGTTAGTCTGTAAAACTATAACGTCTCGAATCACTAATTTTAAAACTCGAAGTCCAGTGAAGGTTTAAATAATAATAATAATAATCTCAGGACAATTCACACAGCGGCATCTAGAATGGCTAATTGTTAGTACTAGATAACTGATACAAATACATTCTTTTTTTCGGAAAATACCCAGACCGATACAAACAATCATACTCGTGAATGAAGCGGTGTTAAATGGTCATAAAATATGAAGAAATTGCGTGTAAAATAGTACAAACAACAATTTTATTTTTCCCATACAAACTGCTGATACCTGTCAAACAGCGTTCAGAATTTATTGTGTAACTAAACTTCAAAAATCCTTTGACATATTGAATTTTGAGGCGGAACGGAGTCCGCGGGTCAGAATAAAAAATTAAATGTTAATTTACTTGTGTATGTGTATTTTGAGTCATCATGCGGAGCCTGTTCCATAACTTTTGCGTTGCCATTTTTTCTTTTGGATTATAATGGAATTGTGCACCCGCCTGCGCTAATGTTTTACGCTGGCGGGCCACCAGTGGAGGATGATAATCTTATCATCCTTACCATTGGTGGCCTATATATATATAGCTTTCCATATAATTAAATATAAATAAAATCATTATTTTGTTTGACGATCTGTAAGCAATTCATCCGTGGGTAGAATCTTATAAATAAGTGTTTCTATTACTGGTAATTTTATTATTTACACTTATCTAAGTTTTTTCTGTCTGTATTATAATTTATTGAATAAAATTTCGCAAGATTACTTAAAATATATGTCGTAGTTCTTCCCATGATGTCCCGTGTTCTTGGGATTCTGGTGTTTATTCTAAAATGTTCCTTTTTCTGAGTTAATAGAACAAGCTCAGACTTAACAAATTATATAACTACAAATTATATACTACTTACAAATTATAGTAAACGTAATGTATATATTAGTATATGGGCATGAGGTGAAATCAGTTAACCCACCGTGTCAAATTCACCATGAATTTATCACGTTGATTTCCTGGGGGCCCGCGTGGAGGTCAACCTAACATAGTATATTGGTAGCAATGTGGTTATTAGTCCACATTACTAACAATACCCTTCTTTTCCCCCTTGGGCCGTAAGTAGCCATTTCATTTACGTAATAAAATATTTTTCAGACCTATTATGTTTTTATTTCGTACATATAAATATTTTTTTGATGCGATTCACATTTTATCAATGATAAGATTATCAAGCTTCTGAATATTGTAATAATGTTGATTGATTGAAACGCATTTATTGTATTGTTAAACGTCAGGTGACAATTATCTCCTGAAAATATGTTTTTTTTATAACAATATGTAATCTATACATATTGTTATATATATAGATTACATATATATTACAAACAGACACTCCAATTTTATTTATATGTATAGATATAAATATAATTGGAGTGTCTGTTTGTAATATTGAAATAACCATTTTTACTACATGCATATGAATAAATATGGTACATACACCAAAATATCATTATTTACAGTTTTTGTCTGTCGGTCTGTTAGTTCCGGATAATCTCTGAAATGGCTGGAGCGATTTTGACGGGACTTTTATTGGCAAGTAGCTGATGTAATAAGGAGTACTTTTATTTTAGAAAAATAAAGTTAAATTCCATGCGGACGAAGTTACGAGTACAGCTAGTTAGTAATAATAACAAGGGACAATCCACACAGCGCCATCTAGTCTCAAGTTAATTGGAGCTTGTATTAAGTTTGTACTCCTCTCATCATCATCCTCCACTGGAGCCCTGCCAGTGTATACCGTTAGCGTAGACGGGTGCTCCATTTCAAAATTCAAAAATCATTTATTCATGTTAGGACATTTTAGCCGCTTATGAACGGCAATTTTTTTACATTATAGTTTTAATTTTTTCTCTACCGTCCAGTACAGTATATAGATCCAATTGAGAAGAATTGGCAAGAAACTCAATTGAATTACTTTTTTTTTTAAATGCCTGTTTATTTACAAATAAAAATTATTTCGAGTACAAACGGGCGGGGATCGAACCCCGCCCGTAACTATATCTGTTCGCTGAATTTTTAACCACATGACGACGCAGTAACAAAAATAATAGTGAATAATACATAACGTGATAACTTACTTGACGGCCTCGGTGGTCTAGCGGTGACCGCCTTACTCCGATGGTCGCGGGTTCGATGCCTCGCATGGCGCAACCATTTATATTCATGAGTATGGTTGTTTGTATCGGTCTGAGTGTTTTCTATTTTAATAATAATAATAATAATAAGCTCAGGACAATTCACACAGCGCCATCTAGACCCAAGTTAAGCTAGCTAAAGCTTGTGTTATGGGTACTAGATAACTGATAAAAAATAGATTTTTTTTTTGTAAATACATACATATTATATATAGAAAACCAGACCGATACAAACAATCATACTCATGAATACAAATGTTTGTGCCGTGCGAGGAATCGAACCCGCGACCATCGGTCGTAAAGCGGTGTACTAGACCGCTGGACCACCGAGGTCGTCTATTATCGTTATATTTTATATTTACGAAAAAGATATCTATGTATTTGTATCAATAATCTAGGACCTATGGTATAACACAAGCTTTAGGTAGCTGTGTTTTTGTGACTAATTGAGACCGTGACTTCGTCCCAGTATAACACTTTTGTTTGTTAACCAATAGAATAGAATAGAAAATCATTTATTCAAATAAACTTAATTTAAGCACTTTTGAATAGTCATAACAATTTTTTATTCGATGTCTCATCACAAGAACGAGGAATTGGAATAAAACAAACATTAATAATAATAATATATATCTTACATATTCATATATGTATATAGTAATTTTGTTTACTGTATATTTATATGTATTAGTAAATTTAAAACAGTTCTCGCTAATATCCCACAACGCTTTCTGTTTATACTATAAGGTTAGCTGGGAGAGAAGTTTTTTGTTCAATAAAGAATTAATAAATAAATAATAATAACCCTGCGCAATCTACACAGCGCCATCTAGTCTCAACAGAGGCTTGTGTTATGGGCACTAGAAATCTGTTAGATATACTTAAATACATTTTTTATAAATGCATACATAATATATAATATACATAGAAAACACCGATACACACAATCATACTTATGAATACAAATGTTTGTCAGCGAGGAATCGACTGTTTGATATGTACACCAAATCTATTACTGCATCGTTGTTACATCCATAATTTGTGAGCGATATTGTGAAAATTTATTTGCAACCAAGTGACCAACCTTGGCCTACTGTTAGAAAACGTGAGGTCATTTTGTTCTGCAGTGTAGCTTCACCTACAATATATATGTTAAATGTCACAAATTAATTATAGTAATAGCCGAAATTCGATTATATATGACTAGCTACTCGCCCCGGCTTCGCACGGGTGTACATGTATTATATATATGTATAAAAACCCGCTTCAAATTCCGTTGCGTAGTTTTAAGATTTAAGCATACATAGGGACGGACAGACAGCAACAGCGACTTTGTTTTATACTATATAATGTTTGATTTAAATTTTACGTCCATAGGCTACGGTAACCATTTACCATCAGACGGACCATATGCTCGATTGCCACCATAGTAGTATAAAAAAAACTCACCTGACCTCATACTCATCTTAGCCTCCACTGGTGCCCCGCCAGCGTATACCGTTAGCGCAGGCGGGTGTACCATTCCATTATCAGGAATCATTGTGGCACTGCACTCACTGGGCCCAACTTTCTGCTGCGTGCTGCTACACCGACCACGACAATGTACCTGTCCCGTCTACACGTCACTAAGGAGCAGGACATTGTCGATTATATTCGTACCTAGAGTAACCTGACATTGAGGGTGACGCAGCTGAAGTCGAGTCACAACGCGAGTTTCAAAGCGTTTGTGGCCCTGGTCCCCACCGACTTGCTGCCCACCTTCATGAAAGAGGACTACTGGCCGAAAGGTGTGGTGTATCGGCGCTACCGTGGCAGATTGCCGTCTTCAGTGCCGTGATCACACAGACAATATCATTGAATTGGTTTTTAAATATTATTTTATATGTATGTTAGTCTATAAGGTATTTATAATATGGGCCTAGTTGTAATTATCCACTAAAAAAACATAATCGTACCGGGTGAATAGACTTGTTAGTAATGTGGACTGATGCTCTTATTGTTAACAATGTTCCACGTCAATTTGACCACCACGCGGTTCCCTTTGGAAACCATCGTACATTCTTGGTGAACTTGTTACGATGGGCTAACTGGCCTGACCTCATCACATCTTATCATCCTCCACTGGTGCCCCGCCAGCGTAAACCGTTAGCGCAGGCGTGTGCACCATTCCATTATCCATTAAAAAAACATATTGATATCGGGGGGAAGAGATTTGTTAATAATTTGCACTAATAACCACATTCCTAACAATGTACCATGTTAAGTTGATTTTTACATGGTTTCCCCTGGAAACACATCTTTATAAATTCCTGGTGAATTTATCACGATGTGCTAACTGACCTGACCTCATCACATCTTATCATCCTCCACTGGTGCCCCGCCAGCGTATACCGTTAGCGCAGGCGGGTGCACCATACCATTATCATCCATAAGACCATATTCAAGTGGCACTTGTTTGTTTGTATGTCCAGTTACGTAAAGATACACACGTAATAAAAATACAGTTATTTTTACATTAGCAGATAGTACGAAAACCGGACGAAGGATTTTAGAACCGGTTTGTAAAATGTTAATATTTAAATTTGATAATGATTACAAACTCGTTTGCTAGTAAACAGTGAATAAACTACATTTAGTGAAGTAGCCTTGTTACTGAATTGACAATTTTTGATGTGTAAACAGATCAAATCTGATCGTACTAAGAATGAGTGCGTAGCGGTTTCTGTTGATTATCGCATGCCTCTTACTTGTGTATTTATTTATTTAAAATAACGTTTATTCAAACAAAAAACACACAAGTTTCTTGCTCGCTCTACTTGTGATGAGTCTGTTTTCCGAATGAGTGGTAGAATAAAAAAATATGACTATTCAAAAGTGCTTGGATTGAGTTTATTTGAATAAAGTTATTTCTATTTCTATTTCAAATGTGGAAAATAGAAATTATTAATAACTAGCTATATCCGCGTATTCGTCCACGTAGAAATTGACTTTATTTAAAATAAAAGTAGCGTAAGTTACTCCTTATTACATCAGCTACTTGCCCAAAAAAATCGCGTCAAAATCCGTCCAGCCATTTCAGAGATTAAGCGGAACAAACAGACAGACAGACAAAAATTGTAATAAATATTATTTAGATATATGTACCGTATTTATATTCGTAAAAACGGTTATTTCACTCCAATGTCACTCCAATTTTATTTATATGTATAGATGTATAGATAATAACGAGCAAAAAGACAATTTACACAGAACCATCTAGTCCTAAGATAAGCTTATATATAATGTTAAAGAAGATATTAAACGAACAACAAACTCTGCTAGAAGTTAACATTGTATGTAGCAAACAAACCGTAAACTTGACCTAGAACTTTCGCGTAGTAAATATAGTAAACAGACCTATAGGAAATACGGCGGGAAATCGATATCTTGTGTCGCTAACGGACACACAATGAATTAGTAAACGCATCTACAAATAAGTCGAATACGTCTGTTATGTTTATCCGTCATACTCGTGAACGAGTGCTGCGTATGGGGACCGGTCTGCTCTACGATTTACTCACATTCTACTGACATCACGTTATCATTGACGCCCGTGATACTACTGTAATTTCACTGCTTATGTTGAGGTTGTAGGATGAGATTCACCCGAAAGTAAGCAAATTGTATTTGCGCAGAAAAGTTCCTGCGGTCTGTCTAAGTAGACTAATGAATTAACGCGAGCGAAGCCACTGGCAAAAGCTAGAGTTATAATATGAGCGGAAGAGTTTGTTTGTTTGAACGCGCTAATCTAAGAAATTGTAGTTCGAATTTAAAAATTGTTTTCGTGTTGGATAGTCCATTTGTCGAGGAAGACATTAAGCTATATAACATTACGCTACGACCAATAGGAGCGGAGCTGCAATGAAAAATATTACAAAAGGTGGGGAATGGAAACGCGGACGAAGTTGGGCAGTTAACCCGCCCAACTTCGCCCAAAATCGGTTTAACCACTTCAGAGATTAGCCGGAACAAACAGACCGACAGATAGACAAAAATTATCAAAAATGATATTTTGGTATATGTACCGTATATATAATATATTCATATGCATATAGTAAAAAACGGTTATTTCAATATTACAAACAGATACTCCAATTTTATTTATATGTATAGATTAGGTACTTTTCTATTATAGTAGTATGTACAAGACAACCTCAGCTAAAATGTTTGTAAACAAAGAAATCTCTCAATAAATATAATAATAATAATAATCTCAAGACAATTCACACAGCGCCATCTAGACCCAATTAAGCTAGCGAAAGCTTGTGTTATGGGTGTACTAGATAACTGATATATATACATAGATTTTTTTTTGTAAATACATACATAGAAAACACTTCCTAAAATCGTATTCGTAATGATTCTCAGAATCATTCATGACTAATAAATTGCAAGAATGCTGACATACGTTTTTGCTATGTAAAATCCGGTATAAATAAGTCAAGACATGTCCAAGAATGTCGATTTTAAGGTTGTCTTATCAGGTAACAAACATGTTGACACAGATGTACCTCAGAGGAGGAAGCTGCCTTGTTAAGGAAGTAGGAAGTCCGTCGTGAGCGTCTGTGGCGTAGTGGTTAAGGTACTCGGATTTTAGACCTCAAACATCGTGGAATCAAATCTGAAAATTATTAATTTTGTCAATTTAAATTTCTCCCAGTAAATACTGATAACATTAATCAAGTTATTATATTAATCTTGTTGGATTCTTTTATAATAATAATAATAATAATCTCAGGACAATTCACACAGCGCCATCTAGACCCAAGTTAAGCTATCTAAAGCTTGTGTTATGGGTACTAGTCAACTGATACATATATACATAGATATTTTTTTTTGTAAAAACATACATATTATACATAGAAAAAACCCAGACCGATACAAACAATCAACTCGTGAATAGAATTGTTTGTGCCGTGCGAGGAATCGAACCCGCGACCATCGGTCGTAAAGCGGTGCACTAGACCGCTAGACCACCGAGGTCGTCGTTTTATGATCATATTTAGTTAGAAATGTGGATATTAAATGTTGCAACAGATGACTATAGCTCTAGGCATGCTATAAGGGATTGCAGTCGTGAAGATAATGCAGGAGATGCTGAGATATATATCTCATATCATTCTTTATCACAAGATAATAGAAAAAGTAGTGTCCGTACTAATATTATAAAGTTTGTGAGGTTTTAATAACTGGATCTACTGAACTGATTCTGAAAATTCCTTTACCAATAGAAAGACACGGTATTTGTGAGTGTCATAGGCTATATAACATCACGCTACGACCAATAGGAGCCGAGCTGCAATGAAAAATGTCGCAAAAACGGGGGAATATATGATCCAGGTGAAGATACGCGGACTAGTATTAATTAGGCTGTTGATTAAATTAAGTAATTATGACATTAAAAGTTTGTATAGAAATTCGTCATTCTTTCATAAATAAAATAAAAAATAAATAACGTCTACGCAGCACGGTCGCCCAGATACTCAAAATTAAAAATGAGATCTTATACATGCATTCTTTAACATATCTTGTTAATATTGTAAACGCGAAAGTATGTGAGTATGGATGGATGTTACTCTTTCACGCTAAAACTACTAAACCGGTTTTCATGTAACTTTACAGTAATATAGTTTACAATTTTGTATAACTGTAGGCTATAAATTTCACGAGAGTGAAATCGCATACACAGCTAGTATTTTTATATATTTTCTTTAGATACTATACAATGAAGAACAAAGTTACATATAAAGTATCTGTCTATTTATTTCAAATGATTGTTACGCATATCTGCTGTAGCGATGCGCCACTACCAAGTTAAAAGTGAATGTTACGTTACTGTATCCATAAGCCATAACTAGTTATTATCACGGAGCATTACAAAGCGGAAGTACCCAACACATGAGCGGGTGTCAACGGCCTACGGTGCGCACGCGCATACACCTGCGTGATGTACGAACAAACGAATGTTTGGCATATTTCGCCACATATTTGGTTATGATTTGCATGCGTTAAAAGTATGTTTTTCAACAACCTGGAATATAAATTATTTATATTATTAACCGTGTGCTAACACGAATAATTTTATGGAAAATCAAGGTATTTACCTCTCATGACGTTTCTACTAGGTTGCACTAGCCGTGGTCACGAGCTGACTGGAGTAACAGCGATGTCGACTTTGCTTGACTTATTTATGACTAGATTCATTTTTATTTATTTTATTTTTTTATTTTATTTATTTATTTGAGCGACCAACAAGACATACACTATGAGGTTACAATTATTATAACTTGCAAAGTTCAGGTATATAGTGTTGACTTAATTACTGATTGCCACGGCATGCGATATTGTTTACAGAAGTTTATATATATATATATATGTATATAACTTTTTTTTTATTATTATTTTTTTATATATTATATTTATATATTTATATGTGTATAAATATTAAAGTTTTAATTTTAACTGTGTTAATGAAACGGGTTTGACTTTTGTCTCAATATGTGTTCTTGATGATTCCACGCAGATGATAATTTTAAGCAATCCTCTCTGTTCAAATTGGGATGTTTTTTTAATTTCAATCGCCCCCGGACCATTCGTGGGTAATAGTGGCGATCAGTAGAGGACCTTAGGCGCATGTAGTTCAATCCAGTGATTTGTTCCAGCGTTCAGTAGATGATCGTGACTACAGCTAGTGCAACCTAGTCGAAACGTCGAGAGAGGTAAATACCTTTATTTGCCGTAAAATTATTCGTGTTAAGACCCGGTTAATAATATAAATAATGTATATTAAAAACTGTTTTTTATGTAACTGAATATAATGCACGTAACACCCGTGGTGTTTCAGGCGTCCATAGGCTACGGTAACCGTTTACCATCAGATGGGCCGTATGCCTCTTTGCCAACATCGTAGTATATAAAAAATAAGTTTAAATACTTATTTTTTTTTACAGACGAATATATTTTTTTTCTGGCGAACATTAAAGTCATTTTTAAAGTGTTTATAAATGTAACCAGAATGGTAAACAGTTGTAATGGTTATTAGATGTAATGATTTATTATCGGAAAACCCAATACTCCCATTTTGTTTACTGCGGATATATTAAAAGGAAAATTACACAAAATTAAACCATAGGAACATGTGTATGACGGAAAGTAAATATTTACTGCAACTGAAGTGACAAACGAACTGACTAGTCACCTAGTGGAAAATGGTAATCTATACATATAAATAAAATTGGAGTGTCTGTTTGTAATATTTAAATAACCGTTTTTTACTATATGCATATGAATATAAATACGGTATATACACCAAAATAACATTTTTTACAATTTTTGTCTGTCTGTCTGTTTGTTCCGCCTAATCTCTGAAATGGCTGGATCGATTTTGACGGAACTTTTATTGGCAGGTAGCTCATGTAATGAGTAACTTAGCGTACTTTTGTATTAGAAAAATAAAGTTAATTTCAACAAATTTTATAACACAAAACGATACCGTTTGAACTGACAATAAAGTTACATTTTGAATAGCAATAAACTTTGGCAGATAGCTGATGTAATAAGGAGTAACTTAGGCTACTTTTATTTTAGAAAAATAAAGTTCAATTCCACGCAAATGACGAAGTCGCGTGATAAACTCCTAGTGATTGGTGATTTTGACGGGACTTTTATTGGCAGGTAGCTCATGTAATAAGGAGTAACTTAACGTACTTTTGTATTAGAAAATCTTTTATTTTAGAAAAATAAAGTATTTAACTTTATTTTTCTAAAATGAAAGATTTTTCAACAATTTTATAACACCAAACGATACCGTTTGAACTGGCAATAAAGTTACATTTTGAATAGCAATGAACCTTGGCAGGTAGGTGATGTAATAAGGAGTAACTTAGGCTACTGTTATTTTAGAAAAATAAAGTTCAATTCCACGCGGACGAAGTCGCGAGTACAGCTAGTCAGCAATAACAATAACAACGGGACTACGAACAATTTTAAAACACCAAACGATACCGTACGAACTGGCAATAAAGTTACATTTTGAATAGCAATGTTCAATAGCTAATCATATCCGCGCAAATACGAGCGAGGGGAATGACTTGATTTCGTCGTTTCATAGTTTCAGTGTGATGTTGTGCTGAATGGTTCGATCATTCGTGATGATGTGGTTAGAACGCGTCTAGTTCGGGCTCATGACACATGATTATTTCATATTTCATATTTCGTTTATTAACCAATGTAAAAAACTTCTTTACATATATGGCAAGTCATAATATACAGTGATTTATATTTATATAAATTCAATCAAATTACAATTACATTAATAAATAAAATTACATTAATTAACAAAATTACATTTTTAAATAAAATTATATTAATTAATAAAATTACATTAATAATAACTAATAACATAATATGTTTCGTAGTGTTTTAATTATATTTAGGTCAAAAAAAATCCGGTAAAAATCCTTTTTATAATATTAAAAAGGATTTTTTTCAGTTTTGAATTGTTTTGGGGTAATTCTCTTATGTGCATAGGTAGTTTATTATACATTTTGATTTTTATACTAATGCCTTGTTTAAAAGTTTTACCAAGTCTTGTTTTAGGCAACTGTATATTGCCTTTATTACGCGTATGGTAATTATGATTATCGGAAGTCTTATTTTACTCATTGCTTTAATCGTGTATAGTCAATAAGCTGTGGTAGATATACAATGAAATTACAGTCCTAATTTTTTCTTTTATAAAGTATGGTCTGGCTGATACGCGCTTGTGGAGACCACAAATAATCCTTATTGCTAGCTTTTGCTGCCTGAGTATTTTGTTTATATCGGTATCGGTATCGTAATATACAGACTTCAGCGCTTTTTTTGTTAACTAATGATTTTAATTTACTTAAGGCAAAGTTGGCTGACGCGAGTTTATTACACAGTTTTCCGATATGAGATTTATGACTGAATTTATTATCCATAGTGTATCCAAGAAACGTTGTCTTGGATACACTATCGATATATATCGATATATATATATCGATATCGATAAACGTTGTCTTGGATTAGATAACTGACATGCCAGAGGGGGGTTGTTAGTAATGGGAACTAGTAATCCCCATTGCTAATCACGATGGTTTCCAGGAGAAACCGCGTGGAGGTCGACCTAACATGGTACAGTTCCTCCTGGAAACCATCGTGATAAACTCCTAGTGATTGGTCACGATGGGCTAACTGACCTGATATTATATTCATCCTATCATCCTCCACTGGTGCCCCGCCATTGTAAACCGTTAGCGCAGGCGGGTCCACCATTTCATTATCATCCACAAAAAAAAAAACAAAAAAAAAACTGTCATGCCAATGACATTGGTTGTAGAATTAAACTAACAAACTGATTTTACCTAAGTATTTCGTTTTATGAAAATTGCGTAAGGTTTTACAACAAACTACCAGAGTATGTTCTAAATCAGAAGATTTAGAAACACTTCCTTTGTAAAAAAATATATTATAAAACTAGTTGTTGTCCGTGACTTCGACGGCGTGGAATTTAACTTTTATTTTCTATAATAAAAGTAGCCTAGTAGTGTAATAAGGAGTAACTCCTTATTACATCAGTAAAAGTCCCGTCAAAATCGGTCCCGCCATTCCAGAGATTAGCCGAAACAGATAGACAAAAATTGTAAAAAATGAAATTTTGATGTATGTACCGTATTTATATTCATATGCGTGTAGTAAAAAACGGTTATTTCAATATTACAAACAGACACTCTTTATATGTGTAGATTTCAGCCATCAGATATGGATGTAAGACATGAACTCATTATGTGAAGCAACTAACGGTATCTCAGATGCACGAGTGCCCTAAATCTACGTGGCATCTACAGTCAGTTCGTTCTTGGGAACCTCTTGCAGTAATCCGAAGCTATACGTGGATTTCAACGTTTCACCTTTACACTTTGCAAGTGCATTGTTCACTCGAACAGACAAAACTAGATATATTTTGTGCAAAAGAAACTTGTCGTAAGAATTAGCAAAATATATAACTAGATTTCTTGCCAGCCCAAACCACTGTACCTAATAGTTACCATTACGATAAAGGAAACTAAGGAATTGTCGTAAGAATAACATCAAATATAAACTACAAAACTAGGGCCAGGAAGTAAAATGAAAGGAACAATAGAATAAAGAGAAAAATTAGAATTTGGCATTCGAAATATAAAGCATCATAAATACATCATATATCACAATTAGGAAATAGTATTTATTTAAATAATTGACAACCTCGGTGGTCTAGCGGTTAGCACACCGCTTTACGACCGATGGTCGCGCGTTCATGTATGATTCACAGTATGATTGTATCGGTCTGGGTGTTTTCTATGCTAAATATGTATGTATTTACAAAAAAATATCTATGTATTTGTATCAGTTATCTGGTACCCGTAACACAAGCTTTAGCTAGCTTAACTCGGGTCTAGATGGCGCTGTGTGAATTGTCCTGAGATTATTTATTAGATTTTTAGATTATTATGTTAATTTTGAACTTTATCTTTAATCCGTGCAAAGTCAGTGCACGTGTTGATTCAATTGGGAATTACTGGTACATTATTGTCGTTAATTGCTAAATTCTCATTATCATCTCGTTCTATATATTGTCTAGTTTTAGTCTATCTAACTTTACGTTCATATTTATTGGTTTCTTCTAATTCGTTTCCACTTTGCCTATTCTTTAGCATTTTACCGTTGAGTTCATTGACTTTTAAAGGCCTTTAAGAATTAATACGTAGTCATCTTCCAAGGGCATCTATATATATAACTAGCTGTACCCGCTACTTTATTTTTCTAAAATAAAAGTAGCCGAAGTTGCTCCTCATTATATCACCTACCTGCTAAAAAAGTCCCGTCAAAATCGGTCCAGCCATTTCAGAGATTAGCCGGAACAAACAGACAGACAGACAAATATGGTAAAAATTGACATTTTGGTGTATGTACAGTATTTATATTCGTAAGCATGTAGTAAAAAACTGTTCATACAATATTACAAACAGACACTATAATTTTATTTATATTTATAGATTCTATTGTAAATTACTTTATAAGATAACGTGATGACCATTTGATGCTCAGTCACGATAAAGAATGACGTCATGTCACCTGTGAGTGTGTATTGTTCAGCTTTTGTGTACGATCCTCAGTATTTGAATATGACCTTATCAAGAGGGAAAGGGCAGATCCGGTTCGTCCTTTGGACAAGATGTTTTGTGACAATGGATGTAATGTAGGTTTAGGAGGCTCATTGGACAGTCTACCAAAGATTGCGTCATCTGCTATTTTTTTGGAATTACACTTTTTTTTATTTATAATGATGATTTATTGCACCAACTTGTATACGATCCTCAGTATTTGAATATGACCTTATCAAGAGGGAAAGGGCAGATCCGGTTCGTCCTTTGGACAAGATGTTTTGCGACAATGGATGTAATGTAGATTTAGGAGGCTCATTGGACAGTCTACCAAAGATTGCGTTATCTGACATTTTTTTGGAATTACACTTTTTTTTTATTTATAATGATGATTTATTGCACCAACTTGTATACGATTCTCAGTATTTGAATATGACCTTATCAAGAGGGCAAGGGCAGATTCGGTTAGTCCTTTGGACAAGATGTTTTGTGACAATGGATGTAGGTTTAGGAGGCTCATCTACAGTCTACCAAAGATTACGTTATCTACCATTTTTTTGGAATTACACTTTTTTTTTATTTATAATGATTATTTATTGCACCAACTTGTATAAGATCCTCAGTAATTTTTTTTTTGTATGTGGTAATGAAATGATAATGGCACCAACTGGAGGGTGATAATTTGAGCATATACGATCTTCAGTATTTGATTATAACTTTATCATAGTACATTGATAGCAATGGGGTCAAGAGTCCATATTACTAACAATCCCCTTACCCCCTGATCCTCAGTATTTGAATATGACCAGCTTATCAAGAAGGAAAGGAAAATCAGGAAAATCCCAGGAAAAGGCAGATCCGGTTCGTGCTTTGGACAAGATGTTTTGCAACAATAGATGTAGGTTTAGGAGGCTCATTGGACAGTCTACCAAACTTTGCGTTATCTGCCATTTTATTGGAATTACACTTTTTTCTTATTTATAATGCTTTATTGCACCAACTTTAAAAAGAGATACAAGAAAAATTCTTTCACTTATAGATAATTAAAAAATATATGTATGTCTGTATATTATATATATAAAATTCTCGTACCACAATGTTAGTTACCATACTCGTCCATAAACGGCTTGATCGATTGTTATGAAAGTTTTTATGCATATTCAGTAGGTCTGAGAATCGCCTACTATTTTTCATACCCTTTAGTGATAAGCTCTGTCTACCCCTAACATTTTTTTTTATTTTTTGGACTAACCCCTCTTTTAATAGCGATTTTAATTTATATGGCAAAACATCATTTGCGGGGTCAACTTGTATATATAATATATATATATATATATATATATATATATATATATATATATATAACTCAAAGGTGACTGAAGTAGTGATCTATCAACGCACAGCCCAAACCACTGGACGGATCGGACTGAAATTTGGCATGCAGGTAGATGTTATGACGTAGGCATCCGCTAAGAAAGGATTTTGATTAATTCTACCCCCAACGGGATAAAATAGGGGATGAAAGTTTGTATGAAACTTTGTCAATTTTAAACCGATCGGGCTGAGACTTAGCATGCATAAAGCTGATATGACGTAGGCATCCCCTAAGAAAGGATATTGATAAATTCCAAGGGGATAAATTAACGCGAGCGAAGTCGCGGGCAAAAGCTAGTATATATATATGCAATATAATTTAGTACTTACGAAGTACTTCTGTACTTGGACGAGCTCGGCAGTTGAAAGCATCGTAAACAGTTCCATTTCGCTAATGTTTGTATTGCTAAGGGGAGGCAGAATGTTATATGGTATTACGTTTATATATGTAACTAGCTGTTCCCGCGACTTCGTCCGAGTGGAATTTAACATTAGTTTTCTAAAATAAAAGTAGCCTAAGTTACTCCTTATTACATCAGTTACCTGCCAAAAAAGTCCCGTCAAAATCGGTCCAGCCATTTTAGAGATTAGCCGGAACAAACAGATAGACACACAGACAGACAAAAATTGAAAACAATGTATAAATTTTGGTGTACGTACCGTATTTATATTCATATGCATGTAGTAAAAACCGGTTATTTCAATATTACAAACAGACACTCCAATTTTATTTATATGTATAGATGTATGGCGACACCTAGACTTAGGTTTTAGTCGTTGTTTTTGGTTTGTCTGTTTTTTTATTACATCTGAAATTCTTGTCCCTCACGGGTC
The DNA here is from genome assembly GCF_030625045.1 of Achroia grisella. Classification (NCBI taxonomy): domain Eukaryota; kingdom Metazoa; phylum Arthropoda; class Insecta; order Lepidoptera; family Pyralidae; genus Achroia; species Achroia grisella. Next base: position 806,413 of record NW_026713018.1, on the reverse strand, counting down.
TTTGAAAAAGGGCGAGCATAGATCTATATAGGTCGCAATGTTACAGGTCTTGGCACATGACAATAGTCAGAAATCCCCCGATAAAAAAAATTACATCTGAATTTGGTACTTATACACCATGAAATATATATGAATAAAGTAGCTTATCTGACAAACATAGTTTTGTCATATAAACTAATATTAAAAAATAGGGGTTGATGGTAGAAGGGTGAGAATTTAGGATTGCATGTATTTTTTAATGCTGAATCAAGAGAGATTAAAAAAAATATATTTTGCATGGCCATCATATCACTATGGTATAAAAATTATTTTTATTGTATATTAAGATAAAATTTAAATGAAATGCATATATTATATATACGGTACTTACAAAAAATTACATATTTCGACGGACGCCCCTATTGTCTGTCAATATACCCCGTGTATAAATACGACGATAGTAATGAAAACACTAGTATATATACGTAAATTTTAAAATTCTGTATGTAAGTATGTAAGTTCTAATTCTTTTCCTTTCCATTAATACATTTTTCATTCCTTCATGGCTATAATTATTTATTTTTTACACATTTATTATATTCCTATTCATAGTATTCATATATATCAAATTAAATTATAGTATCTCAGTATTTATAACGTTCTGGTACTCTAACTGTTTCCTACTTTCCAAGTTCCTTTATTACTTATTTATTTCACATTATTTCGTTCAGTTCATTTTACTTTATTAAAAAAAAAATACAAGGTACATTATTCACCCTCGAGGACCTAGCTGAAAATCAGTGTTTTGCTCCTTTAGTGATTCTCCACACTGAGCTATGTAGCAGTTTTGTATTGCTGTAGTACACACATGCAGGTTTACTCTTATTGAATTGTTATATTGTAGGTACTTGTCGTTTGATGTTATAATTAAGCCTATATGTGTGTACTAAGATACAAATAAAAACTATTATCTATCTATCTAAGTCATTTATTCGCATTACAGACAGATATGCACATAAAGTTAAGCCCCAGTGACAATAGTAGGTTGCGCTGTAATAAACCTTTTTTCAGTAATCATGCAAATTTTATTAATAAATCTAATAATTACATATATTAATATCTACATTATAAAGAGATAGATGGACTGTGTGAAAGATGATATGGTGAGAAAGGGAGTAAATAACGGAATGACTGCGAACAGAGATGAATGGAAGAGAAAAACATATTACGCCGACCCCAAATAAATGGGATAAGGAAGAAGCAGATGATGATTAATATCTACATTATAACAATTAGATATTTAGATTCTATTGTGGACACGTCTTTTAAAGATTTAAAACTAATCTGTTAAAATTAAAATTGCCTTTTAAATAAATCGGTATCGCAGGTACACCATTACCCCGCTATAGGTGGTAACATTCTATGAAAATTTGATATTTACACGTGTCAGTTTAGTCTCCGGGATTAGAATAGAATAGAAATAGAATAGAAAATCATTTATTCAAATAAACTTACATTGAAGCACTTTTGAATAGTCATAACATTTTTTTTTTAACCTACCGCTCATTCGGAATGCTGTCTCATCACAAGAAGAACAAGCAAGAAACTTGTGTGTTGCTCTTTTAAATAATTTATTCTTACTTACAATTTAAGTTTAAGTGTGTGAATACAAACCACCGATTAGCACTAATTCTATTAAATACTCAAAAACAAAAAATATTGAATACATAACCAACTGGTTAAACAATTAATAAGAGGAAATCAGTCATAGTGATTAGAGCAGACCAGTCCCTACAAGCAGCACCCGTTCACGAGTATGACGGATGAGCCAGCCATCACTGCGCTCGACCATATTTTAGGGAGCCCAATGACCCGGCCCACCACGCCGCCACATTAAAAAACAAACTATAGATAGATAGATAAAAATCTTATTTACCTTCAAGGCTCGCATCGCTTTGCATTACCTATCCGAAGACATTAAGTTTCTTGCCAGTTCTTCTCAATTGAATCTGTATACTGAACTAGATGGTAGGGAAAAATTATAAATAAAAAATTTTATGTTCTTAAATAAATCAGATATTTTAGCCGCTAAAATGTCCTACATATATAAATGATTTAGAAAAAAAGATGCATCGAGTTCTCATGATGTTAAGTCTAGTCATGACTTTGATATTTGAACACCTCATCATGAGTCAGAGTGGTTGTCCTTTAATTGACATCATCAGTTTGTGTTTAGCACTCGGACAGAGCAGCGTGCTGTAGACTCTTATAAAGAAATAAAGTGTACAGTTAATAGTGAAATAGTGTATTTAGTGTACTATAGTTATATATATTACTAGCTGTCCCCGCGACTTCGTCCGCGTGGAATTTAAGTTTATTTTTTCTAAAATAAACATACCTTAAGTTACTCCTTATTACATTAGCTACCTGCCAATAATAGTCCCGTCAAAATCGGTCCAGCCATTTCAGAGATTAGCCGGAACAAACAGACAGACAGACAGACAAAAATTGTAAAAAATGTTATTTTGGTATATGTACCGTATTTATATTGGGAAATTGGGAAACTTTTTTACGGTTACGTTGCGCATTCTGGTCTACGTATTTATATTTTTTGCCTTGCCACGATCTAATGGACTAGCAATCGCGATTGACCTATTGGCCACCCCCTGTTTTATATTGAGAAAACTCATAAAAGGATTGTTAGAATATTTCCCTTAGTATACGTCTGCGTTCAAATACATAGGTTTTTTTCGTAACCACATACATAATGTACAAAGAAAACCAGACCGATACAAACATAATCATGAATACAAATGTTTGTGCCGTACGAGGAATCGAACCCGCGACCTTCGGAAGTGAGGCGGTTAAACCGCTAGACCACCGACCACCGAAGCCATTATTAACAATCCCCTGTTCACTCTATACTAATATTATAAAGAGCTAAAGTTTGTGAGGTTGTATGGATCTCTGGATCTACTGAACCGATATTGAAATTTGTTTTAGTGTTGGATAGCCCATTATCGAGGCTATAGGCTATATAACATCACGCTACGACCAATATGAGCGGAGCAATGAAAATTGTGGGGACTGGTCTGTTCAGATTCTCAACACTGATTAGATTTTTATTTTTTTGCAATAGCATATGCTGGTGTTCAATCTATTCTCCCAAATTTGAATTTAAATGAAATGTATTATTATAAATATGTACATTTATCTAAAAAAAAAATAAGAGCTGAGATTCTTTTCAGTTCTTCTCATCTTGAAATCATTCCGAACTGACGATATATTTGACATATCATAAGAGTCTGTAATAGACCTACATGAATAAAGATATTTTGAATTTGAATTTGAAAAAGTCTTGCAAAAACGGCGGAAATGTAACTCGGACGATGTTTGCGTAGTTCAGGTAGTATTAGTATAGATTACAGATTATCAAGTTAGAAGACATATTAAGCGTAGAAGTTACATTTTTTATTTGACTATAGGCTATATAACATCACGTTGCGATCATTAGGCTCGGAGCAGCAATAAAAAGTTTTGCAAAACCGGCGAAAATGTAACTCGGACGATGTTTGCGTAGGTCAGCTAGTATTAATATAGATAACAGAGCAGTGATCTAGAATATATATTGAACGTAAAAATTATGTTTTTTGTTTGACTATAAATTGTGAGGAATTTGATTGTGATGGCGAATTTCTGTCAAAGTAAACCTTCAACTAAAGTTATCACTGTAAGTACTGTGTATAATACATCTTTATCCTATTTATTTGTGAATAGAATAGAATAGAAAATCATTTATATCATTTTTTTCTAATCTACCGCTCATTCGAAAAGCCGTCTCATCACAAGAAGAACGAGCAAGAAACTTATGTGTTGCTCGTGGTCGTCGTAATATGTTTTTCTCTTCCATTCATCCCTGTTCGCAGTCATCACGTTATTTACTTCCTTTCTTACCATATCATCTTTCACACAGTCCATCCATCTCTTTTTCGGCCTTCCTCTGCCCTTATAACCATCCACATTCATATGTAACACCTTTCTTAAGTTATGATCTTCATTCCTACGCATTACATGCCCATACCATGATAAACGATTACTCTGTAACCTCTCCGACACCGGCGCCAGATCATCCGGCTGGAATGAAACTTCCATACCCGACACATAACGGGTACGACGTCGACCCCAATCTGCTGACTTCGGTGTGTGGCAGGTTGTGTGCACTGTACTTGGGATCGAATAAGACAGTACACTGTACGTACGTGTAAATACTCTTTAATTAATAATAAAAATATCCTTGGACAATTAACACAGCGCCATCTAGTGCCAAGCTAAGTAGAGCTCGTGTTATGGGTACTAGACAACTGATATAAATACATAGATTCATATTTTTTTATAGATACACACATATTAGACATAGAAAACGTCCAGACAGATACAATCATACTCATGAATACAAATGTTTGTATCGCGCGAGGAATCGAACCCGCGACCATCGGAAGTTAAGCGGTGTGTACGCCGCTGGACCATCGAGACTGTCACAATCGTCAATTAACTATAATATATAATGTGTATACAATTTGATTGTGATGGCGCATTTCACTCAAAATAAAACTTTAATGACGTACTAAGTATAATAAACTTTTTTTTTCTGGTGGATATTAGGATGCCCTCCCTTCAAAACGTCCAGACAGATACAATCATACTCATGAATACAAATGTTTGTTTCGCGCGAGGAATCAAAGGGTGACATTGCACAATGTCCTCTACGGTACCCCCTTCTGAGTCACTACTAAGAAAATAGACCAATATGTATTTAACATTTTTTTTTTATAAAATGCATTTTTATGAAACTTCGTTAATTTTAAACTAATATTTATTTGAATGTTTAGAAAAAAAAATTCGAAATTAGAAACGTGTCTATAAAAAATAAGGCCGAACTAAATAGGTTTCATGTAATAAAAAATAAAATAAGTTCGAGAAAACAGTATCATACATCCATAATTTCAGTATGTAGCGTCTATAAAGCAGGTTATTTGTAGGTCTGTGTCTATGTTGGTAGGTCTTGCACGGCTTCCTCCCACTAAGTAATCCATTACAGTCAGTGAACAAACCGAAATATGTAACTTATTTTCATATATCTACAGAAAACGTTTGCACTCTGCTATCAACAGCACAGAGTAAATATTTAAAAAGTATTATCCAATTTCAAATGAACTGTTCGTATTTTAAATATTGTAAGTAAATTATTACATTCCATTTTCAAAAGTGCATTCCAAATGAATAGAACAGAACTATATTACTCCATCCCTTTTGCTCTTAGTTGAAATTGCAAATTGCGTTTTTTTTTTAATTAGCGTAGTGTATTGGTAGGCAAAGGAATTATTTTAATTGAAGCGTTGTGTTTAAGTTTCTGCTTAGTATTAGCTAGTTGTTTGTTTTTGCATTTTCATTATTTCACATCAAATGGCTGCGCGTCATCTGCCTATGTACATGCTAATTTTTGTGCACTGTTTTTTTTTTAATCTAATCATGTTTTTTAAGTCTTTTAATGCTATCATAATGTGATGTTTGAAAGTACTGATTACTAATTTGTTGTGTGTATTTTTAAAATTAATTTTAAAAGAATTTTCATATGTTCCATGTTAAAATTAATTTTTAATATAACTTTCGTGTTGTTTATGTAAATGTTTGAGGTTAACACGTTTATAAATCACGTTAAATGCTCAAGCCTCATTTTGAATATATTTACGTTTTTTTTTTAATTACAGCTGGCATGGAATGATAATTTGAAAGTTTTTGTGTATATGATGAGAAAATTATGTAATTTTAAATACAATAAAAGCATGTATATATTTATGGTAAATTTCAGAATATTACAGCTGTTAATAATATGATCGTCATATTTATCGTTTCTAAAATGTGTAATTTTTTTTAAAATTAAAATGGCATAGAACAATAATTTAAAAGTTTTTGTGTATATGATGAGAAAATTATGTAATTTTAAATGCAATAAAAGTATGTTATTGATGGTTAAATTTCAGATTTTAATTTCGAGATATTTATCGTTTCTATAATAAATAAATGATTTATTTTGTATGTTGTATGGTTATATATAACTGCATGTGATACTAACGGTTATAAGAGTTATTGTGCATAACGTTATTGTCTACAGAGGCGGTCACCGCACGCATTGGCAGTGTTTGACTAAAAGCAAATCTAACACGAGTTTTTTGCACAGCAAAAGTAAGTTTCGCGCTACCCGCCAACATCATACGTTTTTCGCTTCCATTTTTCGCTATCGAATATCGATTTGGTTTGTCCAATTTGTTGGCACATGAAACCTATTTTTGTTTTAAAGCTGATTTGTTATTAAAAAGATATAAAAAAACTTATTTTCTACCTGTCAACAAAATCTGTATATATTGTTATTAATTTTATTTTAGTTAGGCTAATTATAAAATGCTAAAAATAAAGACAAAAATAATTGTTCCGTACAAATTTTCATGCTCTATTTTGTAATTATCTATATATATAAATAAAATCGGAGTGTCTGTTTGTAATATTGAAATAAACTGTTAGTACATGCATATGAATATAAATACGGTACATACATCCAAATAACATTTTTTACAATTTTTGTCTGTCTGTCTGTTTGTTCCGGCTAATCTCTGTCTTTCGGACTTTGTCCTTCGTCAGCGTGGAATTTAACTTAATTTTTTTAAAATAAAAGTAGCCTAAGTTACTCCTAATTACATCAGCTACTTGCCAAAAAAAATCCCGCCAAAATCGGTTCAGCCATTTCAGAGATTAGCCGGAACAAACAATCAGACAGACAGATAGACAAAAATTTAAAAAAATGTTATTTGGGTGTATTTATATTCATATGCATGTTGTAAAAAACGGTTATTTCAATATTACAAACAGACACTCCAATTTTATTTATATGTATAGAAGATTAACGAAATTAATAATAAATAACATACTTTGTTTACAGATAGAAAAGATTTTATTTCCCTTTAATTACAATATTTTTGTAGCTTTTATACAAAAAGAGGTTTCATGTCCTAACACAATTAGTTAATAATAATATAGTTAGATTATATTCGTATATATAGATATATACGTTCAATTCATTAAGTCTCAAAGAATAGCATTTATTTATATATTAAAATTGCTTTTGCAATAGCAGATGCTGGTGTTCACTCTATTCTCCCAATTTTGTATTTAATTTATTTTTATTTATTTATTAAAACATTAATGCATAAATACAAAAAAAAAGGTGCAAATGGCGGAATTAACTCCATAAGGCATTTTCTCCCAGTCCACCATTTTAATGATTCTGTATTATTGTAAAAGAGTTTAAATGAAAAGACTACGAGCTGAGTTTCTTGTCAGTTCTTCTCATCTCGAAATCATTCCGAACTGACGGTAGATTTGATATCATAAGAGTCTGTAATAGACCTACATGAATAAAGAGCATTTTTTTATTATTTATTTTAAGCACGTAAGTTTTTTTTATCACTATATACATACAACCTTACCATCTTATATAGTTTTATAGAAAATTATCAATGAAGTTGTTATGGAAGAATATTGAAAGGTGCACTCATCTACGATAACGGTATACGCTGGCGGGGCACCAGTGGAGGATGATGAGCATGAGGTCAGGTCAGTAAGCCCATCGTGACAAATTTATCACGATGGTTTCCAGGGGGAACAGCGTGGAGGTCTACCTGATATGGTACATTGCTAGCAATCGGCGGATTTTTCTCCCCACTACTAACTAATGTAGTAGTAGAAATATATAACATTTTTTTATATAAATCCGTAACATAGTTCATGCAAATGAAAGGGGAAACGCCACAGCCTATCCTATGTGGTTGTAGCCCGCTCTTGTATAAACGAAATATCTCATTCGGAAAGTAAGTACTCTATCTTGAGGAAATAAAAACCATTCTCCCCACTACTAACTACCCCCTACTAATGTAGTAGTAGAAATATATAACATTTTTTTTTATATAAATCCGTAACATAGTACATGCAAATGAAAGGGGAAACACCACAGCCTATCCTATGTGGTTGTAGCCCGCTCTTGTATAAACGAAATATCTCATTCGGAAAGTACGCACTCTATCTTGAGGAGATAAAAACCATTACTCCTAAGAATATCCTTCAATTCTTGTCCCTGACGGGTCTAGTGAAGAGCGAATAGCGAACTCTGAAAAAAGGCAAGCACAATAGATCTATGCAAGTGGCAGAGCCAGGTATCTTTATTACCGATTAATAGTTCAAACCCCTTATCGAAATGGCATACATTTTTTTTTATATGCACTGCCCACATAAATCTCTGTTTGCCCAATAGTTGACTAGGAGAAAATACCTTATGGTGTTAAGTCCGCCATAAGCAAATAAAATATATATAAAGTACAGTATATAGAAAACAGCCAAAGTTATATAAACAATAATAATCATGAAATGTTTGTATAGTCCGAGAATCGAATCTGCGACCATCGGACGGCGGTGTACTAATCGAACTAGCACCGCCATCTTGTCATTGTCATCTCTAGATAAACATAAAGGAGAGCATGAGGTCGTCGATCCCAAAATATATTTAGCGGCTTTGTTATCAAAACCAGCCGGTCATGTACACGGTAGAGTTGGCGGGAAAAATTATTTTGGGAATAAACAAAGCCGCGTGCATTATTAATGTTGATTTTTTCTCTTTTTGAGAATCGACACGGCGCCATCCAGCCCCAAGTAAAATGAAATCAGAACTCTTTTATTGTAATTATCTCTTAGACCACATCATCACTTAACATCAGGTGAGATTGCGGTCAAACACGCTCAAATTTTAATATAAAAAAAAAGGAAACCTTAGGTATGAAGAAAATGTATATTTTTAAGTATTGATATCAGTTGTCTAGCTCCCATAACACTGGGTTGTTACCCCATAATTTACATTTTAGAAACAAGAGTTGCAAAAACCAGTAAACAATAGTTAAATTCATATGCAGTTAAAATAGATGGAATAGAGTAATTAAATTTTTAAATACAAGTATTGGATTTTCTTTTATAATTATATATGTATATTATTTATAATCTTATATATAAAATTCTCGTGTCACAGTTTTCGTTCCCATACTCCTCCGAAACGGCTTGGCCGATTCTCATGAAATTTTGTGAGCGTATTGAGTAGGTCTGAGAAGCGGCCAACATCTATTTTTCATCCCCCTAAATGTTAGGGGTAGTCCACCCCAAATTTTTTTTTAAGGCAAAACGTTTGCCGGGACAGCTAGTTATATATATAAAATATGCTGTTTATTAACTACTCAGGATGTCCCACGACACTACAAAAAGTCGTCGGGTCGTGAGAAAACAGGACGGTTAGCAATTCTACATACACAAGCTCTGCTTAGCTTGGGACTAGATGGCGCTGTGTGGATTGTACATTTATTATATTCGATACACAGAAATTTCAAACTGAACACCGGTTAATAATATAAATAATGTATATTAAACACGAAAGTTTATAAATACAGTGGACCCGCGGTTATCCGACAATCGTTTTGCAGGGTAGTGTCGCACAATCGAATTTGTCGGATCATAGAGGGGGCCTAAGGGGTCCCTTATAGTCCGGATTTTTTTTACAAAAGAGTACTTTGTAATCCGACAAATTACAGGTCCAGTGATAAGGTTCTATGTTATATATGTATGCATGTACAAATATTACTTCATTATGTATGTCAACTACTAAAAGATTCGTTATGAATTAGGTGGTCTGAAATATCACATATTTCTTGAATTGTCAGTGTTTTGTGCTTTCGCTTCTGAACTGATAGGTGATACACAATGAAAAAAGGCAGTAAACAATGAACACCACTATCTTCATCACATGGGAGTAGTCAAATTCAACTAAGCAATCATAATCAAATAGGCGTTGAGTATAACAGTGGATATATACAAGACTAGTTCAAACTTGTTCAATCATGCATTAGCGACGATTGTCAAAAAAAGATTCAATAATAAATAATAGACCATGTCGGATTACAAGCGGGGCCGGATTACCGCGGGTCTACTGTAATTAAAACGCAACGGGTATTAAAAAGGAAATTAAAGAAGAATTTATACATCTTGTTCTCTCTGATTAAGTTATATTTAGCTTTGTTTGGAAAAGCTGCGACGTCAAGTGGGGCGTGCTTGTTTGAAGGAAATTTTATTTTGGGCGTAAACAAAGCAGCGTGTCAATGTGTAGATTCATTTATCTCTAATGTTAATGACCTTTGTATAATTTTGACGACCTCGGTGGTCTAGCGGTCAAGCACACCGCTTTACGACCGATGGTCGCTGGTTCGATTCCTCGCACGGCACAAACATTTGTATTCATGAGTATGATTGTTTGTATCGGTCTAGGTGTTTTCTATGTATAATATGTATGTATTTACAAAAAAATATCTGTGTATACGTATCAGTTATCTAGTACCCATAACATAAGCTTTAGCTAGCTTAACTTGGGTCTAGATGGCGCTGTGTGAATTGTCCTGAGATTATTATTATTATATACTACTAGTTGGCCCGCCCAACTCGTCCGCATTTCATTTATTGAGAGATTTCTTTGTTTACAAACATTTTAGCTGAGGTTGTTGTCTTTTACATACTACTATAATAGAAATGTACCTAATCTATACATATAAATAAAATTGGAGTATCTATTTGTAATATTGAAATAACCGTTTTTTACTACATGTATATGAATATATTATATATACGGTACATATACCAAAATAACATTTTTGATAATTTTTGTCTGTCTATCTGTCGGTCTGTTTGTTCCGGCTAATCTCTGAAGTGGTTGAACTGATTTTGACGGGACTTTTTTTGGCAGGTAGCTAATATAATAAGGAGTAACTTTTATATCAGTTAAATTCTTTTATTTTAGAAAAATAAATTTAAATTCCACGCGGACGAAGTCGCGGGAACAGCTGGTTGGCAATAAATTTCGATTCTAAATTCAACAAAATATCTTTATTCATGTAGGTCTATTATAGAGTCTTATGATATGTCAAATCTACCGTCAGCTCGGATGATTTCGAGATGAGAAGAACTGACAAGAAACTCAGCTGGTATTCTCTTCAAATTAATATTATGATTATTTTTACAAGAGCTTGGTGACTCGCCTATAGTCGTCACAATACATCGCATATCCAGTACAATACTAGTGTAATACAGAACTTTAAATATTTTGAAATTTGACTTTAATATCACAGTTACAATGTGGACTTTCGATTGCGATTTGTATATGTAGAAACAGCTACTCGCCCCGGCTTCGCACGGGTGTACATGTATTATCTATATAAACCTTCCTCTTGAATAACTCACTCTATTTATAAAAAAAAACGCTTCGAAATCCGTTGTGTAGTTTTAAAGATTTAAGCATACATAGGGACGGATAAACAGCGACAGCGACTTTGTTTTATACTATGTAATGACTCAGTCTTTATATCATAGTGACAAAATTTTATTGACAATATATATGAGGCGTTATAGCTTCAAGATCGCTGGAAGGCATTGGATGCGAGCAGCACAGGACCGATCGTCGTGGAGATCTTTGGGGGAGGCCTATGTCCAGCAGTGGACGTCTTCCGGGCTGCGATGATGATGATGATGAGGCTTTTTAGCAATATATAGTGTGCCTACACTTGTAATAGTCCAGTCAAAATAGACATTTCAGTTAGCCAAAATTCGCATAGAGCTGAATATTGGTATAGACGTGCTTAAATTAAGTTTATTTGAATAAATGATTTTCTATTCTATTATATTCACAATAACGCAATAAACATTGTGTTCATATAAAAATTAATTATTTTTCAAATTTAGCTTGCAGTATTTGTTATGTATATCGTTTTTAATTTAAAAAACACATCAATCGAGTAATACCATTTTTAAACAAGCATACGGCCCATCTGATGTTAAACGATGGAAAGCCCAGGGTCACATAGTCACATAGACATAGTCAGTTAACTCGACCCTAAATAAAGTCAACATCAGATGTGCAGTCAGCTTCTTGACCATTCAAATAACAAATACATTTTTTCATTTATTATTTGAATCGATTTGCTGTGAGGTGCTGGTGTCTGAGATAGTCATAACCAGTAATACAGATCACCAGGCCCCCAACCGAAATGTGATATAAGTTAAACAAATTATGAAATACAAATTCAAAAAACATTTATTCATGTAGGACATTTTAGCCGCTTATGATCGTCAAGGTTTTACATTATAATATATGATGCTTATATTATATATGCTACACTAAATAAATTATAATTATACAATGTTTAGAGATTTAAATAAAAATAAAATAAATAAAAACAAAATTAAATAAAAACAAAAAGCGTAAACTATGCAAAATTTCATCATTTTGAGTCATCCGAGACATGTTTATCTATACCTCCGTATTATCTTAATCTAACATGATAATTATCATTACTCATCATTTCTTAATCGTTTATCGTCCATACCTGAATTACAATAGAAACTGCCTCGTGGTTTCACTTGCCGTTTTATTAAAAAATCACCGTCGTTTTCCATCCCGCCCACTTTATCAAATATCATCATCATTGCCTTGCCTTTATCCCATTATTTGGGGTCGGCGCAGTATGTCATTCTCTTCCACTGCTCTCTATCAGTCGTCATATCTAAACATACTCTTCTTTTATTCATATCATCTTTAACACAATCCATCCATCTTTTCTTAGGGCGTCCCCTCCCTTTACATCCATCCACATTCATATTATACACTTTCCATAAGACATGGTCCTCATTCCTCCGCATAACATGCCCATACCAGCTCAATCTGTTACCTCGCAACTTTTCTATAACCGGCGCAACTTTCAAACTTCCTCGTATATACTCATTCCTTATTCTGTCATTCCTGGTAACCCCACACATCCATCTTAACATTCGCATTTCTGCCACATGCACACGCCTTTCGTCCATCCCCTTTACGGCCCAACATTCAGATCCATACAAAATGACAGGTCTTATGATAGATTTATAAACTTTACCCTTTAGTTTCAAGGGCATTCGGGGGTCGCTTTATCAAATATCAAATATCTTTATTTTGCCTGAAAGGTGGTTTACAGGATTTTAAAAATTATAATTTATGTATCACACTTTTCACCAGAAACTGGCATGCATAAATTAACAGTGTCCGTTTATTATTATAAGAGTATACATATTTCTCAGTTTCATTATTATCAGTGATCATTATTAAATTAAATTTAAATTTCTGGGCAAAGTACTACGATTACCTACTTCATGAATTAAAGTACTCATCAACAGAGTATAAACACTTATTGATCAGCCATCTTTTTAACTCTCTCTTGAACATATTTATCGCTAGTATTTTTATATCATCCCGCAACTTATTGTAAGTTTTTATTGATATACAATAGGCATTTCTGCTATACAAGTTTGTAGTATTGTATGGGAGAATGAGATTATTTGGATTCCTTACGTTAAAATTACAGTATTCACCTTTTTTTCTAAATAATTTGATGTGCATTCTTACAAATATGCACACTTCGTAGATATATTGACATGGAACAGTCAATACATTTAAATCTTTGTACAGTGGTCGTCAAGATATGATTTTCGCTTAGCGATTATTTTTAGTTTTTTTTTTGTAAAGGGGCGGATCTACCTAAGGGCTTTTTGGGCTGCAGCCCAGGGCCCCGAGGATACGAAGGGCCCCCAGTTCCCATTATATTTAGAATATAAAAAAAATTCGACAATGTTAAAAAACCTATCATACGATTCTTTTTAGATTTTTTTTTGTAAAGGGCTTTGCAGGGGCGGATCTACCTAAGGACTTTTTGGGCTGCAGCCCAGGGCCCCGAGGATACGAAGGGCCCCCAGTTCCCATTATATTTAGAATATAAAAAAAATTCGACAATGTTAAAAAACTTATCATACGATTCTTTTTAGATTTTTTTTGTAAAGGGCTATAGGGCGGATCTACCTAAGCTTTTTGGGCTGCAACCCAGGGCCCCGAGGATACGAAGAGCCCCCAATTTCCACTATATTTAGAATATAAAAAATATAGACAATGTTAAAAAACCTATCATAAGGTTGGCAACCCTGAGATCAATCAACACATGCAAGTACGCGTCTAGCGAAAGGTACGGGGAATTTCTGGTCGCTTGTTTTTGGTCGGTGTATTTTTTTAGTTGAGTAATATAATTAGGTTTAGCACAGGGTCACACAAATTCACGATCCCTGGGGCTATAGCGTAATGTTTAATAGCTACCTTTACACGACACGTTTCACTCGCGATCAGGAGCATACACGATTTAGCGCCGGAAAGACAGGGCGCGCAATTGTGAGGAATTACATTTATTATTTTTCATGTTCTTTCGTCACGCGCAAAGATTGCGCGTGTTTCATATCTTTTTTCATAGTCATATCTTTCTTTTAAATTTTACGCGCGCAATTCTGAGGAATTACATTTATTATTTTTCATGGTCTCTCGTCACGCGCCAAGATTGCGCGCGTTTCAAAGTCATATCTTTCTTTTAAATTTTATTTTTTACTAGCTGTTCCTGCGACTTCGTCTGCGTGGAATTTAACTTTATTTTTCTATAAAATAAAAGTAGCCTAAGTTACTCCTTATTACATCAGATACCTGCCAAAAAAAGTCCCGTCATGATCGTTCCACCCATTTTAGAGTTTAGCCGGAACAAACAGACCAACAGACAGACAGACAAAAATTATCAAAAGTGTTATTTTGTTATATGTACCGTATATATATTCATATGTATATAGTAAAAAACGGTTATTTCAATATTACAAACAGACACTCCAATTTTATTTATATGTATAGATTATCTGTATGTTCTTTGTATAATTGTTTGTCTGGTGCAATAGAGTTAATAAATAAATAAAAATAAACTTTTACTTTGCCATTATTCATTCACATCTTGACGACCTCGGTGGTCTAGCGGTCTAGCACACCGCTTTACGTCCGATGGTCGCGGGTTCGATTCCTCGCACGGCACAAACATTTGTATTCATGAGTATGATTGTTTGTATCGGTCTGGGTGTTTTCTATGTATAATATGCATTTACGAAAAAAAAAAATCTATGTATTTGTATCAGTTGTCTAGTACCCATAACACAAGCTTTAGCTAGCTTAACTTGGGTCTAGATGGCGCTGTGTGAATTGTCCTGAGATTATTATTATTATTATTATCTGTATGTTTGTTTGTTAGACGTATTAATTTAAGATGTGATACATTTCAGATGCCCCGAGGGCGGGACGACATGCAAGTCAACGTGTCCGGTTTGAGGAGAAATATCAAGAACCTCGCCCACAACTACTCCGATGCTCAGGTAATGTAGATTTTTTTATGTATGATAATGGAATTGTATTGGATAATATTTTAAGAAAGATGTTACAAATGAATATGGATGGTTATAAGGGCAGAGGAAGGCCGAAAAAGAGATGGATGGACTGTGTGAAAGATGATATGGTGAGAAAGGAAGTAAATAACGCGATGACTGTGAACAGAGATGAATGGAAGAGAAAAACATATTACGACGATCACAAATAAATGGGATAAGGAAGAAGCAGATGATGATGATAATGGAATTGTGCACCCGCCTGGGCTAATGCGTTATCGTGACAAATTCACCAAGAATTTATGATAATGGGTTCCAGGGGGAACCGCGTGGGGGTCAACCTGGCATGGTATATGGCTAGTAATAAGATCATCAGTCCACATGTAGTTCACCAACACACTATATTATAAACTAGCAGTACCCGCGATTTCGTCCGCGTGGAATTTCACTTTAATTTTCTAAAATAAAAGTAATTTACTCCTTATTACATCTACTACCTGCCAATAAAAGTCCCGTCAAAATCGGTCCAGCCATTTCAAAGATTAGGCGGAACAAACAGACAGACAGATAGACAAAAATTGTAAAATATGTTATGTTGGTGTATGTACCGTATTTATATTCATATGCATGTAATAAAAAATGGTTACTTCAATATTACAAACAGACACTCCAATTTTATTTATATGTATAGATGTCAAAATTGGGATGTTTGTTACGCTTTCACACAAAAACTACTGAACCGATCATTAACAAGGATGTGTTATTCTAATGTACCTATATTACTGTAAAGTTTTATCAAAATCTGTTTAGTATTTGCGTGAAAGGTTAACAACATCCATCCATCTTTACTCAGAAACTTTCGCGTCTATAATATAAGTTAGTTAACACCTAATTCGATAAAAAAATTAGTTTTTTTTTAATCTATTCATACATTTAGTCGTGAAACAGAAAGATAGACAGACATACTTTGCGTGCGTAGCGATATCTATGTTGATTATCGCATGCCTCTTGTTATACTGTAATTATTTATATAAAAAAAACATATATTAAAAAGAGCAACACACAAGTTTATTGCTCATTCTTCTTGTGATGAATCTGCATTCCGAATGAGTGGTAGAATCAAAATATGACTATTCAAAAGTGCTTGTAATGAGTTTATTTGAATAAAGATTATTTCTATTGCTATTTCTACTTTCATATATATAACTTCCACATTTGTTACGCTAACATTCACTGGAGTTTATCACATTGGCCGGCATTTTAACATACAAGGTCGTAAGAGATTTATAGTTTTTCCATGGTTATCTTATAACCAAGGAAAAACAATAAGGTTCTCTCACACGATCGGCGTAGTGAATGCTAATGAATTTACCCGTAGTGTATACACCTACGAGGTCAAGGTTCAGTGCCGATTCGATTATGAAAATTTTAACAGCCCGTTTTCAAGTATTTTTTGGCTTGTATTAAATTATAAATGATGTATGTTTTTTATATATTTATGTAATTTTTAATATGTGTGTAGTTTACAAACGCTTTCAAACATTATGTGTACTTAATACACATATATAATAATAATAATATAATAATCTCAAGACAATTCACACAGCGCCATCTAGTCCCAAGTTAAGCTAGCTAAAGCTTGTGTTATGGGTACTAGATAACTGATACAACTACATAGATAATTTTTTTCTTTTTCGTAAATACATACATATTATACATAGAAAATACCCAGACCGATACAAACAATCATACTCATGAATACAAATGTTTGTGCCGTGCGAGGAATCGAACCCGCGACCATCGGACGTAAAGCGGTGTGCTAGACCGCTAGACCACGAGGCCGTCATATATATGTATATATGGATGGATGGATGTTGTTACTCGTTCACTCAAAAACTAAACGGATTTTGAAGAAACTCTACAGTAATATAGGTAAATCAGACGTTGAGGACGTGAATTAAAAACAATCAGTTAAAATCCCCTTTATTGTTCTAGCACAAGCTTCCGGTCCCGGATCCGCACGGGTGTATTATTATTCTTTGAATTTCTCGGCTTGTTCTATACTGTAATACGCATGTATTATACATATAAAAGTTCCTATTAAATCACTCTATCTATTGCTGAAAACTGCATTAAAATCTGTTGCGTAGTTTAAAAGATCTAAAGGAACAGAGCGGCGTCGACATCGTTCCTTTAGATCTTTTTTCGGCATTTACAATGTAAAGACTGAATCTTCAGGACATATCTACATCTATAATCTATACATATAAATAAAATTGGAGTGTCTGTTTGTAATATTGAAATAACCGTTTTTTACTACATGCATATGAATATAAATACGGTATATACACCAAAATAACAATTTTTACAATTCTTGCCTCTTGGTCTGTCTGTTTGTTCCTGGTAATCTCTGAAATGGCTGGACCGATTTTGAAAGGACTTTTTTGGCAGGTAGGTAATGCAAGGAGTAACTTTGGCTACTTTTATTTTAGAAAAATTCTCTAACTTTTTTGTTAAATCCACGCGGACGAAGTCGCGGGTATAGCTAGTTCTAATATAATAAAGAGAAAAGGTTTGTTTGTTTGTTTATATTGAATAGGCTCCGAAAATAGTGGACTGATTTGAAAAATTCTGTCACCATTAGGAAACTGCACTATCCTTGGGTGACATAAGCTATATTTCCGAAAAAAATAGGAATCCTTACTAAAACTAATAAAGAAACTGCATATCGGCTGCAAGAAATAATAGAGGTCCACATTGACTACTTTGTCACGTGACTTTGGCCTATCAAATCAGCCATCACGATTATGGTTTCCCATTACATTTGCAGGTCAAAGTGCGCGAGGCCACATCGAACGACCCATGGGGCCCATCAAGCACCCTCATGGCGGAGATCGCCGACCTGACCTACAACGTGATGGCTTTCACGGAGATCATGCAGATGATCTGGAAGAGGCTGAACGACCACGGCAAGAACTGGCGGCACGTGTACAAGGCGCTGGTGCTGATGGAGTATCTGATCAAGACTGGTAGTGAGAAGGTGGCTATGCAGTGCAAGGAGAATATATACGCTATACACACACTGAAGGACTTTCAGTATATGGAGGAATGTAAAGATCAAGGTTTGTTTACTTACTGCTATTTGACGAGCTCGATGATTTAGTGGTTTAACATACTACTGTACATACAAAGGTTGTGGGTTGTTTTTTTGGGGGTGATAATGAAATGTTGCACCCGCCTGCGCTAACGGTTTACGCTGGCGGGGCACCAGTGGAGGATGATAAGATGAGCATAAGGCCAGGTCAGTTAGCACATCATGACAAATTTACCGGAAATTTATCACGATGGTTTCCAGGGGGAACCGCGTGGAGGTCAACCTGATATGGTACATTGCTAGTAATGGGGTCATGAGTCCACATTACTAACAATCACATTCCCCTCCTATACATGTATTATACATATAAACCTTCCTCTTGAATCACTCCCTCTATTAAAAAAAAACCGCTTCAAAATCCGTTAAACAAACACATACGGCTGGACTTATAGTAAAAAGTATAATATAAAATTATACAATTAGATAATAGTTATGTGATTTCTGTGATAGCATTTCTATTGTTTCGTCCTGTTTGTATGTATTGTAGTCATATGAGTTCATAGTACACAAGGTCGGACATCAAATCCCACGTCCCAAATACTGGCTGAAGGGCATAGTACACTCATAGTGACTACTATATTGTCACATATGACTATATGTGACAATATCTACGGATAAATAATCAAATTCAAATTCAAAAATCATTTATTCATGTAGGACATTTTAGCCGCTTATGAACGTCAAGTTTTTACATTATAATTTTTTTTCCCTACCGTCCAGTTCGGTAATAAAATCATTACATAGTATAAAATAAAGTCACTGTCGCTGTCTGTCCATATCATCATCTGCTTCTTCCTTATCCCATTTATTTGTGATCGTCGTAATATGTTTTTCTCTTCCATTCATCTCTGTTCGCAGTCATCTCGTTATTTACTCCCTTTCTTACCATATCATCTTTCACACAGTCCATCCATCTCTTTTTCGGCCTTCCTCTGCCCTTATAACCATCCACATTCATATGTAACATCTTTCTTAAAATATTATCCTCGTTCCTACGCATTACATGTCCATACCATGATAGACGATTACTCTTCAACCTCTCTGACACCGGCGCCACTTTCATACTTCCTCTAATGTATTCATTCTTTATCTTATCCATTCTTGCCTTCGCTGTCTGTCCCTATATATGCTTAAAACTTTAAAACTACGCAACGGATTTTGAAGAGGTTTTTTTAATAGATAGAGTGATTCAAGAGGAAGGTTTATATGTACAATACATGTACACCCGTTCAAAGCCGGGGTGGATAGCTAGTAAAATATAAATTATGAACTAATAGAATATAAAGTATGGGAACGAAAACTGTGACACGAGAATTTTATATATAAGATTATTTTCGGTGGTCCAGCGGTCAAGCACCTTTACTACCGATGGTCGCAGGTTCGATTCCTCGCACGGCACAAAAATTTGTATTCATGAGTATGATTGTTTGTATCCGTCTGAGTGTTTTCTATGTATAATATGTATTTACAAAAAAATCTATGTATATGTATCAGTTATCTAGTACCCATAACACAAGCTTTAGCTAGCTTAACTTGGGTCTAGATGGCGCTGTGTGAATTGTCCTGAGATTATTATTATTATATTTAAATTCCAGGTCTAAATGTTAGAGAGAAAGCGAAACAGCTGGTCAATCTGTTGAAAGATGACGAGCGACTGAAGAATGAACGGGCGCGAGCGCTGAAAGCGAAACAGCGGTTCGCTCAAAGCGCTAGCGCTTTCGGCAGCGATGGAGCGCTCGACACGCCCTCTAGTCCTGGCTATCCCGCGGTATAATATTTATAATATATATAAATCATTAATTGTATGTTAGTTTGTCATTTATAAGTCAATGTATATATATTTTTTGTTTTGCTTCGTAGTTTCATCCGCGTGATTTTTATAGCCTATATGTTGTTATGATGTATAATCTATATTACTGTAAAGTTTCATCAAAATCAGCTCAGCTTTTGCGTGAAAGAGTAACAAACATCCATACTCATAAACTTTCGCGTTTATAATATTACTAGCTGTACCCGCGGTTTGACTGCGTTAAATTTCAATATGAAATAGCCTAGTTATTTTGATGCAAAGTTACATCAAAATCAGTTCAGTTTTTGCGTGAAAGAGTAACACACATCCTTTATCATTATTTATTATCTCTTTTTCACAGCTTAAGCTGGTCATTAGTACCGATTATTATTATTATTTTTTTATATATATGTATATATTATATATCTCCCTTTGATGAGGTGTTAAACTTGTCATTGCGGGTGAATATCACCAATGACAATGATTAAATAAATGATTACGATGACAAAATTTGCGGACTATTCTATTATTATTATTATATGTATTTTACCAAAATTTTTTTACCAAGTCACTTGTTCGCATATTTTATTTTATTCAGTAGGAATGTGAGGTATTATTAAAAATTTTCTAACTATAGAACATGTATCATTGTAGATTTCTGGAGTTCAATGAAGAATGTTCTATTAAAGTACAGTTTTTTTAATGAGTAATTATTATTATTATTACATACATATATTATATGAATTATACCTCCCTTATTACGGGGGTAATATATTGAAACACGCAGGCCTTAGCCAAGCATGGATGAGTTATGTGATGAAGAAAGAAATTTTCTTACTATTCGGCATGTGTTTAGTATGACGGCTTTTTGTAATAGGTCTATTGTAGAGGAGGGGATATGCAACGTGTCTAGGTGTTTGTTCAGACTTGTTGGTATAATTCCTGTGGATGACAAAACTATGGGTACTATGTGGATGGTGTGTGCTTTCCATTGTTTTTTTAATTCTATTGCTAGATCTGTGTACTTTGTTAGTTTTTTTGTTATTATTATTATGTACATGCTGCCAATTTAATTTTAGAAATAAAATTGTGTTTGTCCGAGTTTGATGCGCTGTTATGTTTTTTTTTGTTCGTTTTATTGTGATAAAATAGTTTCAATTGATTATTAGCGGTTGTGTGATGATTATGGTGATGTCGACGGTATACCGGTGTGTTAACCTTTCGAATGTATGTCGTTTGTCGTAGCAACCGAAAGTGAAGAGGCAGTATGCGCGCGCCTGTTGTATTTTCTCAAATGCGTTTCAATCGTTGTTCTATCGTCATTGTTTCAAGCGTTGAATGACGAGCGTGCATGGCAATAGTTTTCATGTTCGGGATTTTCATTTAATGTTAGACATAGACACCTATATAAATACCTATGCATTGTAAATAAACTGGATGTTAAAAAAAAGTAATTCAATTGTGTTTCTTGCCAGTTCTTCTCAATTGGATCTATATACCGAACTGGACGGTAGGGAAAAAAATATAATGTAAAAACTTGACGTTCATAAGCGGCTAAAATGTCCTACATGAATCAATGATTTTTGAATTTGAATTTGAATTTGAATCTTATTTCGTTTTAATAATGATAAAATTGGTTAAAAAGAAGTCACGGTTTTGCGGGCACAGATCTGTGATAAGACGGTAATACGGTTTAAGAGTGTTGCACAGATCTGTGTCAAAACGTTCGAAAGGTTAAACCGCTAGACTGCCGATTTGCTTCCGACGGTCGCGGGTTCATTGCCTCGCCGTTGGAGGAAATTGTTTTATGATAGTTGATTGTATGCAAAATATATTTAAGTATTTTTATCTGTCGTTTAGTACCCATAGCACAATGTTTGTTTGTTTTGGGACTAGATGGCGCTGTGTAAATTGTCCTGGGTTATTTTTATATACTGCTTTGTGTGTTTCGGTTTGAATTATGTGGCAGAGGAATTATAGGGTATAGAGGAATGACATCTTTATCCTCAGGAGTGGGAACGCATGAGGGATACGGTTAGCGTCAGGTGACGACGTTACTCCCGTGGTGCTATATATGTATAGTTTTATAACGACGGTTGCCATTCATCAGGTAGACCGTGAGCTTGTTTGAAATCATTAAAAAAATTATATCATTAAGTACTCATTTTTGTATGTAGGTTTAATCGTGAACGTTGATCAGGGATATTACATAATATATTGTGTCGTCCTTGATATATATGTCCCTCGTGTGGTCTTATCCATGGATGCAGGATTACGGTGGCGGTCCTCGTGTCAAATGACGTACACGAACCGGAACATATATTGCAGAGCGAGAATAAAGTAGCCAGGAACAAGCGCGACAGAGGTATCACGGCTGACAGTGCGTGGGGCTCGGTCCCCTGTCTGAGCGAGCGCGTAAACACGCAGAGTGACGCGACGGCTTCGCAGATGGGCGGAGAGTTCGCCGATTGGGGCGCGAACGGGGGCGCCGGGGGCGCGGGCGGGGGCGCGGGAGGGGGGCGGGAGGCCGAGCTGGCGCGCCCCCTCACGGCCGGCGAGGAGGAGCTGCAGCTGCAGCTGGCGCTCGCCATGTCCCGCGAGGAGGCGGAGCGGGAGGAGCGACGGCGCCGCTCGGATGACGTGCGCCTGCAGCTCGCTATCAGCCAGTCGCAGAACGACTTCCAGTCAGTATTACTATTACTATTACTTATCTTGTTTATATACATGGCCTTTACACGATTATTTTGTCCTCTCTGATCGATTCCCCGTCCAATTCAAACGGGGATCGAAATTACGACGGCCTGACCGAGGTTCGATCCTCTAGCGGTGCCCTCAGACTAAAGTCGTATCCGTCAGGCGGAAGTTGGCCTTCAGCCGTTCTATAAGTCCTTCCGCGGGTTTGGAGTGCCATCTGCACTCGCCCCCTAACGTCCGGTGAAGCTGTAGAGGCCAGCTGCGGACTAGAGCATTAGAGTAGTCTGAAAATCCGTCAGGTGGGAGTTGGCCTTCAGCCGTCGTCGTCGGTCCGGTGACCGGTGAAGCTGTAAAGACCATTAGAGTAGTCCGAAAAAAAATTGAATAATCCTCTTTCGTTGGGTGAGCTGCGGCATTCAGTCGACGAGCTCAGAGCATGCCGATTGTGTTTTGGATACTAAAGTGAGTTGTATCGTCCGGTGAAGCTGTAAAGGCCAGCTGCGGCCAACAGCATTAGAGTAGTCCGAAAAAAAATTGTATATATCGTAGCGCCCGTATACGTGAGTGATTTGTTAACTCTTTCGTATGTGTTTGTTTGTACGATTCGTGTAATTTCACTGTCATTTAAAATGCATTTTAATATTTTTTTTATATTCACTCTTTGGCGTGTATTCGTAGATTCCTTTCATTTTTTTTTTTTTTTTAAATGAAAATGATACTTAGGACCAAATATAATAACACAATAAGATTAAATCAGTCGTAGTGATAAGAGCAAGCAACCCTACAAGCACTCGTTCACGAGTATGACGGATGAGCCAGCCATTACTGCGCTCGACTATATTTTAGTATTCGTAGATTCCTTTCATTTAATTTTTTTTTTTAAATGAAAATGATACTTAGAACCAAATATAATAACACAATAAGATTAAATCAATCGTAATGATTAGAACTGACCAGTCCCTAGAAGCAGCACTCGTTCACGAGTATGACGGATGAGCCAGCCGTCACTGCGCTCGACTATATTTTAGTATTCGTAGATTCCTTTCATTTAATTTTTTTTTTTAAATGAAAATGATACTTAGAACCAAATACAATAACACAATAAGATTAAATCAGTCGTAGTGATAAGAGCAAGCAAGCCTACAAGCAGCACTCGTTCACGAGTATGACGGATGAGCCAGCCATCACTGCGCTCGACTATATTTTAGGGAGCCCAATGACCCTGGAAATTATTTTCTGTTCTATTCTTTCCTTAGTGAAAGGTGATTCGGCAGGTATAAGAGCATATGTGTAAAGGCAGCTATATAATTCGATTTGATAATAATTGTGATAACAAAGGTCAATACGCAATAAAATTTCATTTCACATCAAGACAGCCTCGGTGGTCTAGTGGTTTAGCACACCGCCTTACTTCCTATGGTCGCGGGTTCGATTCCTCGTACGGCAAAACATTTATATTCATGATTATGATTGTTTGTACCGGTTTGGGTGTTTACTATGTATATTATGTACAAAAAAATTGTATATTTATTTATTTATATCAGCTGTCTAGTACCCATAACACAAGCTCTGTTTAGCTTGGAACTAGATGGCGCTGTGTGAATTGTCAAAAAAAAACTTAATCAGTAAGACAGTATATATATATATATATAACTACACGTTCCAATGCCTCTATAACTAGTCCTTCTTCCTTTCCCATCTTATTCCATATCCTTCCCCGTCAGACTGGAGAAACTTCTCCGTCAAGAGTGGTGGGTCAATTGCAGTGGTAATTTGAAGTCCTGTGAAGAGAACCAACAATGCTGGATCTTCCAGTGCATGGAGTGCTTCCAACCGAGCATGACTGTGTTAGTGCCGGTTCGAATCTCGTATCATTGTGTAATACAGTAACATTCACATATAAGTAGTAATATATAAATAAACTCATTGTAAATAGTATAACTTTCATGTATGTGTATTTGTCACTTACCTCCTCCAATAGTGTCTGCGTAAACCGTTAGATGAGAATAGTGTAAAATTTCATTATTAAAATTAAAGTAGCTAGCCTTAGTTACCCCTTATTACATCAACTGTCTGCCAAAAAAAGTCCCGTCAAAATCGGTCCAGCCATTTCAGAGATTAGTCGGAACAAACAGATTGATAGACATCATCATCTGCTTCTTCCTTATCCGATTTATTTGTGGTCGTCGTAATATGCTTTTCTCTTCCATTCATCTCTGTTCGCAGTCATCTCGTTATTTACTTCCTTTCTTACCATATCATCTTTCACACAGTCCATCCATCTCTTTTTCGGCCTTCCTCTGCCCTTATAACCATCCACATTCATATGTAACACCTTTCTTAAAATATTATCCTGACTTACAGACAGACAGACAAAAATTGTAAAAAATTTTATTTTGATGTATGTACCGTATTTATATTCATATGTATATAGTAAAAAACGGTTATTTCATATTACAAACAGACACTCCAATTTTATTTATATGTATAGAGTATTGCGATGAACAGTAACGAATGAATGAATGAATATTACAGGGCTACGGGTGTGGAAAAGAAGCCAGAGCCGCAGCAGTCTCACCTGTTGGACCTACTGGATGTGAACCTGTCACCTGCACCAGCCACTGATCCATGGGGGCTCACGTCGCCACAACAAAGACAGGTACTTGTAACCGATTGCTTAATTTCTACTAATTTAATTCCACATTACCCGTCAGGCAGGAGTTGGCCTTCAGCCGCTCCATAAGTCCTTCCTTTGGTTTGGAGTGCCATCTGCACTCGCCCCCTATCGATAGGTGAAGCTGTAAAGGCCAGCTGCGGCCAACAGCATTAGAGTAGTCCGGAAAAAAGGTATTATTTGCCAAAAATACATTTTTATCAATAACTATATCTTTATTAATATACTTAAACAGGTTTTAAATAAAAATTATGGCAAACTAACTGTGCCCGCGGTTTTACTACATTATATAGTATAAAACAAAGTCGCTGTCGCTGTCTGTCCCTATGTATGCTTAAATCTTTAAAACTACGCAACGGATTTTGAAGCGGTTTTTTTAATAGATAGAGTGATTCAAGAGGATGGTTTATATGTTTAATACATGTACACCAGTGCGGAGTTGGGGCGAGAAACTAGTTGTATATAAAATATAGGCTATGTGTTATTCTGATGCATAAGATATATTACTTTAAATTTTCAATCAAAATCCGTTCAGTAGTTTTTGCGTGAAAGAGTAACAAACATCCATCCATACTCACAAACTTTCGCGTTTATAATATTATTAAGATACTAGCTGTCCCGGCAAACGTTGTTTTGCCATTTAAATTAATAACGCTATAAAAAAATAGGGGTTGGTGATAGAAGGGTGAAAATTTAGGGTTTATTATTAAAAAAATATAAATAAAAAAATATTGCCCTAAAAGTAAAAATAATGTTAGGGGTGGACAATTCTTATCACTTAGGGGTATGAAAAATAGATAGTAGCCGATTCTTAAGACCTACTGAACATTCATATAAAATTTCATAAAAATCGGTCAAGTCGTTTCAGAGGAGTATGGTAACTGACATTGTGACACAAGAATTGTATATATAAGATTTCTATTTCATTGAATTTCTATTGACGACCTCGGTGGTCTAGCGGTCAAGTACACCGCTTTACGACCGATGGTCGCGGGTTCGATTCCTCGCACGGCACAAACATTTGTATTCACGAGTATGATTGTTTGTATCGGTCTGGGTGTTTTCTATGTATAATATATATGTATTTACAAAAAAAAATCTATGTATTTGTATCAGTTGTCTAGTACCCATAACACAAGCTTCAGCTAGCTTAACTTGGGTCTAGATGACGCTGTGTGAATTATCCTGAGATTATTATTATTATTATTACATACATATATTATATGAATTATACCTCCCTTATTACGGGGGTAATATATTCAAACACGCGGGCCTTAGCCAAGCATGGATGAGTTATGTGATGAAGATAGAAATTTTCTGACTATTCGGCATGTGTTTAGTATGACGGCTTTTTGTAATAGGTCTATTATTATTATTATTATTGAAGTATTATATAAAAAGTATGTTTGTCAGTCGATGCATATGGATTTTGGTGTTTTCGCCGAATCTATGGTAAGGATGATGAGTGCACTTGTGTTGTGGAGTTGTACGCTAGAATGTGTCTTTCACATATGTCATAGTATATGTGTATATGTAAGTAGTTTACTTAATAGATTTGTATTGTTTTTTGGTCGGAGTCACAGTTTGGTGGCCTGATCAAACAAAATTTAAACGTAGTTTAATATAATACAATTTTGAATCATTTAGAATAATACAGTGTTAAATCTATTATATAAATAAAATTGGAGTGTCTGTCTGTAATATTGAAATAACCGTTTATTAATATAAATACGGTACATACACCAAAATAACATTTCTTACAATTTTTGTCTGTCTGTCTGTTTGTTCCGGCTAATCTCTGAAATGGCTGGACCGATTTTGACGGGACTTTTATTGGCATGTAGCTGATGTAATAAGGAGTAACTTAGGCTACTTTTATTTTCCAGCCATTTCAGAGTTTAGTCGGAACAAACGGACAGATAGACAAAAATTGTTTAAAATGTTATTTTGGTGTATGTACCGTATTTATATTCATATGCAAGTAGTAAAAAACGGTTATTTCAATATTACAAACAGTCACTCCAATTTTATGTCTATATATATAGATTAGAAACCTGTGCACGACTCATCCGTTCCATTTGTGAGCTGTTTGTACAATTCAAATTCAAAAATCATTTATTCTTGTAGGACATTTTAGCCGCTTATGAACGTTACATTTTTTACATTTTTTTTCCCTACCGTCCAGTTCGGTATATAGATCCAATTGAGAAGAACTGGCAAGAAACTCACTTGAATTACTTTTTTAATGCCTTGATTGTTCGAATCACTGTTCATACGCCGCCATCTTGTGCTACTTTCGAAACAGCGAAAGTGATAACATAAACAAATAAACTCTGTTGTGACGTAATATGTTTGGTAATTGTGTGGTGTGTGCAGGAGACGTCCCCGGAGTCGTGGTCGGCGGTGGGCAGTCCGTCGCGGGAGGCCTGGGGCTCCGCCGCGGCCGCGCCCCCCGCAGCTCTACCTGCGGATCCCTGGGCGCCGCTCACACAGGTAACCACTTCACAACTCATGCTCGAATGGCATTATCTCGTTATTTGCTACTTTTATCATGACGGCCTCGGTGGTCTAGCGGTTTAGGACACCGCTTTACTGCCGATGGTCACGGGTTCGATTCCTCGCACGGTACAAACATCTGTATACATGAGTAATGATATGAAATGAAATTTTATTGTAGAAAATGTGGTAGGTGGTGTTTTAGATATAAAAATATATATCGATTAAATATAAAAATGTCATTTTTCAAAATTAGAAACTAGAATTGCCTCCTCTTATATAAGTCAATTAAATTAACCGCGCCGTTTTAATCATTATCTAAATACTTTTAAAATGATATATAACACTTCTGTGTAAATTTAAAACTTTAAAATAGAATAGAATAGAAAATCATATATTCAAATAAACTTACATTGAAGCACTTTTGAATAGTCATTACATTTTTTAATCTACCTACTAAAGGAAAAAATAATTAACTCAAATTAAAAAAAATATACTTTAAATGCTTGTCTTGAAATGTATATTTTGAATTAAGCCATTTTGATATTCACCTTATTCACATCGTGGAGTATGTCTGTCCTTGTCTAATACACGATGTACACCTTGATACTAGTTCGATATTAAAATAGCAGCAGCGGCGCGGGTGTACTCGGCTCATTTCGGCCCTACATCGTGAAGTATGTCTGTCCTTGTCTAATACACGATGTACACCTTGGTACTAGTTCGATATTAAGGGGGTCTTCCTATGTGACGGCCTGTTTTTTAGGGATATTTTAGGATTTTTTTTCTACGACCAGTAAATATTTAGAGCTTCAAGTTTTTTATCATTTATTAACACATATTTGGACAGTATAAATATAAAATTTCAGCTAAAAATATTCAGTCAAACTAGAGTTACAGCGCTCTGAACACCCCCGCCTCGAAAAAAAGAGCTCCCACTTCCTCCACGATTCCGGCTGATCGGCTTATCTGAAAAAAAAAAAAAACGGCGTTTTAATTTGTAGGCTTAAAAGCACGGAATGACCTATAATCAAATGAATATAAAAAAAATTGGATTTTTGATAGACATTTGAAATAAAAGTTGCAAATTAGGCGTTTTTTTTTTTTTTTTTTTTGCTATAAAAAAATCGAAGTTTTGAAAATTTTCGATTGATAATAGTTCATTCCATGCGTTTACATATATTGAGTGTGCCCTGTAAATTTCAAGTAATTCGGTCCAGCCGTTTCTGAGATACAATGGAGGAAAGTTTGAAAAACACAGTTTTGAGAAAAACGCGTTTAAAGTTTCAAGTCCGTTAAAAACTATTAAAATATCAACTTACTCTCAATCGGCGATGCCTGGTCCATAGAGTATTCCTTCCTCTTCCTCGTGAAACTCTTTTTAAAGCAGATTGTTCAGCTCTTGAGTCAATCCTGGCTTGTTTAACGACATCACTTACGCGCCGCTCAGAGCGTAAGATTCGCTTTTCATCCCGTTTCTCAACATACGCTTGGGCTTCACGACCAACAGGGCATCCCATAATCGACATAACTTTTAAAATACCTTGAAAACCTTCATTAAAGATAATAACTGCTAAGTAGCTAGCAATTTCAACAACTTTGGGACCAGAATGAAGATGTTTAGGAGCGAAAGTCCAAATCAAAGAATTCAAAGATTCGTTATTGTTTTGTGTCTCTGCTCCTAAACAACGAATTAATAATTCGTCTTTCGATAAATCTTCGAAAACCGGTTTGATAGCTTATTGGACTTGCGGAATTAGAGGTGGTTTATCGTGATGAAATTGGTCCAGTTCATTATTAGCTTCAGCCTTACGCCATTTACACCAACTGTCTTCGCCTTCTGGACAAAATTGATGCTGAGGGTTTTCATCAGAAGAACATTTGTGATAGTACGTTGCCCAAACTTCCTTTCTCATATCTTCAAGCGAATCTGGATGGCGTCGAATTGCTAATCCGTAGAATTTTGTAATTTCTTGGATAACTTTATCAGTAAGTTTACCTGCTCCTTTTCCTCCTATTCCTTAATTTCTGTTTAAGTCTGTAGAAACGTGTCTAAACTTGTATAAACAAATATATTAATAAAAGGGAGGCCAGGTATAAAGCCGACGGTACACAATAGGCCCGGTCTCTAACTGCCAACTCACCGCTCCGAACCGCTCTTTCTTTTACCTGCTGTATCTTTAAAACGACTTCGAATTTTCTAAAATCGCTTTACTACCGTATTCTAGACATGTTAAGGGAGCAATTTATGAAAAAAAAAAAATCGATTTTTTCAACCCATCACATAGGAAGACCCCCTTAAAATAGCAGCAGCGGCGCGGGTGTACTCGGCTCATTTCGGCCCTACATCGTGAAGTATGTCTGTCCTTGTCTAATACACGATGTACACCTTGGTACTAGTTCGATATTAAAATAGCAGCAGCGGCGCGGGTGTACTCGGCTCATTTCGGCCCTACATCGTGGAGTATGTCTGTCCTTGTCTAATACACGAGAGGCATTTAAACGAATTGTAGCGTAAATAGATGTGTTTAAATGAAATATTGTTTGATTGTTTGTGCAGAGTAAATCGCAAGCGTCGGTGCTGTCATCGCCTTCGTCTTCGGAGCTGGAACAGTTCGATGCGCTGTCACAGCGGCCGCGCACCCATCAGAACAACAACATCGAGCCGGACCCGTTCGACCTCACTGCACTCGGTATGTTTGTTGGTTTATACTAGCTGTACCCGCGATTTCGTCCGCGAGGAACTTAACCTTATTTTTCTAAAATTAAAATGTGGTGGGTAGTGGTGTAGACATATAAATATATATCGATTAAATATAAAAATGACATTTTTCATAATTAGAAACTAGAATTGCCTCCTTTTATATAAGTCAATTAAATTAACCACGCCGTTAAAATAAAAGTAGCTTAAGTTACTCCTTATTACATTAGCTACCTGCCAAAAAAAGTTCCGCAAAATTGGTCCAGCCATTTTAGAGGTTAGCCGGAACAAACTGACAGACAGACAAAAATTGTAAAAAATGTTTATTTCAATAATACAAACATATACTCTAATTTTATTTATATGTATAGATTTTACGGCCTCGGTGGTCTAGCGGTTTAACTCATCGCTGTACTGATGGTCGCGGGTTCGATTCCTCGCACGGCGAAAACATTTGTATTCATGAGTATGATTGTTTGTATCAGTCTTGGTGTTTTCTATCTTAATATATATAACTCAAAGGTGACTGACTGACATAGTGATCTATCAACGTACAGCCCAAACCACTGGACGGATCGGGCTGAAATTTGGCATGCAGGTAGATGTTATGACGTAGCATCCGCTAACAAAGGATTTTGATAAATTCCACCTCCAAGGGGATAAATTAACGCGAGCGAAGCCTCGAGCAAAAGCTAGTTTATAATATGTATATATTTACGAAAAAAATATATATGTATATGTTATATCAGTTGTCAAGCACCCATAACACAAGCTTCAGCTAGCTCAACTTGGGTCTAAATGGCGCTGCGCGAATCGTCATGATATTATAACGGTTTCCAGGTGACAACCTAGCTAAGCCGTCGTCTCCGGTGGCGGCGATGAAGAAGTCCCCGTCGGCGTTCCTCGGGGAGAACTCGTCGCTGGTGAACCTGGAGCGGCTGCTGCAGCCCGCGCCGCTGGACCCGCCCGCGCCCAACCCCTTCGCAGCCCCCGAGCCCGCACGGAACGTGTTCCTACCCCCGCACCCGGTACACCACACCTCACCACCATCACCATCACATTATATGTCTATTTATTTATTGACCACCTCGGTGGTCTAGCGGTCTAGCACACCGATTTACGACCGGTCGCAGGTTCGATTCCTCGCACGGCACAAACATTTGTATTCATGAGTATGATTGTTTGTAACGGTCTGGGTGTTTTCTATGTATAATATGTATGTATTTACAAAAAAATATCTATGTATATGTATCAGTTGTTTAGTACCCATAATACAAGCTTTAGCTAGCTTAACTTGGGTCTAGATGACGCTGTGTGAATTGTCCTGAGATTATTATTATTATTATTTATTTTAGGTAATCAACAGTATAGGACACAGTCACCTAGATACAACAAAATAATAATTGAATTTAATAATGTCTAGTAAGACAAATTCAATATTGTCTACTAAGCACTGCTGTGTCTAAACTGTGTCACCCCACCTTACATTTTCCTATTGTTATTTAGTATATAAGATCATTATTTCTATGTACACATTGTCAGTCTATTAACATCTGTAATATACATCGTCTCGACCAACAACATCGTATTATTCACCTGCAACAAACAGCTTATACAATTTATAGACAATATATAGTATTACATAGTTAGTAAACCCAATAACAGAATCTCATGAATTTATCTTTGTTTGGGAAACTACTCTGCTACCAAAATGTTAGGGAAACGTCAGTCACGTACCTGTATGGTTCTGCGGATTTCTTGGGCTTCAGGGTCTCGAAGATATCTTCGCTAGCTTTCCAGTTTCACAGTAGGTTTCACAGTTCTAATTTATTTTAATTCACAACACAATGCGCGCGCGTCATGGCCGCCGTACAGTCGGTTCAGTACTAGTTAGGGAGGGGAAGTGAAAGCGCGGGAACAGAAAACTAACGGACTCTAATATAATATAATATCTGTGCTTACGATGATACAGGGTAGATTTTGAACAATCTTTAATATTAAAGTTATATATAAATTGGTTATTTAAAAACAATACAGTGAAACATTTAAACGGGTCAGAGCCAAAGATAAAGAACAGGTAAGGGTGAATACAATTAGTAAATCACGTTACAATGTAATGCATAAAGTCATCATATGTACGTACTGTATGTATATAAAAATGTGTCTCTATGTCTATCATTTATTATCATCCATAAATATGGTGATTGATGTGATGTTTATAGTCATTATTACACTACTACCACAGTTTATTAAATATAAACGATAAAAGAAATGAGCTAAGTAAGATTTCAGATAATCATAATTACCACACGCGAAATAAAGATAATATACAATTGCCAAAAACAAGACTCGATAAAACTTTTAAACATGGCATTACTTTAAAAATAAAAATGTATAATAAGGTACCTATTACTATCAGACAGTTACCCCTAAAAGAATTTAAATTGAAAATAAAATATTATTTTGAAAAACATCCTTTTTATAATATAACAGAATATATGACTCAAAATGTAATTATATAATTATACCGTAATCATGATTTTTAAACATTATTATAACGTATTATAATTGTTTATACCGTGTATTGTGTACGTAATTAATTTATTTTATTTTATTTAATAATATAATTGTAATCGAATTTAAATTTTATAAATATCATTATTGTATATGACTTGCCATATATGTAAAGATGTTTTTTACATTGGTCAATAAATGAAACTAAACTAAACTATTATCGATCAACATCACACACACACACACACACACAGTTTCTACACGTACCACCGTCCACTTCCTAGAATCTTTATCGCACGGCACGTGTACCATTAGAAACGCAACTGCGCGACCCTCGGGCCGTCGTTAACTGCAAATTCAAATTCAAATTCAAAAATCATTTATTCATGTAGGACATTTTAACCGCTTATGAACGTCAAATTTTTACATTATAATTTTATTTTTCCCTACCGTCCAGTTCGGTATATAGGTCCAATTGAGAAGAACTGGCAAGAAACTCAATTAAATTACTTTTTTTTTTAAAGCCAGTTTATTTACAATGTATATTTATATAGGTGTCTATGTCTAACATTAAATGAAAATTCAGTGCATGAACAACTATTGCCATGCACACTCGTCGTTCAAGTAATCGTTTAGTGAGTAATAGGCTTTGCTCAGTAAATATGATTTAACAGATGTTTTGAATTTATTTAAGGGAATTCCAACATATCCTTTGGTATCTTATTGTAAATTTTGATACCTATTCCCATAAAAGACCTATTAACTTTTTCTAAACGATACTTGGGGACAGCGAGTTTGTCTTTATATCTAGTATTAATATTATGAATATTGCTGTTTTTTGCAGCTGCGCTTAATCGCGACACGTGTAAAATCGTTATATAAGGCCGAAATATTTTTTCCCCTCCGATCGATCCCCCGTCCAATTCAACGGAGATCAATGTTACAACTGTTAGAATTCACATCATTATTGTAGAAAAAATCCGATATTTTAAAAATATATTAAAAAAAGGTAGTCTGTTTTTAGTACTAATGAAGTACCCAATGTAAGGATTATTACGAATATTGTAAATAGCGCCATCTAGTATTTATTATTATAGACCAACCTACTACACTGACTTTGGTCTACAAATACGGAGGTCGGTAGTTGAATAATCCTCTTTCGTTGCGTGAGCCGCGGCATTCAGTCGACGAGCGCAGTGCGTGCCAGTTGTGTTTTGGATATTAAAGTGAATTGTATTAGCAATGGGTTTATCCCGGTCTTAGTTGGGCCTGGGGGGAAGC
Source organism: Achroia grisella (assembly GCF_030625045.1). NCBI lineage: Eukaryota > Metazoa > Arthropoda > Insecta > Lepidoptera > Pyralidae > Achroia > Achroia grisella. The sequence goes on along the minus strand of NW_026713018.1, from coordinate 771,732 downwards.
TGCAAGTAGTGAAGGTGAGTGTTAATTCATTCTAAAAGGGCCTTTTAAACCTACACCCGTGTCACAAGTCACGGGCGCTACTTGGGGTTTCCCTTGCGGTAGCCAGCTGCAAAGCCTCAGTCGTCCATCATAAATAGTGCTTCTTACACGACGGCCTGAGCCGAGGTTCGAACCCCTAGTGGTGCCCTCAGACTAAAGTCGTCCGTCAGGCGGGAGTTGGCCTTCAGCCGCTCCATAAGTCCTTCCTTTGGTTTGGAGTGCCATCTGCACTCGCCCGCTATCGTCCGGTGAAGCTGTAAAAGCCAGCTGCGACCAACAGCATTAGAGTAGTCCGAAAAAAAATACAATAAACACACTTCTATTCTGTCTCTCTCATCTATCAAGCTCTCAGGTGCTCGACGAAGTAGATCCTAGACCTAAACCGTAAAGGGGCGTGTACACACACCTCTTCAAATGTTTAAATATGGTGATCTATTTATTTAAAAAAAAACACTAACACTAGAGAGAGGATTGTATATGACTAAATTTATAATAATATATCTAATATCAAACAGATCTCAAAAGTCGATAGACCGAAAACAGGAAATAATAACAAGTCATCAGAGCTATCAGAAAAAATATACCCTTATGTTTATGAAATTACAGGCAATTAAAGAAAGGTTAAAAAATGAACAACCCTCGATTTTTGAACCCCGGCTTCACATGAGTGTACATGTATTATATATATAAACCTTCCTCTAGAATCACTCTAACTATTTAAAAAATCCGTTGCGTAGTTTTAAAGATTTAAGCATACATAGCGACGGACAAACAGCGACAGCGACTTAATTTTATATTATGTATTAATGATATTAGAAAACATGTTACCAGCTCGTCTAATGGTAAAATGTTGCCGTAGCTATGAACGCATGAAACACTAGATGTGTCACGTGCGCGTTACTGACTTTAACTTTGATATACTCTACTTGAAAAACAATGCTGTAGACTTTAGAGAAAACTTCGACATGTGGTTAATTCCACAATCTAAGTGCGGTTACTTTAGTCTATGGATGCCTGAAATACTAGATGTGTCACGTGCGCGTTACTTACTTTTAACTTTGATATACTCTACTTAAAAAACACAAAGCTGTAATCTCTAGAAAAATTTCGGCAGGTAGTTTATTCCACGATGTTATGCTGGCTGGTTTCAGAGGAGCTTCCTTCCTCTGAAACCGCACTAGGGTATAGTTTCTTTCCTGAATAGAATAGAATAGAATAGAAAATCATTTATTCAAATAAACTTAATTCAAGCACTTGTGAATAGTCATAACAATTTGTTTTTTATCTACCACTCGTTCGGAAAGCTGTCTCGTCACAAGAAGAACGAGCAAGAAACTTGTGTGTTGCTCTTTTAAATAATCCTTGTAAGTTTACATTTACAAGTCGAAACGTGTGGATACAAACCACCAACAAGCACAAATTTTTTGGGTCAAATATAATCATGCAATAAGATTAAATCAGTCGTAGTGACAGGAGCAGACCAGTCCCTACAAGCAGCACTCGTTGTTGCAGGACAACGGTCATTCTTTCATTTATATATATTCTCGTATTACCGAGCCATAAAAATTGTTTCACTTGTTATTCAATAATAATACGTGAAACAATTTTTGTGGCTTTTTCAATTCAATAATTGAATTCAATTTATTTTCTAGATTATTTGCTAACTTTCAAAGGTTCATTTACGTCTGAATCTCGTAATATTGTACGTACGTATTAATATCATAATGTGTGTGTGCAGGCGAGATTGACAATCAACGAGCTGAAGCAGCAGCAGATGGGTCTGAGCGGCGTGAGCTTCCCCGCGGGCGCGGGCATGGGCCCCGCAGCTCCCATGGGCCCCGCAGGTCCCGTGGGCCCCGTGGGCCCCGCGTCGGACCCGTGGGCGGCGCCGAGAGCGACGTCCCCGTGGTCGCCGCCTCACTCGCGGCAGACCCCCAACCCCTTCCTCTCCTAGCCCTCCGCGCACTGGTATGCACCCTTATATAGATATATATATATTTTATTTTATTTTCTTTCTTTGGCAAGGGGCTAGTGTTGCCTATTATGACACTATAACATATAATATGTTTTTAATTGTTGAATAAATATATGTATTGGCATATAATAGAATAGAATATATCTTTATTGCTAACTGTGCTATTCTATTCCATTCTATGCCAATACATATATTTATTTATCAATTAAAATGATATAGTAAAGTCCGGGCGCTCAGAGTTTACGTTTCGGACAGGTTGGGACCGAATGGACGATGTTTAAAGTTACATACAAACTGACGTACATTTTCTGGCAATATTTTTAATATATCTTTAATTTGCCTTATTAACGAGTGATAACATTTAAAATTTAATCATTATTCCAACTTACAATAAAAATATTATTTTTGAGTTAAAATTATAAATTTTTGTCTCACACTATCAAATAAACTTACTAATGAATAATGGTAGACTCAAAATATGACTATTAATAAAGTGCTTGTAATGAGTTTATTTGAATATAGATTATTTCTATTTATATTTCTAATGTAGTACAACTATTTCACCTGTACATTTATTACATATATATATATATATATAAAAGAAATATAAATTAAGTAGCTACACCTCATCACATCGTATATAATAATTATTATTCCCCCGGAACAACTCACACAACGTCATCTAGTCCCGTAGTAAGCAGAGCTTGTGTTATGGGTACTAAATAACGGATACGAATACTTAGACATTTCTTATTGTAATTACATAATATAAAAACCACCCAGATCAATACAAACAATCATACACATTAATAAAAACGTTTGTACTGTGCGAGGAATCGAACACGCGACTATCGGAAGTAAATGTATGCTAAACAGCTAGAATAGAGTAGAATAGAAAATCATTTACTCAAATAAACTTAATTTAAGCACTTTTGTATAGTCATAGTTATCATTGTTCTTTTAATCTGTCTCTTGTGTCTCATCACAATAAGAATTAAATATCTTTCTTCTTTTAAATATCTAAACCAGTGGTTCCCAAATAGTTTTTGCTGCGTACCACTTGAAAAGAGATCTCAAACCTTGCGTGCCCCTTATTATAACGTTCGCACTAATATTATAAATGTGAAAGTTTGTGAGTGTGTGTGCACTTTTGTTTTACTGATAGCCGCACATACTCCTTGGTGTCCCCTTCGATCGATCCCCCGTCCGATTCAAACGGGGACCGATGTTACGACGGCCTGAGCCGAGGTTCGAACCCCTAGCGGTGCCCTCCAACTAAAGTCGTATCCGTCAGGCAGGAGTTGGCCTTCAGCCGCTCCATAACTCCTTCTTTGGTTTGGAGTGCCATCTGCACTCGCCTCCTATCGTCCGGTGAAGCTGTAAAGGCCAGCTGCGGCCAACAGCATTAGAGTAGTCCTAAAAAAAACCCTCGGTGTAACTTCACGTACCCCCGTTTTGGGAATTGGATCTAGATCATCGCGGCCGTCACATATAACGCTACAGTGATGAGGTGATAATAATCAATGCATTTTGTTTATAATTACAGAGTGGAGATAAACCAGTGTGCCGCGCCACTGCACGCACTCGTCGCTTGCTCCACACTACACTACACACTACGCACTACACACTACGCGCACTATCCGAGTACCCCGTATGACACTATTTATTGTAAATGCTACTCGAGGTAATATATGCGTGTAGAGATGCTGGAATAAGGTATTGTATTACTAAATGTATTTTAATAATGTGAATTTTATTAGAATACATCTAGTAATGCATTATAATCGCAATAGTTAATTCATGGTAAAAAAAGCCGTGTCCGCTGCTTCGTGTAAATCACTACGGACCAACCAAGTCAATAGTTTCTGCAGACACGGCTTTATATAGACACGTAGCTAAATATGGAGTACGCGTAAAGAGGATGTGTATATACACCTGTCTCACTCGCACCTCCATCTATTAAGAGACGACTGCCATAAGTAGGGAACATTTGGAATGCGTATCAAAACTTCAATGAAAACTATTCTAAATATATGCGACAAAGTGGTAATTCTGTGATAATTTTTGTACTGACCGACTGTATATCAGCAGCCTAACCTAATATATGTATTGTAGTGTTTTCTCACTTACTAATTATGAGAATAACTTGAAGGAACAGGACAAAACATTTATATAAGTTTGTTGTGCGTCCTATTTTTAAATATAGTGATATTAAATGAAATTTTTGCTACTTAGAGAAGAACTGACGCACTTTTTATGTATTATTAATCAAATTTAATAATAATACTGTCTCTAGACGATGCACACAGCGCCATCTAGTCCCAAGACAAACAGAGCTTGTATTATGGGTACTAGACAACTGCTATAAATATTTAGATAGATCAGTAAATGCATACATAATATACATAGAAAACACCCAGATACTAAACAATCATACTCGTGAATACAAATGTTTGCATCGAGGACTCGAACCCAGGACCATAGGAATAAGGTTTAAAATAAAAGATATATTTAGAATAATTTTGTTATAACTTTGATGGGTGATTCAAAAGTTCCCTACTCTTGTGGCAAGTTAACATGTCATATTAAGATAACCTGACAAATATATTTTTTATTTGTCAGGTATAAATAACCTAAAAATGTCAAAATTACAATATATTTTTGTACGCCAAAATGTAATTATTTATTGTCAATAATGTTAGTTTGTGTAACGATGACTTAGTACAATAGTTGATTGTGTAAATTGTGGATTTCGGTTGAAAGGAGACCAACTAAATTAGGAGGGATTTAAAAATGAAATAAAAAAAAAGAAAATTTATCACGTATTTCTGAACGAAAACTTAAAAAGATATAGGTATCTTTTTAAAGGCAATAAATTAAAAAGATATATATTTGTTGTCTAAATTAATTTTCTCTTAGTTTTCGATTACTTTTGAATTGGACATTATAATGTAATGTAGTGTGGACTCCATTTTCCGCAATGAACCTCTCTTTTGGGCCGTTGTGCGTGTAGATCGGAGACTAACGTTGCCAGCCAAGCTCCTCCCAGAAGTACAGAAGACTTCTTGTGTCTTCACACGTTTCACGGAGCGACCTCACCGTTCCGAGGATTTGTGTTCGTTGTGTGGACACTGCAAGCACTCCAGGATTACGTGAGCGGCCGTTACATTAGCCTCAATGCAGCCCCAACAAAGGGGACTGCCTGTAGCACCGATTATGTACAGATGTTTGTTGATTGTCAGAAATCAACACTAAATAAAGAAATATATATCTTTTTAAAAACAATAAATTAAATATATTAGTTGTCTAAATGAATTTTCTCCTAGTTTTCGATTAATTTTAATATCGACACTAAATAAAGAAAAAGATATGTTTTTAAAAGCACTAAATTAAATAATATATATTAGTTGTCTAGTACCTGTGGTGTAAGTTCTGCTTAGTTTGGGACTAGATGGCGCTTCAAGTCATTGCCGATTTCGACCGAAATTTAAACATATTTCTAAATTAAAATTTTTCCTTTCGGATACCAAAATATAATCAACACAAGTGTAATAAGCCATCGGTATATAAATATAAGATAAAAAATGTATAAGTATAAATAAATTTTAAAGTCGCTTAGCATTTAAAGTGTGGAGTTGTAACATTGTCATATTTATAGGATCATATCTTATTCTGAATCGATACGAAACTTCTAAGAACCTTCAAGAAAAGAGCTTACTCCTTCTTAAAATGCAAGCAACGCACTTGCAATTCCCAAAGCAGCTTATTTCTTAAAAGGCCGGCAACGCACTTGCAATTACCCTGGTATTGCGGGTGCTCGTGGGCGGCGGTAATCACTTACCATCAGTTTGTCCCCTATACTATAAAAATATTTATAATTCCCATACGGCATTCTCTGCCAGGTAAACATTGGGTAAAACAGCAAGCTGTCATTTGAAGGCAGTTTTGGTATTTACCTAACTTAGGTAAATACGATAACAGTAATATGCTTATAGTATTAGATATACTATAAGCATATTACAAATTGGATATTATTATAAATTGGAGTTTCTGTTTGTGATATTGAAATGAGCTGTTTTTACTACATGCATATGAATATAAAAACGGTACATACACCGAAATAACATTTTTTACAGTTTTTGTCTGTCTGTCTGTTTGTTCCGGCTAATCTCTGAAATAGCTGGACCGATTTTGACGGGACTTTTATTGGCAGGTAGCTGATGTAACAAGGAGTAAGTTATGCTACCTTTATTTTAGAAAAATAAAGTTATATTCCACGCGGACGAAGTCGCGTGCACATCTAGTTGTGAATAAAATTACATAAATTAGAGTTTAGTATGATTTGTGTCTTCTTTGTTACATAAGTTTCCTTCTTTGGGAGTATTTTTTAATATCAGAAACATTTTAACTGGGCTTTCCGCTTAGTATACACTTTACAACACCCTGTATATAATAGATATGTTCCTATACAATTGATAAATGCAATATCCACATAATGAATTCATGTTTTATGTATCATAATTTTTTGTCATTTGAATATCATATATATCTACTAATATATAATTACCTTGTTCATAAAAACTATAACGTACAAACTAGTCTTGACTATTGGAGTGTTTTGACGAAAATAGAAAACTTTTTAGACTAATACTAGCAACCCGTAGCAAATCTTGAAATTTCTCGGCTTGTTCTATACTATAACACCCATGTATTATACATATAAACCTTCCTCTTGAATCACTCTATCTATTGCTGAAAACTGCATTCAAATCCGTTGAGTATATTAAAAGATATAAGTGAACAGATAGCGGTGGAGATTCTGTTTTATATTATGTAAGGATTATATTGAGAGGGGAATTTGTTATGATTGAATTCTAGACCGATAGAGATATTACCTTTCAATCTAAGGGCGGATCTAGCTTTGGCGCCAGGTGGGGGTCACATAGTCGTGGTCAAGTCAAGAACTTATAATTTAATTTTGATAACAAGTAAAAAGTAGATATTTTATTAATAATACAAAGTTTTTGTATATTATATTAATTAAATATTGAAAGTATGTAGTTACATAAAATCTGTATGGTGACAAAATATATAAAATTATGTTCAATTAGTGATCCACCTAAGTTCTGGAACCAGCTCAGGGGGGGGTCCTGACCCCCATAACCCCCCCTGGGTCCCCCGTTGATTCACTAAGCAAAAGAATTTATTACAAAGTTCAACTGGATATATATTATATTAATATATAAAAAAAACTAATAATGTTGTGAACACCTGAGCGAGTCCGGGGCGTGCTATTAGTTAATAACGGATACTAAATAGCTGTACAGATAACAAAATGGAAGACACCAATATATAACATTATATAATTTCATACATAAAATATTATATTCAAATAAATGCAGCTTAAAAGTCGATTCGTCAAGTGTAGCTTTCGACGACGTCGACAGTTCAGTTTTGCTCTGTCTACCCCATTTGCGGTTACAGTCGTAAGGTTATGTATAAGTGGGAAAGATCAAAACAGTTCAATAGCTAATGTAAATAGGTTTTTATGAATATGGGTAGTTTTTGTGGCTATGGTACAAAGTGCAGTGGCGCCATCTGGCGTTAATATAAGTAACACAATAATAATTATGACATGTACAGAGAGTTTATGTAAATAAGTTGTAAACTTTTAACCAAAATTTTGAATCTGTGACTTAATATCATTGTTGAGATGAAATGTACCCTCTGCTTCTCATGATACATTCTATTTTCACTTAAATTCATGAACTGTTCAGCAGTTGCAGATACATCTTAATTTAAACACTTAGGTGGTTGCATAATAGAAACAGAATGAAGATAATATTTAAAAGAAATTATTATATATGAATGTGGATGGTTATAAGGGCAGAGGAAGGCTGAAAAAGAGGTGGATGGACTGTGTGAAAGATGATATGGTGAGAAAGGGAGTAAATAACGAGATGACTGCGAACAGAGATGAATGGAAGACAAAACATGTAACGTCGACCACAAATGAATGAAAGGAAAGAGCAGATGTTGTTACCTTTTTAATGTACCACACATTCGATAACCAGTCTTAGCATTAGATCGAGCAAAATAGATAGACAGACAGACATATTTTCGCATTTATAATGTTAGTATGGACCAGCTACTGTGGTATGCTCATGCCCCGTATTTTGTAAAAAAAAGTTATATAATACGAGTAGTGATGTATAACAATTTTACTAATTTACATAAACTCTCTCTATAAACATGTATTTGAGTCAGTCACAATCCGAATAGAATAAATATGACACTGTAATAAAAGGCATTACTGAAAAATATGAAACTAGACCTTATGTCTATAATTTAAAGCTGATTTTCAAATTTTCTTTTAGTTAATTTTATTGAGAATGTGAATATGATAGTTCTACCGCTATTGGTAATTTTAAACGTCTGGTTGTTTCGGACGAGTGGTAGATTAGGCGGATTGACTTTTGAACGCATTCGAATCGAAAAAACTTCAAATAGTACTCTAGAATAAGCTCGATACGCAAACAAATCTTAAAGACATGTATATAATACAATAATGTAAATAATACATAAAATGAACCTCCGATAAAGCAATAATTAGGTAATTCAATCGATAAGTTCTATTCGATTATATTTCGAGTTGAATCCGATTCGATTCTGTCAAATGTCATTTTGCCGGTATCTATATTATGCGTATTAAGGTATATATTACTGTGTCATTCTGTATAGGATCAGTCGTAAACAGTATACGAAGCTAAAGGTAAGTAAGGATATTTAGCAAACTGAACCCTCTCACCTAGAAATAAAGTGAAAATTTGAAAGTAAAGTTTTGAATGTTTCTACAAAATTGAACCATTTGATCAATTTACCATCAAACCACGGAATTCGTATGAAGGGTTTTTTTTAATTTTATCTTTGTATCTTTAGAAATGTTGTACAGTTTACGACTCATCCTGTATTAATAAGCTACTTTTCAATTTATGCGTGTTTTTCGTTTCATGTGAGTGGCGAGTGGATTTTGTGAGCGAATTAATATATATGGACTAAAACTATTTACGTGGTGTAGGATAACAAATTAATATTATTGTAATACAAAACTACACACGCCTATGTTCTGTACGGAGTTGTAGCGCTATATGACTATAGGTTACACGTGGCTACCTATCTACCCATAAGGTAGGCGTGAAGATAGATTTTACTGAGAGCGACGTACTGTCTAAGTGTAGTTACAGCTGGTTGTGGTTCTAGTGCGAAATTCTTCTTCCTCTTAGCTCTGTCCCACTTTATGCGGGGTCGGCTCTCCTAATTTTTCGGCGCCAGGACAACCTGTCCTGAGTTGTCGGGTCGGGCAATTTTTCCGCGGCGACAAGCTTGTTCATACTGGCCCACCAGGTGGCTGGAGCTATTTTTAACACGTTAAAGACCGCATTGGAGAATCTTATTTCTCACATTTTTTTTATTGACCGGCTTTTTTTTTTATTGTTAATTACGTATATTATTTTTTAAGTATATTTTAGTGTACAATAATTTGAGGTAGATATTTATAATAAAAATAATAATAATGTCTCAGGACAATTGACACAGCGCCATCTAGTCGCAAGCTAAGCAGAGCTTGTGTTATGGGTACTAGACAACTGATATCCATGTATTTACATGGATACATTTTTTTTTGTAAATAAATTCATATTATACCTAGAAAACACCCAGACCGATACAAACAATCATACTCATGAATACAAATGTTTGTACCGTGAGAGGAATCGAACCCACGACCATCGGATAGTAAAGCGGTGTGCTAAACCACTAGACCACCGAGGTTGTCATTATTTAACCCCTAGATTTATTTCAATTAAAGTGCCCACGGGTGATACGATCACAACGTGTAAATTTATTTTCGTGGACCCACCGGTGGGCATGCGGCCTTTAACGTGTTAAATATAGTCCTCTGCGTTTTCTGTTTCACTTATTTTAGAAAGACAGAAGAATGCCCTGATTTTGCTTTGTAAACTGTATTTTGGATTTGTCAATTTTTAAATGCCACTCGTCACCCATTAAACTGAAATACGGCTTGTATTTCAGTTTAATGGGTGACGAGTGGCAGGGAAATTAATGATAAGCTGGCAGAATAGAAGGAAGGTATACCTTTGTTCGCTGATATGACAATGAATTTTATTAACCTTGTATCGTCAGGCCTCGCTGACAAGTATAATCATCGGGTTAGACGAGCTCCCAATAAAATATATCTTCAATTTGGTGAGGTGGTAGTGCAACTTACGCATATAGCGTCACAATGTCACAGAGTATAGCGATGTGAAGGTAATAAGTGAATTAGAATCAGTATACAAATAATGTAAATTAACATTTATATAGACTGGATAACGCTGTGACATAATATAGGGCGCAGGTTCGGTCGCTGACAGGGCCTTACTCGATATCTGATTGTATTTAATTAAATATCTATTATACAATATTGTATTTCTAATTAATTTACATTTATACAGAATTATGTACGCGGACAGGACCAAGTGATCGGTGTTTTGCTCTAACAAAATCTATATGTAATATGTTTTTAATAATTTTGTTGATGTAATTTTATTGAATCGATACAGCTGTACGTTATTATTATTTTCATTTTATAAATATAAATTGTAATTGTAAAATGAAATATAACATTGATTATAAATTATTGTCAGTTGTTATTTATATCTGTACATTATTTATATTATTAACCTGGTCTTAACACGAAGTAATTTTAATACTCCAGTCAGCTCGTGACCACGGCTAGTGCAACCTATCCGAAACGTCGAGAGAGGTAAATACCTTTATTTGCCATACAATTGGTTCGTGTTAAGACCCGGTTAATAATATAAATAATGTATATTAAATACGAAAATAAAAAAAAAAGACTGTACAGTCTACGGTATTGTGTGGCGACTGCTTCTTCAGTCTTGCTGCAGTGAAGTGCAGCTAAAGTACAGATTCATTTCTGTGACATATGTTAGTGAAATAATCATAATTACAATCTCAGGACAATTCACACAGCTCCATCTAATCCCAAGTTAAGCTAGCTAAAGCTTGTGTTATGGGTACTAAATAACTGATACAAATACATTTTTTTTAAATACATACATATTACACCCAGATTGATACAAACAATCGTACTCATGAATACAAATGTTTGTGCCATGCGAGGAATCGAACCCGCGATCTTTAGAAGGCGATTTGTTAAACCACAACCAAGGCCGACAATCAGGTGAGCCGCAAGTTCGTTTGTTGCTATAAAAAAAACTAATATTTTGTGGATTAGGTATTACTGTAATAATAAAATTCCGATTATTATTCGATGTACTTACATCCAGTAAGTACATCGAATAATAATTGGAATTTTATCACCAATAGAGAAGGCCGAAACGCTTTCAGTAGCGGCGGTCAGGTTACTACACTGAATATATGTGGTCTCACACATGCTAATGGTAGTGGATTTAACAAAATAATATAAATATATCAAGTAAAGACATACTATCAGATGACAATCAGTTTGCAATACCAAGTTTGAATATCGTTGCTGATATATATATTTTTTTTATTTATTTAATTTAACTTTAATTCACACAATATAATATATAGTATAGTACATTTGGCGGACTTAACACCATGCGGCATTTTCTACCAGTCAACCATTGGTGGTGCAGAGAATAATAAGTAAATAAGTGTTCTTTATATGGAATTAACTAAGCAACTAAATAAGTGTGCTTTGAATTTCTATACTTATACGACTATAAATTTATTATGAATAATTTAATAATAATATTAATCTCAGGACAATTAACACAGCGCCATCTAGACCCAAGTTAAGCTAGTTAAAGATTGTGTTATGAGTACTAGATAGGTGATGCATATATATAGATATTTTTTTTGTAAATACATACATATTATACATAGAAAACACCCAGACCGATACAAACAATCATACTCATGAATACAAAGGTTAGTGCCGTGCGGGGAATCGAACCCGTGACCATCGGTCGTACAGCGGTGTGCTAGACCGCTAGACCACTGAGGTCGTCATTTATACTATTTCCATCAGAAACCCATAATTTTTTTTTCTATAATATAAAAAATATATATTTCAATGCACAGTGTCACACCGGCGACAGATCAAAACAATTTAAAATCTTGTTCTTTATCGCATTTATTTGTGATCGGCGTAATATCGTTGGTTAAATAGAAAAATGGCAGTATTCAAAAAGCACATTTTTGTCTTGTCTACGAGAGACAAGCATTTAAAGTTTTTAAATTTATTTAAATTATTTTATTGTGGTTAATTTAATTGAATTATATGAATGGAAGCAATACTAGCTTCTAATTTTAAAAATGTAATTTTTCTATTAAATCGACGATATGTTTTTCTCTTCCATTCATCCCTGTTCGCAGTCATCTCGTTATTTACTCCCTTTCTTGCCATATCATCTTTCACATAGACAAGATAAAATAAAACACCAAAATACAATATGATTATAATTTATTAATTAATAGTTTACAAAGACATTATCGTACAAATGATAAGTTTCAGGATCAGCAATTATGTAGTACAAATATTTATTAAACGTTTTGTTCATTATAAAAAACATTATAAGAGATACGCTTCCCGCGCTGCAAGTGTTGCGCCGTTACATTCAAATAATCGCTTATATACAAGATATCTGTTACGCACCAGTACATACTATAAATGTATTTTCATGTAAAATAGTCAAAAACTCGAGGATTCCATTATACAAGTGGTTTTATGGACTGGCGGGATGTCTCATATTAAGCTTAATCCTAACGTTACTTACAATAACTTAACTAGTTATAGGCCAGACTCCGTGCGATATACGAATTGAGCAACGTACGGGGCGCAAACGATGCGTGTACAGACACGTAATACATACATATGTATATATTGAATCAAAACCACTTTTATTTGTCAATTTATGAAGACATAGCTTAGCAGTTATTGAATATATCTATTATGTTTGACTAAATGTAGATATGATGCAATATATGATAATGTAATACCGCCCTAAGGTGTGAGTGCACGCTGTACTCCGCTAGCACGCGGTCTGGTATTGCGTCAATCCCTTTTAAACTTAATTACTGAATTTACTGATCTATATTTCAACTCTGTAGACTTCAGTCTAACGATGTTACCTTCCCACTAACCTACGAGACGGCGACAAGCGTTAAGTCCGTACAAATGTATAAAATCCATCGACTAGACACAATACCCAATAAATAGTCTCGAAATATGCAATAATGTCCCCCGATACTAATTAATTATCGTATATCTAAAAATAAATAATTTCAAGCACGAGCGACGGTCACGAAACATCAAAAAAAATTTTTGAAACAAGCAATAGTGACGGCAGATCTATCGGTAAAGTAAAATAATCTATGATTATAATAATATTAAAGTGAAGCGATATTTCATTTGATCACATTCGCGCAATCGCGCTTTTTAAACCCTTAACGTATTAAATGCAAATGCGGGCGTTGCGCCGCAGTTGACGCCTTCAGAGAAACAACATTTTTTTCTGCAGAATGTACATCGACAATGCTTCCGTGCATTGACTAACATTCCATTTTTCACATTATAAAATCCATTGGCAGCAGATTCTCGCCGGAATCAGCTGATTGGGTCGTTCGGACGCCGCCATCTTGTTTTACACGTAATGGCGGCAAAAGTTCAGAATGGCGCCAACTGTGGACGTTCACTCGCAGTCGTTCACATTTTTAATGGACGATTGATAAATTAAGTCCCACGCCAGCAGATTCCAAAACGTAAATTTTTAATTCTACTCGGATACGCTATGGAAGAGTATTGTGGAATAAAGAGATTCAGTCGAGCGGGCCAGGTTCCGATTAGTGGTAATGGACGCTTCTATAATTTACCGTAACATGGTACGATAGTACAACGTTAACGTTACAATATAGATGTAAAATATATATACAACTATATTACAACGTTTTTAATTCATATACAAGCCGCAATACTAATCATGGCGTTATAAAAGAAACAATTTCATACAAAATCCTGTACTGATATAAAAAATATAGGTATATGTTAAACATCCAAATTTCACATCAATGACGCGTGTAATAAAGTCCTAAATGTAAGACGTTTGAGTTGTAACTTGTTACTCTTTATAATTAAAGCTACACCTAGACGATGCAGTTTGTAAAAACTACAATATCAGAACTTAGACCGTAAATTTTGATAAAGTATGATTCGCAAGAACCCGCTTTATATTATACATTTGATACATAGTGATACATATAGTTTGAAACAGCAAATGTCAAGTTCTTACCTAATCGCAAAACTATCATTTTCAAACTGTTTCCAACGCCAACTGAAGTGGACTTGAAATTTGACGTTCATTAGCGGCTAAAATGTCCTCTACATGAATAAATGATTTTTGATTCTGATCTAGAACTGCATTACAAAAATCTGATTAATGAACTTGTAAACATCATTACTATCGTACGGTAAATTGTAAAATTGGTCTCGTGGCGTGGTGGTACCACGATGCCCGACTGTGGACCTCGAGGAGTCTCCAGGATGCTAGCTTAATACTCCCAGTGCGTGGCGGAGCTGAGGTCGGTTCCGACGAGGCGGAAGTTCCCGTTCTTGGCCGCGGCGAGGTACTCGCGGCCGGCGGCGGCGCGGATGGCGAGGCGCGTGGGCTCGCGGAGCTCCAGGTGGAAGCCCTGAGGGGAGTCCGAGTCGCACGTCACGCTCTCGCTGTCCGCGTGCCAGTATTTGCCGTTTTGTCCTGAAGACAGTGTCATTGTCAGTAAATAGTTTGTTTGTAATATAAAATTGGAGTGTCTGTTTGTAATTTTGAAATAAGCGTTTTTTACTACGTCGTCTAGTACCCTTAAACAAATTCTGCTTAGCTTGGAACTAGAGGGCGCTGTATGAATAGAACTGAGATATAATATGAATACGAGCTGAGTTTCTTGTTAGTTCTTAGTTCGAAAGCACTCCGAGCTGACGATACTCTAGCTTTGACATATCATAAGTGTAATTAAGATTATATATAATATACTAGCT
Source organism: Achroia grisella (assembly GCF_030625045.1). Classification (NCBI taxonomy): domain Eukaryota; kingdom Metazoa; phylum Arthropoda; class Insecta; order Lepidoptera; family Pyralidae; genus Achroia; species Achroia grisella. Next base: position 756,613 of record NW_026713018.1, on the reverse strand, counting down.
GATACCGCGAACTCCATTCCGGCTCAGAATTAAAGGAATTTTGAAGTTTATTACGCAATAAACATCTGAAGGCATCTGTTTGGCAGATATCAGCCGTTTGTATGAGAAAATAGTCATTTTTACTATTTTACATGCAATTTCTTCATATTTTATCGCCTTTTAAACCTTTCCTGGACTTCCACGAATATTTCAAGACTAAAATAAGCCAAATCGGTTCAACCGTTCTCGAGTTTTGGCGAGACTAACTAACAGCAACTCATTTTTTATACATATAGATTTTATATGAATACGAGCTGAGTTTCTTGTCAGTTCTGCTTAACTCACAACGAACTGACGATAGTCTAATCACTATATTTGTCATATAATAAGAGTCTGGAATAGACCTACATGAATAAACATAACTTTTAATTGGGTTTATGAAAATAGCTTATTAAAAAAAATAATTACCTTTGAAGTAAACGGCTCCCTTGGGCCCGCGGATGACCTGTATTGTCTCGTAGTTGGCCTTATTACATTCTAGTTTCACGCCCTTGGGGCCCACGAAGCCTTGTTCAGACTTCAGCACCAAAATGGGCCTGGAAACAAATATTATCACAGATTTTTTTTTACAAGAACTTTAGAAGAAAGAAAAAAAGAAAATCATTTATTGTCAACCATTATTAACAAATACAAACTATATATATACACATACAAGTATGTACACATATAATATACAATCTTTCACCTCTTCGCTGATTCAATCATATGATTATATGTCCAATTTACATAACATCCTTTCAAAAGGGTATTTACCCTATGTGTCATTCTGAGGTATAATCTATATTACAGTAAAGTTTCATAAAAATTAGTTCAGTAGTTTTTGCGTGAAAGAGCAACAAACATCCGTACTCACAAACTTTTACGTATATAATATTAGTAAGATATATAATAGAATAAGAATCGCTAAATAATTGTTCATGAAGTAAATTTTCAAAATATAATGAAAAATTATAATTTCTTTTTAGTGATTTCTTCCTAACACCTATAATTTAAGTTTTTTAAGTGAACAATTAATTTTTTTAATAAATTAGGTATGTTACACAAAGAAGGGGGGGGGGGAGAAAAAGTAAAATAAGAATAATAAATAATATAAGAATTTTAGAAAGGCTACGGTGGGGTTTCCCTAAGGTTGTGAAACCCTGCTATATAGTAACCGAGAATAGAACCCACCTGTTGATAAGATAGAAGTAGTACTTGCAGTTGTCATCGATAGCATCCACGTTGGCGTACAGATGTCCCGAGCGCTTGGTGTTCAAATATTTACCGTTGTTGGCTCTGAAGGCCACCGCGCCATCGCCCTGCCATTCCAGCTCGAACAGGGCATTCGATGACCTGTAGATTATAATAAACAAATAAATAAAAAACCCCTGGACAGTTAAATAAACCTTGACAATTAACACAGCGCCATGTAGTCCCACGGTAAACAGAGCTTGTGTTATGGGTACTAGACAACTGATATTAATAAATAAATAATCCTGGACAATTAACACAGCGCCATCTAGTCCCACGGTAAGCAGAGCTTGTGTTATGGGTACTAGACAACTGATATAAATAAATAAATAACCCTGGACAATTAACACAGCGCCATCTAGTCCCACGGTAAACAGAACTTGTGTTATGGATACTAGAGAACTGATAGTAATAAATAAATAATCCTGGACAATTAACACAGTGCTATCTAGTCCCACGCCCACCTTGTCAAGGGGAAGGGGAGATGTCAGATCGACCTCCACGCGGTTCCCCCTGATAACCATCGTGATACATTCCCGGTGAATTTGTCGCGTTGGGCTAACTGATCTGACTTCATGCTCCACTGGTGCCCCGCCAGCGTAAACCGATAGCGCAGGCGGGTGCACCATTCCATTATCATCCTTTAAAAAAAAAAATCTAGTCCCACGGTAAGCAGAGCTTGTGTTATGGGTACTAGACAACTGATATATAATTATAAACAAATAAATAACCCCTGGACAATTAACACAGCGCCACACAGGCACCCCATACAGGGGCGATCTACCTAAGGGCTTTTTGGGCTGCAGCCCAGGGCCCCGAGGATACAAAGGGCCCCCAGTCCCCACTGAAACGATATTTAGAATATAAAAAATGTATCATAAGGTTGGCAACCCTGATATCAATCAACATGCAAGTCTGCGTCTATGGAAAGGAACGGGGAATTTCTAGTCGCTTGTTTTTGGTCGGTGTATTTTTTAGTTGAGTAATTAGGTTGGCTCCGAAATAGATTTAGACCAGGGTCCCACAAATTCATGATCCGCTCCTTGTCATTTAGTCCCACGGTAAGCAGAGCTTGGGTTATGGGAACTAAACAACTGATACGATACTTAGATATATATTTTTGAAAATACATAGAAAACACCCAGACCGATACAAACAATCATACTCGTGAATACAAATGTTTGCACAGTGTACTGAAGCGAAGCTGTGTGCTAAACTACTAGACTACAGAGGCCGTCAACAATATTATATCACCTGCTTGAAACTATTTTTGTATGTGCAATACAAACCGTTTACATTTTAGTTTATTTTTTACATACATTTTTAGTTTGACCTACACGTTCCCCCTGGAAAGCATCGTGATAAATTCCCTGTGAAATAGTCATATTGGGCTAACTGATCTGACCTCATGCTCATCTTATCATCCTCCTGGTGCTCCGCCAGCGTAAACCGTTAGCACAGGCGGGTGTACCATCGCCGTCGGAGTCGGTGGACTGTTCCGATCCCGCGACTCCGTCATATGACATTGGACGAGGGACATCTTGGAGTTTTTATTGAGTACGAGTCTCACAGTACCGGCTTGCCTCCCCGGTTGGTCTCCATGAGGGATTTTCTTCAAGTAAAAAAGGCAGGTGTACCATGTTTTTATCATCCAAAAAAGGATTAACTTACATATGAATGTGAATGGAAGCGAAGCCGGGGCGAGTAGCTAGTATAATAATATATAGTAAACCAATAACATGATTACATACTCTTAGAAAGTATTACATATGAATGTGGATGGTTATAAGGGCAGAGGAAGACCGAAAAAGAGATGGATGGACTGTGTGAAAGATGATATGGTCAGAAAGGGAGTAAATAACGAGATGACTGCGAACAGAGATGAATGGAAGCGAAAAACATATTACGCCGACCCCAAATAAATGGGATAAGGAAGAAGCAGGTGATCAAAGAGGACTAACTTGTTGTCACCGCTGGCCTGGATGCCGCCGCCCGTCTCCAAGGTCCAGTAGCGGTCCTGCATGGTGCGGATGTACCAGCGACGGGTCGCCCAGTCGAACTCCAGCTGGAAGGTCTCGTGGGAGGAGATCTCGTCTTGGTTGGCGGTCACGTCTACACCTGGAAATAATCACAATATCATTTTTAAAAAGGTTTTAAAAACAGAATTACAGAATTTTAAAATCTCAATAAGTGTATGTTTTTTACGTGAACATTTCTAGAAAATTTATCAAAATAAATTCAAATTCAAATTCAAAATATCTTTATTCATGTAGGTCTATTACAGACTTATGATATGTCAAAACGGTAGATTTGATAGATAAATTTCGATTCTAAATTCAAAATATCTTTATTCATGTAGGTCTATTACAGACTCTTATGATATGTCAAATCTACAGTCAGTTCGGAATGATTTCGAGATGAGAAGAACTGACAAGAAACTCAGCTCGTATTCTTTTCAAATAAATGTTGTACATGATTACAATTATCATTTGTATTACAATCCGATGGACTTGGGTTCGATTCTTCACGCGGTACAGACATTTGTATTCATGAGTGTGATTGTTTTCGGCTGGGTTGTGTCTATGTATTATGTATGTATTTACATAAAAAAATCTCAAGGATTTCTACCAGTTGTCTAGTATCCAGAACACAAGCTCATCTTAGCTCGGGACTAGATGGCGCTGTGTGAATTATCCTGAGATATTATTATAGTACATCGTCTCTTAATGCATTGCTTTGAGATTTTGCTACTTAAGTATATATTAATCTTGTAATAAAACGGCCATCGTGGACGTGTGCACAACCTGGGAACGAACTCATTAATAACAAGTGCAGACACCGTGACACCAACTTTTTCACATATCTCATACAAACTACCTATTATAACTATACTAGTTGACCCTCGCAGCTTCGGCTGCATCACTTCTTTACGCTACGCTTAGATTTATATAAATTTCTTCGACGACCTCGCTGGTCTAGCGGTCTAGCACACCGCTTTACAACCGATGGTCGCGGGTTCGATTCCTTGCACGTTTGTATTCATGAGTATGATTGTTTGTATCGGTCTGAGTGTTTTCTATGTATGTATTTACAAAAAAATATATCTATGTATATGTATCAGTTATCTAGTACCCATAACACAAGCTTTAGCTAGCTTAACTTGGGTCTAGATGGCGCTGTGTGATATGTCCTAAGATTATTATTGTTATTAAATTTCGCAATAGATTTCGATATGTTTAGATACATGTTATTTCTAACAGCATCTAAGGACGTGTAGGAATGTTCCCACTTCCAATATAACAGATTCTGGCGTGTAGATAATTGCAACAGGCGCGTCACGGCGACGGTAACGGCAAAAACGGCAGAACGTGTACAGACGGACGGACGGACCATCGCGCCGCGCAATGGACCGTAATGTACAATTGTGGATTGATACAATCTAATTTATAATTACTGTTCACAACACATGCAAATAATTATATAAAACACGATTCATAAGTATGTGCTACTAGATGATCAAATTCAAATTCAAATTCAAATTCAAAATATCTTTATTCATGTAGGTCTATTACAGACTCTTATGATATGTCAAATCTACCGTCAGTTCGGAATGATATCGAGATGAGAAGAACTGACAAGAAACTCAGCTCGTAATTTTTTTCAAATAATAGTGGAACATGTTTATGATAAATACAGTTATTAAAATTCAAATTTGGGAGAATAGAGTGACCACCAGCATATGCTATCGCAAAGAACAAAAAATTTAATCAGTGTTCACAACCTGAACAGACCAGTTCCCACAAGCAGCACCCGTTCACGAGTATGACGAGATCTATAATTTAGATGATATATTTAATAATAATCTATACATATAAATAAAATTGGAGCGTCTGTTTGTAATATTGAAATAACCGTTTATACTACATTCATATGAATATAAATACGGTACATACACCGAAATAACATTTTTAACAATTTTTGTCTGTCTGTCTGTTTGTTCCGGCTAATCTCTGAAATGGCTGGACCGATTTTGACGGGACTTTTTTTCGGTACTTACACCGAAATAACATTTTTTACAATTTTTGTCTGTCTGTTTGTTTCGGCTAATCTCTGAAATGGCTGGACCGATTTTGACGGGACTTTTTTTGGCAGGTAGCTGATGTAATAAGGAGTAACTTAGTCTACTTTTATTTTAGAAAAAATAAAGTTAAATTCCACGCGGACGAAGTCGCGAGCTAGTCGTTGATAAAAAATATAAGTTTATTTTATAACGTAAATACAAAAATACATACATATACTTTTATAATACATTTAGCGTGTAAGATGGGGCTATTATTTATGTAATGTGTTCCATGTATTGTGGCAGCAGCAGGAAAGGAGATGAAATGATGAGTCCACATTATGGCTATGTACATATTTATAATATCAAGTATGTACAATTAGTATATGTACAAGAACGCAATTCGGTCTCGAATTTTTTTTTTTTCGGACTACTCTAATGCTGTTGGCCGTAGCTGGCCTTTACAGCTTCACCGGACGTTATGGGGCGAGTGCAGATGGCACTCCAAACCCGCGGAAGGACTTATGGAGCGGCTGAAGGCCAACTCCCGCCCGACGGATACGACTTTAGTCTGAGGGCACCACTAGGGGTTCGAACCTCGGCTCAGGCCGTCGTAATTTCGATCCCCGTTTGAATTGGACGGGGGATCGATCGGAGGGGGTCGGTCTCGAATGATAGACTTGTTATTTTATTGCTCTGTCGTAGCTAGGCAACGGTGTTGCTGCGCGACAATAGTAAATTCGCCACATATATTTTTATAAACGAATATATAACTACAATTATTGCATGTGATCATTTATGTTGGCATATGGCAATGAATACTAATAGTTAGTAATTTCTTTACATCCATTGTTCAAAGTACAATTACGACGACCTCGGTGGTCCAGCGGTCTAGCACACCGCTTTACGACCGATGGTCGCGGGTTCGATTCCTCGCACGGCACAAACATTTGTATTCATGAGTATGATTGTTTGTATGGGTCTGGGTGTTTTCTATGTATAATATGTATGTATTTACAAAAAAAAATACCTATGTACTTGTATCAGTTATCTAGTACCCGTAACACAAGCTTTAGCTAGCTTAACTTGGGTCTAGATGGCGCTGTGTGAATTGTCCTAAGATTATTATTATTCTTTATTTTTTCTCAGCTATTGCTGGTTTTCTCCACACTTACGGGCCGAAACCAAGTAAGTGCAGAGTGTGTGTATGTGTGTGTGCGCGTGTGTGTATGTGTGAGTGTGTGTGTACTTATTGTGTGCCTGGTGTGACTGGTGTTATATCATTTTCATCGATTTCGAGAAATTTTCGGACTGTACGACAAGTATTTAAGATGGCAGCTTTTTGAAGGGTGATGTAAAGTGTTTTTTGTATATCTAATTGTTTCAGGCTATGATGTAGGTGTTTGGGTATTATTATTATTATTATTATTACAAAGTCTTGCCAAAAATAGATTGGCCATTACTGAGGGGAGACTTTGATGGTTTAAAGAAGGGGATCTATTCGTTCTACACTAGCTGACTTGCGTAATTTCGTCTGCTATTCATTTCTCCACCTTTTGCAATATTTTTCATTGCAGCTTCGCTTCTATTGGTCGTAGCGTAATGTTATATAGCTTAAAGCCTTCCTCGATAAATGGACTATCCAACATAAAAATTTTTCAATTCGAACCAGTAGTTCCTGAGATTAGCGCGTTCAAACAAACTCTTCGGTTATAATATAACTAGCTATTCGCCCCGGCTTCGCCCGGGTGTACATGTATTACACAAATAAACCTTCCTCTTAGCAAGTAGCTAGTAACAAATATATACACACATTACCATGTATTTTTTTTTGTGAAATAAAATGGAATGTTGCACCCGCCTGCGCTAACGGTTTACGCTGGCGGGGCACCAGTGGAGGATGATAAGATGAACATGAGGTCAGGTCAGTTAGCACATCGTGACAAATTCACTAAGAATTCATCACGACGGTTTCCAGGGAAAACCGCGTGGTGGTCAACCTGACATGGTACATTGCTGGCAATAAGATCAGTCCACATTACTATCAATCATCTTTCCCCCAATACATAAGTCAATTACTCAGAAAATTATGAACACTTCATTACATAGTATAAAACAAAGTCGCTGTCGCTGTCTGTCCGTCCCTACTCCCTATGTATGCTTAAATCATTAAAACTGCGCAACGGATTTTGAAGCGGTTTTTTTAATAGATAGTGTGGTTCAAGAGGAAGGTTAATATGTATAATACATGTGCGAAGATGGGTTGGGTGGTTAGTTATAATTAAAAATGTAAATATTTTGCTGTGATCAAAAACCATGACCAACAGATGATGACTCGCGCCATACTTATGTATCAAACCGTATTTTTCTGTAAACGTTTACAAAAATATTTTAGCCTGCAACTGGCTGGTTAATTGTCTAATAAAATTTCATTATTGGCGGCGCACGAGACGTAACTCAGGCATCCGTGCAGTAGAAACGTTAGAAAGCACGATCAACAATAGCACGCGTTTTTTGTACGGAATAACTGCGCGCGCGCCGCCACTCGATAGCTAGAGATGTGACATGCTAACTCGTAATAAACTTGAGTCGAGTTAAATCGAGTTGAAATTCAGGTAACTCGAGTTAACTCGGGTTAACTCGAATAGAATAGACAATCGTTTAATTAAATAAACTTCATTTAAGCACTTTAACATTTTTTTTAATCTACCGCTCATTCGGAAAGCTGTCTCTTCACAAGAAGAACGAGCAAGAAACTTATGTATTGCTCTTTTAAATAATCGTTGTAGTTTAGCTAGAAGAAACAGTTTCTAATTTTTCGAACTATTATAATGTTGGCTGTAATTGGCCTTGACAACTTCACCGAAACATGAGGGAGTGGTAATGACACTCCAAACCCGCGGAAGGACTTATGGAGCGCATACATGGCTGCTCAACTCCTCCTATTTGAATGCCTTAAAACTCGAGTTACTATATCGATTTAACTCGAGTTAGTTAATCGAGTTAACCCATCTCTACTCGATACGAATACGGCGCCGCACTCGTCAACCAACTACGTCTCGTCCACACTGCGCACTAAATTTTAGAGATTCCACTTTTTAGACAATCGAATTAGAATACTTTCTGTACTATATTTTAATTAAAACACTATATGTTCGGGTTACGAACACTGATTATACTATTTGCTTTTGACAAAATTGCAATAGCACATGCTGGTGGTCACTCTATTCTCATATAAATAAATAAGATAAATCTGTACTATTGTAATATTTGAAAACAACACGAGCTGAGTTTCTTGTAAGTAGATTTGACATATCATAAGAGTCTGTAATAGACTTACATGAATAAAGATATTTTGAATTTGGTTTTTAGATACAATTGTCCAAAAGAACTTTATGTGATTGATTGTATAAATACTTTTTTAACGTCTACTGCCGATAAAACATTATATGTGATTGATAGAACATAACTCATTAAATTGTTGCAGGTTTTTTTAATAGAAGATAATGGAATGGTGCACTCAACTACGCTAATGGTATACGCTGGCGAAGCACCAGTGGAAGATAAGATGAGTATGAGTTCAGGTCAGTTAGCCCATGTTGACACGTTCACCAGGAATTTAACATGATGTTTTCCAGGAAGAACTGCGGTGAGCGGTCAACCTGATATGGTACAATTCAAATTCAAATTCAAATTCAAAAATCATTTATTCATGTAGGACATTTTAGCCGCTTATGAACGTCAAATTTTTACATTCTAATTTTATTTTTTTTCCCTACCGTCCAGTTCGGTATATAGATCCAATTGAGAAGAACTGGCAAGAAACTCAATTGAAAATGCTAGCAATGATGAGGTGATGAATATGAATCCACATTACCAACAATCCCTTTCGCATCCGACGATCGCGGGTTATTTTCGCAACTTTGCGAATTGTTTCGTTTGAAAGATGTGTAATTACAATATAATAATAATATCTCAGGACAATTCACACAGCGCCATCTAGTCCCAAGCTAAGCAGAGCTTGTGTTATGATATATTATACATAGAAAACACCCAGACCGATACAAACAATGATACTCATGAATACAAATGTTTGTACCGTGCGAGGAATCGAACGCACGACCATCGGATAGAAAATCGGTGTGCTAAACCACTAGACCACCGAGGCAATTACAAGATAGGAGGGAAAGGGGATTGTTAGTAATGTGGATTGATGATCTTATTGCTAGCAAAATACCATGTCAGATTGAACTTAAGACTAATATCTATAAAGATCTATAATAAAAGATCTGCTTCTGAAAACTAAATCTAACGATATATCATCATTACCCCATTGCTAGCAATGTACCATGTCAGGTCGACCACCACGCGGTTTTCCCTGGAAACCATCGTGATAAATTCCTAGTGAATTTGTCACGATGTGCTAACTGACCTGACCTCATGCTCATCTTATCGTCGTTCACTGGTGCCCCGCCAGCGTAAACCGTTAGCGCAGGCGGGTGCACCATTCCATTATCATCCATTAAATATATATGTATTATACATATAATCTTCCTCTTGAATCACTCTATCTATGCCTAAAAACTGCATTAAAATTCGTTGCGTAGTTTAAAAGATCTAAGCGATCAGACACCGGAAGCGTGCGTGTGTCATCTTCCACTAGTGCCCTGTTCTTTAAGGCATGATAATAGTGCACTCATCAGCGCCAGAAGATGATGAGTATGAGCTCAGGTCAGTTAGCCCATTGTGGCAAATTCACTAAGAATTTAACATGATAGTTATGGTAATATGGTCTACATACAGCAATTTTAGACGAGTTGCGGCCAATTTAACCAGAGACCGTTATATGTACAGTGGTGGAACGTTTACAATAATTTAACATTTCATTCTCATTATACATACAATACTCACGCCGGGGGAACAATTAAAATTGTTAATTTTCACCAAAACGTTCCACTACATTGTAATGGAGCGCTAGAAGATTCTCTAAACTGTCTACTGTGGACAGACGCTCGTGTAAAAAATATATAAGAGCAAAATTTTATAATTTAACTCGGCTTGTGTACATTGAACTCGTTTGTTAGCGTCTGGAGTTTAGTTATAGGTTCTTTTATTAACTGCAATGGTAGATATTTTTATAAATTTCTACCATTATATGTTGTATAGATGAATATAATACAACATAACAATATTATCAACCTAAAAGTGAAAACCTTAAGAAATTATAATATATATAATAATAATCTCAGGATAATTCACACAGCGCCATCTAGACCCAAGTTAAGCTAGCTAAAGCTTGTGTTATGGGTACTAGATAACTGATACTGATATACAAAAAAAAATATCTATGTATATATAGTTTTTTTTATGTAAATACATACATAATATACATATAAAACACCCAGAGCGATACAAACAATCAAACTCATGAATACAAATGTTTGTGCTGTACGAGGAATCGAACCCGCGACCATCGGTCGTAAAGCGGTGTGCTAGACCGCTAGACCACCGAGGTCGTCAAATAATCGTATAATATAATAACTAAAATAGTTGTTTACTTTTGTTTGTTTTGAATTAAACTTTTATTAATGGCTATAATAATTGTTCTTAACAATATTTTTCTCTAATAAATAATTCGGTAATCTTGCCAGAACTATGACTTTTAAGTTAATTACAAAAACATTATTATCATTTATAAACTCTTCAATTTTATAATAAGCTTTTTTACAAAGAAAGTGTTTTATACAGTGGACCCCCGGTAGTCCGACAATCATTTTGCAGGGCAGTGTCGGACTATCGAATTTGTTGGATTATAGAGTACTGCCTAAGACCCCTTATTGTCCGAATTTTTTTACAAAAGAGTACCTTGTAATCCGACAAATTATAGATCCAATGATGATTCTTTATATTATATACATATACAGTGGACCCCCGGTTATCCGACAAACGTTTTGCAGGGCAGTGTCGGACCATCGTATTTGTCGGATTATAGAGTGCTGCTTAAGGGTCTTCTGCTTATAGTCCGGAATTTTTTACAAAAGAGTATCTTGTAATCCGACAAATTACAGATCCAGTGATAAGATTCTATGTTATATATGTATGTATGTATATGCACTCTGAAGTATATTGTCAAAGTAATATTCAATAACAAATAATAGACAATGTCGGATTACAAGGGGGGCCGGATTAGACAGGGGCCGGATTACCGCGGGTCCACTGTATTTTCAATTGAGTTTCTTGCCAGTTCTTCTCAACTGGATCTATATACCTACTGAACTAGACGGCAGGGAAAGAATTATATAATAAAAAAAATTGAAGTTCATAAGCAGCTACAAGATTTAAAAAAAAATTACTTTTAGAACAGATTTGCAGTTTGTAAATACCTTACGCATATTTAAATCAAAACCGACCTATAGAATATTATTTAGTTGGTGTCTGCGAGATTTCGAATTGCCTGCAATCCGCGTGACGTCACGATCGCGGAATTGAACCCAAACACATCAGGAGATGATCACGACTCACGACGCCCGTACTTTATGGCTTTGGAATCGTCACGATCGGCCCTACTCTTAATAGAAATAGAAATAATCTTTATTCAAATAAACTCAATATATAGCAATTTTGAATAGTCATATTTTTTATTCTACCACTCATTCCGATACGCGTTGCTGTGGCTAAGGTTCTTGAATAAAATAATATTGCGACTATAAATTGAGATGTAAGCTATCCTATGTTTCAAGTTGGATCAAATCGCAGTCGAAAATTCACCAATAACGAAGGTCGTACGCTTCCAGTAGCGGTGGTCAGTATTGAAACAGCACTGAAAACTTACACATGTAGGTAAGAAACAAAAGAAAGAAAGAAAATCATTTATTGACAACCATTCTTGATATGAACACTTACACATTTTGACATTGGTACATTAACATATATATAGGTATGCACATATACACACACTCATACATATACATACGTAGAACAATTAGCAAAAAAACATCTATAATATTTATATACAATGGTTGGGAATATGGCTTACACTCAGCATTTGACACAGCTACCAGCATCAGCACCAGCACCAGCACCATGACAGCTAACTGTCACGGCGCTGGTATTCTGTGCCTGCCATTTAGTACCTTCAGTATATACGAATGAATTCTCTGCAAGTACGAAGGTATGTATAGGAATTAGCAAATCATTTATTCAAATAAACTAGTGATGGTTGCCTAGGCAAATGTCGCTAGGCGCGAGAGCGAAAGAGGTCAAGTGGGGTCGGACAGAGCCCTACACAATACGTTCACACTGACCTATTATTCAAGTACAGTCAAGCAAGCTAAGTAGACACCAAAAGACACCTGAGGCATCGTTACAGAGATTAATGAAGTCTTAAATTGAGCAGAATTACTACAACGACCTTTTTTTTAAATTACTTTATGCATGAATTGAAGAACAGTATAATCTAAATATATATAACTTAAAGGTGACTGACGTAGTGATCTATCAACGCACAGCCCAAACCACTGAACGGATCGGGCTGAAATTTGGCATGCAGGTAGATGTTATGACGTAGGCATCCGCTAAGAAAGGATTTTCATAAATTCCACCCCTAAATTAACGCTAGCGAAGCCGCGAGCAAAAGCTAGTATATATATATATATATATATATATATATATAGATTGGAAGATACAAATTCAAAAATCATATCTGTTAATACTGAAAAAATAAAAAAAAATATTTTGGGGTGGATTACAACATTTAGTGAAAAATAGATGTTGGCCGATTCTCAGACAGACCAGTTAAGCATTGGAAAAACTGTAACAGAGTTTTATATATAAGATATTTTCCAACCGGAAAAAGCTAGTTTATTTAAAATGTATATATATATAGGTGTCTATGTCTAACATTAAATGAAAATCCCGTGCATGAACAACGATTGCCATGCACGCTCGTCATTCAAGTAACCGTTTAGTAAGTGCTTTGCTCAGTTAACAGATGTTTTGAATTTATTTAAGTAATATCTGTGTATCCTTTGGTATATTGTAATCTTTTACAAGATTGACAACATTGGCTCGTATGCAACAATATTGTTATTGGATTGCATTATTGGTATCGATCGATTTGTAATACAATGCTTCATCTTAAACAATAGAGGTGAACGACCGCTGATGTGCTGAGTGCGTACTATGGTGGGAGCGCCTTCTGCGAAGGTGGGAACTTATATGCAAATAAGTGCATGCTGGCACTATATATATTCTTTATTTCATTTTTAAGTACAGTACTAAACTTAAACATATACAGAGTGAGCAAAGGTGGACTTATCTCTAAGAGAGATCTCTACCAGTCAACCCAACAATGTGGCATAGCTAGTAGTGAGTAGGTAACACATGTGCAATTAAAACTATTATGTTGAAATGTCCAAAAGTTGAGAAAAATAAAATATTTAAAATTCAACATATTAAATAAAGTTCGAATTATATTATAATTATAATAAAATATACAATAATAAATAAAATATACAATAATAAATAAAATAAACATTAATAAAAGTTATATATATATATATACATACATATACAATTACTATAGATATCTACATATATTACACAAAATACAAATAATAAAATACATGATGAAACACTATTGTGTTTTTATATTTGAGCCTAAATAAATTAGTGCTGGTTGGTAGTTTGTATTCACACGTTTCGACTTGTAAATGTAAACTTACAAGGATTGTTTAAAAGAGCAACACACAAGTTTCTTGCTTATTCTTCTTGTGATGAGACAGATTTCCGAATAAGCGGTAGATTTAAAAAAATGTTGACTATTCAAAAGTGCTTAAATTAAGTTTATTTGAATAAATGATTTTCTATTCTATTCTATTCTATGCATATTATTGTCGCGTTTTAAATTGCCTTCTCATGTCTCTGACTGAGCTCTACTTCCGATGGTAACAGGTTCTATTCCTCGCACGGTACAAACATCCTTACTAATATTATAAATGCCAAAGTAACTCTGTCTGTCTGTTTATCTCGCTTTCACGATACTACTGGACCGATTTGAATGATATTTGGTACACTTTAAACCCTGAGAAAGGACATAGGCTATTATTGAATGCGAAAAAGGGGTTGTAAGGGGTTGAAAGTGGGGATGAAAGATCGTCATTTTTGAAGTTAAAAGCTTGAAACTTATTTGTGAGGCTGTTGATTAAATATGAATAAATATGACATTCAAAATTTTACCCTTAAGGAGGTAAAATATCATATATGTTATAATTTAAAAATATATTATATAAATTGGACGATATATAATGATAAGTGTGATGCAGACGAAGTCGCGCGGGGCAGCTAGTATATATTTAAGTAAATATCTATTGTCCAGTATCCATAACACACGCTTCGCTTAGTGTGGCACTGGATGGCGAAGATTGTTCTAAGCTTTTATTATTACTAGTGGTCACCCAGTGGTCATATATAATTAGTACTCTATATATATATATATATAGTATAATTTTAAGATTTCTAATTTTGCGTATGTGTAATTTTCAAGTTCAATGAGTAATTTGTAGTTTGTAATTTTGTTATTGTCAAAATTATTTTTTGATTTTGTTAGTAGAGGACGGTTTTAAACTTATATGGTATTAATATTTTATTTTAATCGTTTTCTGAGAAAGGCTATAACAGAATAACAGAGAATCGCTGCCCTCTCTGAGTTGTAGACCGTTTTGTCTTGATTAATACTTTTAATTTTATTATAATCAGCAATAGTAACAATTTATTGTTTGAGTTAAATAAATCTGAATATTATTATTATATAGGATTGGAATTGTTAGCAACGTGGGGTTATCAACCCCATTGGTAGCAATGTACCATGTCAGGTTGACCTCCACGCGGTTCCACCGGCAAACTATCTTGATATATTCTAGGTGAATTTACCAGTGGGCTAACTGACCTAATCAGTTAGCCCACTATAACTCACGCTCGTCTTGTTATACTCTATTATTTCTTATTTATACTTTATTATTTCATTGAATTACTGCTAATCGGTGGTTTGTATTCACACACTTAAACTTAAATTGTAAGTAAGAATAAATTATTTAAAAGAGCAACACACAAGTTTCTTGGTTGTTCTTCTTGTGATGAGACAGCATTCCGAATGAGCGGTAGATTAAAAAAAAATGTTATGACTATTCAAAAGTGCTTCAATGTAAGTTTATTTGAATAAATGATTTCCTATTCTACTCCGCCAGCGTTTAAAAAAAATATTTAGGGGTGGACTACCCCTAACATTTAGGGGGATGAAAAATAGATGTTGGCCGATTCTCAGACCTACTTAATACGCTCACAAAATTTCATGAGAATCGGTCAAGCCGTTTCGGAAGAGAACGTAAACTGTGACACGAGAATTATATATATATATATATATATATATATATATATATAAAATTCTCGTGACACAGTAGTAGATAACTACTAACCTTGTTTAACGGACACATATTTCTCGTTCAGTGCGGCCACGAAGGCAGCCTGCGGGAGGCTGTCCTCCAGGGAGAACAGCTCGTCCCTGGTGACGGCTGTGGAGCGCGTCTTGAGGACGGCCTTGGAGCCGATGGGAGCCAGATAGGCTCCGGTACCGTCCCGGAGAGCTAGCGCTCCCGCGTGGTACTCCGCGCTGAAGAGGCACACGGGTGTGCAGGTGTCCAAGAGCTGGAACAAGGTCATATTACAGTTTATGTATTTTTTTATTAAGAGGTTTAGGCTAATGTCAGGTGCTTTAGACCTGTAGCAGTAGGTCCTGCATATATATATTGTGCTCGTCCTTTTTTCAGTTCACTGCCCAGGCCCGTCAGGGACAAGAATTGAAGGATATTCTTAGGAGCGATGGTTTTTATCTCAGGAAGAATTTATCCAAAGAATAGTTCGTGTTAGAGAGTAGCAAGAACAAACAGACAGTAATTTTTTTTATACAAGTACCGTATATGCTCATATCAAACCTCGGTGGTCTAGCGGTTTAGCATATCGCTTTACCATTTTACATTTTCGCTATCCGATGGTCGCAGGTTCGACTTGTATTTATGAGTATGATTGTTTGTATCTGTCTGGGTGTTTTCGATATATATTACGTATGTATTTACAAAATATATCTAAGTACTTCTATCAGTCGTTTAGTACCCATAACACAAGCTCTGCTTACCGTGGGTCTAGATGGCGCTGTGTTAATTGTCCAGGGCTATTTATTTTTATATGGCATTTAGTGAAATACTGTTAATTTTAAATTGCAAACAGGCATTTCAATTTTATTTATTATTATAGATAGTAACAAACAATGATTCTAAATCAAACTATTCTCATATATGCAAACAATATTCGAGATAACAACTGATGCTAGCGAGCCGCCGTCGCGCCGTCTGCTATTGTTTGTTTGTCTGTCTGCGTCAGTTCTATAGCGAATAGTGCATTGTTACCCCAGCAGTATTGTCGTTGATCACAATAGCGGTTATTTTGCTTCATTTCAGATGTAGGTTCGATTTTTGATGAGCCTTTTTAAGAAATAAACATTATAAAACTATATTGCCTAAATTCTACGTTAATTAAAAATTATCTAGTTAGTGTAGTGGTTCAGCTGTCTGTTCTGTCGGTCGCTGGTTTGTTCCCGTTTATGTTTGTAGAAACAGAAACAGAAATAATCTTTATTCAAACAAACTTAATATAAACACTTTTGAATAGTCAAGTTTTTTTATTCTATCGGAATGCAGATTCATCACAAGAAGAATGAGCAAGAAACTTGTGTGTTGCTCTTTTAAATAAATATCGATTTAGTTACATTTAATTAACAACAAGGATTAGGCATGCGACATTCAACATAGAAACCGCTACGCACTTAATCTCTGTTCAATCAGATAACATTGTCAGCGCTATGAATTTTAAGTTAGATATTTTCTACAAAAACATTATTATCATTTATAAATTCTTCATTTTTATAATAAGCTTTTTTACAAACAAAATATTTTATAACACATTTGAATTTTTTTCTAGGAACTTGTGTTCATGAGACTTCGTCACCTCGTCATATATTGCTATGTGTATATTTTCGTTTATTTTAAACTAACTACCCGCCCCGGCTTTTCTCGGATGTATATGTATTAAACATATACCATTATCTTAAATCATTTTATCAATTGCTAAAAATTGCATTAAAATGCGTTGTATTTAGAAGATATAAGTGACAAGACAGCGGCGGTGTACAACCCAACACTAAACTCTGGACTACTACAGCGTCCTCTGGTGTGAATAAATAAAACAACCAGCGATGTTGGATTGCTGAACTTAAAAAAAAAGGGCTTTATTTTTACAAAATGGCGTACATATATACACAGTAATACAACGAAACCATATCGACGTCTACTTTTAACACAGCGCCATCTAGTATGTAGCTCGAGTACTAAAGCTTCTATATAAAATAACAAACTTATACAGGCGGTAACTTGATTTTATAGTACGCACGTGACTTCGGCTTTTAAAAATGATATATCCGTCCTGGTTACATAATCTATTTTCAATTTAAATTTCATCACAATCCGTTCAGCCAGCAAGTCTCGAAAAGTGTTATCTTTTCTTCACAAACGTACGTAGTCGATTATGTGAAGATTCTCAAGTAAAAAAAAGGGGTATCACTTGCGCGTTGCCGACCCTTATAAAAACTTTTTTTTAATTTAGGGACTTCTGTACAATCTAAGTAATCCTAGGTCTTGCCATCATTTACCATCAGATGAGGTAAGATCAAGGGCAAACATATTATTAATAAAAAAAAAAGTACATGCCAGTCCCATTGTACTCTAAAACTGTACTCCATTACCTCACCAGTGAACAAATAGCCTTAAAAAACCTTAATATACCCTTCTTGAAAATATTTTAAACTCTCACCTTTCCGCCGGCGCTCAAGTACTTGTTATTGCACGTGTGTAAGGCGTACTTCCCGCCTTCATCAGCCCTGAACTCCAGGGTGAACAGCGTGTCCTCACCCCAGGGCACATTAGCGTCGACGTGTATCTCATCCAGGGTCTCGGAGAGATGGGCGAAGCGCTTGCGGCCGATGGAACGCAGGTTCATCTGGAAATGTGATGCTGTGTGAGATGATGCCAAAAGATGTAGTTATGAAGCGAGCTCATTAGCTCATTAGGTGTGATAGAGTTACATCCGATGGTCGCGGGTTCGATTCCTAGCCCACGTGGTGGTGAAGGGAATTAATAATGAGAAGTGAAAGCCTTACTTCCGATGGTCGCGGGTTCGATTCCTAGCTCGATGCAAACTTGTATTCATAAGTATTTGTTTGTATGGTCGGTGTTTTCTATGGACGATATTCAGGAGTATGATACTCAACTCTAATGACGAGAAGGGAAAAACCTTAGTTCCGATGGTCGCGGGTTCCATTCCTAGCCCGATGCAAAATTGTATTCATAATTATTTGTTTGTATGGTCGGTGTTTTCTATGGACGATATTCATGAGTATGATACTCAACTCTAATGATGAGAAGGGAAAAACCTTAGTTCCGATGGTCGCGGGTTCGATTCCTAGCTCGATGCAAACTTGTATTCATAAGTATTTGTTTGTATGGTCGGTGTTTTCTATGGACGATATTCAGGAGTATGATACTCAACTCTAATGACGAGTGAAAACCTTACTTCCGATGGTGATGAATTAGTGCTGGTTGGTAGTTTGTATTCACACGTTTCGAATTATAATGTGAACTTACAAGGATTGTTTAAAAGAGCGACACACAAGTTTCTTGCTTATCCTTATAGGTTTCCGAATAAGCGGTAGATTAAAAAAAAAAATGTTGACTATTCAAAAGTGCTTAAAATTAAGTTTATTTGAATAAATGATTTTCTATTCTATAACGGGTGAACCAATCATCGTAATCTTTATATTCAACTATCTGACCAGCGCAACTTCGTCTGCATTAGACTTACTTGACATTTATCATTATATTTCGCCAAATTTATGTAATATTTTTAAATTATAGCCTATGTGTTAGAAATAGAAATAATCTTTATTCAAATAAACTTAATATAAGCACTTTTAAAAACTCGATTTATATTATTTTGTTTAATTCCGCTACAATTAACATGTGTGGGACCCACATGATTAAAGATATTTTGAATTCTAATTGTTATATGTGGTTTTTTTAAATTATTTAAGACATTAGATACTACCAATATTATAAATTAAACAAAAGTTACTTATTAAAATTATATATTATTTTTATTTAATTAACTTTATAATAATCAAATAATTCCATATGTTGTTAAACAAGAAACAAACCAAACTGTACAAGTCCTTATTTGTATAATGTCTGTCTGTCTGGTGTCGTACGATTGTCTCATAAACTTTCCCATCATATCCGTAGTTGAACGTCGCTAAATACATACAACGTTTCCTCTACAATGCTGTTATTAGTTCCCACTGCAGTGGATGTTTAACTTTATAGGAAGGAAGATACGGCCTATTGAATTGACGGCTTCGGTGGTCTACCGGTTTAGCTTCACTTCCGATGGTCGCGGGTTCGATTCCTCGCATGGTACAAATATTTGTATTCATGAGCATGATTGTTTGTATCGGTCTCGGTGTTTCCAAAGTATAATATGCATGTATTTACAAAAAAAAAACACTATGTATTGTATAGAATAGAATAGTTTCCAACAAGTACTCATAATACAACCTTTAGCTAGCTTAACTTGGGACTAGATGGCGATGTGTGAATTATCATTATTATCTAAAGGCGACAGATGGTTACCTGCGGTCTAGCAGCCAGATGTACGTGCCACAGCTCCGCGTCCCCTGGCACCTTGGCAGTACAGCATAGCTTGTCGGAGCTGGAGCCGAGGTAGTAACCTCGCTCCACGTTGCGCAGCGCCCACCGGCCGCTGTTGTCATCAGACACACTGTGGAGGAAGCTATTCGTTACAGCAACATATTAAACTAACCTTAATATATACTAAGATTATAAAGCTGAAGAGTTTGTTTGTTTGAACGCGCTAATCTCAGGAACTACTAGTTCGAATTGAAAATTTATTTTTGTGTTGGATAGTCCATTTGTCGAGGAAGGCTTTAAGCTCTATAACATTACGATACGACCAATAGGAGCTGAGCTGCAATGAAAAATATTCTAAAGGTGGGGAAATGTGCCGACTGTGCTTCTGCCGGGGGTAAGTTGCCATCTCCTCTCCTTAAGAGGGGAGATGAGATTTTTTTTAAGTTTAAAAAATAATCATAATATGCCAGGACAATTCACACATCGCCATCTAGTCCCAAGCTAAGCAGAGCTTGTGTTATGGGTACTAGACAACTGATATAAATACATGGATACATTTTTTTTGTAAATAAATACATATAATAATAATACAACTACAGGTGTCATACCGAAACACATGCATCAGTCAATAAACACCCTGAACTTGCCCCCTAATATATACTGCCAACTACAGAAGGCTGTAGTTCTAAACACATGCCGCATTGTTAGAAAGTTTCTACAGACAGATTAGGCCTACATTTGTATTATGGTATATCCAACTGAAATAGAACATTGTTATGTACTTGGCTTAGGCCCGTACATACCAAGATTACCGGCGAAAGTCGAGAAAAAATAATATAACAAAAATAATAATAATAATATGATTTATTTATTTCTCCTCACAAACATGATGGCAACAATACATGTAGTATTCTTTATAGTAAAATACTTAAATTTATTATTTCAATCGATTTGCTGTGAGGAGCTGGTGTCTGAGATAGGCATAACCTGTAATACAGATCACTAGGCCCCCAACCGAAAATTGATATAAGTTAAACAAATTAAGATGGATGATACATAGAAAACACCCAGACCGATTCAAACAATCATACTCATGAATACAAATGTTTGTACCGTGCGAGGAATCGAACCCACGACCATCGGATAGTACTACTAGACAACCGAGGCTGTCGATTATGTAAATGAACTTGTGAACACTATCAAATGTTAACGTTTGATTTGATTTCCACTTAATCATTCCCAATAATGAGGTCATGTGAAAGCTTTAAAAAACATGCAGTCACTAGATTTTATTTCACACCTACATGACTAGGCGATAATGTATGAATTCACAACAGAATGTATCATATTTAATACTAGCTGTTCCCGCGACTTCTTCCGCGTGGATTTAACTTTATTTTTTTTTAAATAAAGATTTTTTTCTAAAATAAAAGTAGCCTAAGTTACTCCTTAGTACATTAGATACCTGGCAAATTTCACACCTACATGACTAGGCGATAATGTATGAATTTACAACAGAATGTGTCATATACTAGCTGTTCCCGCGACTTCTTCCGCGTGGATTTAACTTTATTTTTTTTTTAAATAAAATTTTTTTTCTAAAATGAAAGTAGCCTAAGTTACTCCTTAGTACATTGGATACCTGGCAAATTTCACACCTACATGACTAGGCGATAATGTATGAATTTACAACAGAATGTGTCATATACTAGCTGTTCCCGCGACTTCTTCCGCGTGGATTTAACTTTATTTTTTTTTAAATAAAATTTTTTTTCTAAAATGAAAGTAGCCTAAGTTACTCCTTAGTACATTGGATACCTGGCAAATTTCACACCTACATGACTAGGCGATAATGTATGAATTCACAACATAATGTATCATATTTAATACTAGCTGTTCCCGCGACTTCTTCCGCGTGGATTTAACTTTATTTTTTTTTAAATAAAAGATTTTTTTCTAAAATGAAAGTAGCCTAAGTTACTCCTTAGTACATTAGATACCTGGCAAATTTCACACCTACATGACTAGGCGATAATGTATGAATTCACAACAGAATGTATCATATTTAATACTAGCTGTTCCCGCGACTGCTTCCGCGTGGATTTAACTTTATTTTTTTTTAAATGAAAGATTTTTTCTAAAATGAAAGTAGCCTAAGTTACTCCTTAGTACATTAGATACCTGGCAAATTTCACACCTACATGACTAGGCGATGATGTATGAATTTACAACAGAATGTGTCATATACTAGCTGTTCCCGCGACTTCTTCCGCGTGGCATTTAACTTTATTTTTTTTTAAATGAAAGATTTTTTTCTAAAATAGAAGTAGCCTAAGTTACTCCTTAGTACATTAGATACCTGGCAAATTTCACACCTACATGACTAGGCGATAATGTATGAACTTACAACAGAATGTATCATATTTAATACTAGCTGTTCCCGCGATTTCTTCCGCGTGGATTTAACTTTTTTTTTTAAATAAAAGATTTTTTTCTAAAATAAAAGTAGCCTAAGTTACTTCTTAGTACATTCACATAAAAAGTCCCGTCAAAATTCAACGTCTGTCTGTCGGTCTGTTTGTTTCAGCTATATGTTCCATACATCCCGGGCGAAGTCGTGGCGAGCAGCTATTTAATAATAAGATATAACTCTGAACCTCAACCAAAATCGACTCGAAACTGAGGATCGAACCAAACGTATTACGAAAAAGATATAAAACGAACGACAAAAACATCTTGATCATCTATATTATTTCCGTTTTATTCAGTATTCCGGTAGCCAGGACCAATTTACTAAAATATTCACCTGTAACCCGTGCTTTAGAGATACTGAACAATATCAGAAATGATATTGATATTTTTGATTGTAGTCTGCCGAAGATCACAGAAGCCATTCAAAAGTATCTAGAATTTTTATAATGTTTATATTATGTAATAAAATATGTTATGTTATAAATTGATATATATATGAATGTATACTGTACTAAGTTGCGACACCGATTTGGATATACTGTAATGGTGTTGTAATATTGAAATGAATAAATAAATAAATAAATAAATAAATAAATATCTCATTTTGTGTCTTATTGTAAACTAGCTGTACCCGCGACTTCGTCCGCGTGGAATTTAACATTATTTTCTAAAATAAGAGTAGCCTAAGTTACTCCTTATTACATCAGCTATCTGCTAAAGAAAGTCCCGTAAAAATCGGTTCAGCCATTTCAGAGATTAGCCGGAACAAACAAACCGACAGACAGACAGACAAAAATGTTAAAAAAATGTTATTTTGGTGTACCGCATTTATATTCATATGCATGTAGTAGAAAACGGTTATTTCAATATTACAAACAGACACTTCAATTTTATTTATATGTATAGATGTATAGATATACAGACAAATAAAAATACATGTGTCTGTTTGTAATTTAAAATTAACATCTTTTCACTAAATGTATATGAATATGCATACATATACGTATACACCATCCAACTGTTTTAGGCATTGAAACGACAGAGAGATAGGTAATTTTTTAAATTAACTTTTGGATGTAAGGCGGTTCTTATAACAAAAAGAAAATAATAAAAAAAATTGACTGGATGTCTGTCGTTTCATTCTTCTTAAAAGTCTGAAACGGCTGTACTGAGATTGATAAGGAACACAGATAGCTAATGTACTAAAGTAGGCTATTATTATTTTAGAAATATTAATTTTAATATAATCTCTGAAACGGCTAGACCGATTTTGATAATGTAAGCAGATAGCTAAGGTAGGATATATTTATATTAGAAATCTTATTAATAGTAATTCCACCTGGACGAAGTAGCAGGATATTACTAGTAATATCTAAAATTGACAATTGTTTGACTGCACCGATTTTGATGGGACCCTAACTCGCAGATAGCTAATATAATAAGGAGTAACTTAGGCTAATTTATATATAGCTTTCTTTTATTTTAATAAAAAGAAAGTAAAATTCCACGCAGGCGAAGACGCAGTACCAGCTAGTGTTGTAAAATTTAAAATTCCTTCTTAGTGAATGTGAAATCTATGATAAATGGACAGTCAGATTCAAGACATCAAGCGGATTGTTCTTACGTCTTTATATTTTGTTTACGTCCGTGTTTAGGTTTTTTTATAATGTACTAGCTGTTCCCGCGACCACGTCCGCGTGGAATTTTTCTAAAATAAAAGTAGCCTAAGTTACTCATTATTACATTAGTTACCTGGCAAAAAAAGTCCCGTCAAAATCGGTGCCATTCCAGAGATTAGCCGGAACAAACAGACAGACAAAAATTGTAAAAAAATTTATTTTGGTATACGTACCGTATTTATATTCATATGCATGTAGTAAAAAATGGTTATTTTAATATTACAAACAGACGCTCCAATTTTATTTATATGTATCAGTTCCGTGCAGGAAGCCGAAGTAGACGCACGTGCACCTTATTTTTAATTGTTTAAGCGAAATTATTAAATTATCGGTATCTACCTACTTGGGTAAATGTGAAAATGAGTGAAAATAATGAAGACGATGAACCTAATATATTAAATAGTGATGACGATGCGAGTGATTCGGAAATTATTAAACAATGTGAACAGGAATTGAATGAGTTAATGGAAAATGATAATATGGAGGTAGAACATAGTGAGGCAAACCAAATTCGGCGGAATGAGAAGAGGGTGCGAGAAAATAGTGAAGAAGGTAGTGATGATGACTTTACAACGGTGATAAGTAGGAAGAAGAAACAATTGATAAGAAGTAATTCTGTAGTGACACATGACAAGTCAAGAAGCCTTGACGTAATGGAAGAAAATCCTGAAATATGTGTTACGTCACAACATATTTTACCTAAGCAAATGGCACTGGCGCGGTTACTAAGAGAAGAGAAAATTAAAAACGTTATTAAAATCAAGTATAAGAGCCCGTATAAAGTTTTAATAGGGTTCAGTGATAAAGACTGTGCTATGAGTCTGATTCAATCCGAAAACCTTATGAAACTGGGTTATCGAAGTCAATTTACAAACGAGACTAATATATCTTATGGAATACTAAAGGGAATTGAAATTGGCATGGACAATGATGAGTTACGAAAAGTCCTTCAATCGACACAAGATATAATGGAAGTGCGGAGACTAAAAAGACAAGATAGTGAAGGAAAATGGGTAGATAGCGAAACGATTCGAATAGGTTTTAAAGGTTCGTGTTTGCCACAACATGTTTACGCTTATGGTTGCCGTTTTAAAATTGAGGCATATGTATTTCCAGTTACGCAATGTTCAGGTTGCTGGAAATTTGGTCATATCAGGAAATTTTGTCCTATAAATAAAAATCTATGTCCAAAATGTGGTGCACATCATGATAACTGTGAAACAACTGAATATAAATGTGTCAATTGTAAGGGTCGACATATGTCACTAGATAAAACTTGTCCAATGTTTGTAAAAGAGAAAAGAATCCGACATTTAATGAGTACAGAAAATGTTTCTTATAGAAATGCCTTAAAAAGTATGTTAAGTGATGCGAGAAAAGGTATTGAGTCAGAAATAGAAACCACTAATGTAAGACCAGATCCTAATATGAATACAGAGACGCCGAATATTGCTAGGAAGACCTATAGCGATGTAGTGATTAGAGGAAACATATACTCACAATCAGGTGAAGTAAATGTATCTGAAAAAAGTGCAGAGGAAGATCAAGAAATAAATACATCACGACAGACAGTAACATCGAATAAAAAAGATGAAAGAAAAGAAATGAATAAACACAGTAAATCAATTACAAATGCGAAGGACGTATTATTAAACAGTGAACAACCAACTGCTGTGGAGAATGAAGTTGAAATAAATCAAGAAACTAATAGAAAGGAAAAGCTGGACTTTAACTTTATGAGGTTATTATGCAAATTTAAGCAAGTGATTATGTCCCGTGATACTGTAGAAGACAAGATTGTTCAATTGGGTAAAATTACTTTTCAGGAATGCAAATCTTTTGTGATGAATATTTTTACGGATGGCAAAATTATAGAAAAGATATTTCAATATAATGGATAAAGTAGCTAAAAGGTCTGACGTTAACATAATTCAGTGGAATTGTCAAAGTCTGCGCCCAAAGCTCAATAGTTTTGAAATAATTTTAAATCAAAATAAAATACACATTGCTATTCTGAGTGAAACGTGGTTAGATGTAACAACTTCACTGAATATTAGTGGGTATAATGTATTTCGAAAAGATAGGTCTGATTCGTACGGTGGAGTAGCAATTTTATGTCACAAAACAATTCAGGCTTATGTAAACCCAACTTACTTAAATAATCCCGGAATAGAAATTTTATGGGTTAAAATATTGAATTGCAAAAATTTAGAAAATGTTCTGTCAATATATTGTCCTTCCTCTGTTCATACCAATTTAGCAGATTGGAACAGTTTATTTTCTCTGGTTCAAAATAAATCCATAATTGCAGGTGATTTTAATGGCCATCATACGAATTGGTCCTATAAAAATGATACTAGAGGTATACAATTACAGGACTCTTCCCTCGAGACAGGCTATACAACCCTTAATAATGGTAGACCCACTAGAATAAAACTTGTAAATAATAATCTACAAAATTCTTCCCCTGATATTACATTTGTATCATCTCATCTTGCTATTGATTTTAACTGGCAGACCCTAAATGAAAACCTTGATAGTGATCACATTATGATCAAAATGTCTATGAATTTTGAAAATATCACAAAATTTGAAAACAAACGTAACTTTAAAAGGGCAGACTGGAACGCCTACAGTCAATATTTGGTTGAGCCATTGGCAAATTTTAATATAAAAGAGTGGAGGGATTTTAATATACAAGAAGCATATGATTATTTTGAGTGTCAAATTAATAAAGCGGTGGAACGTCACATTCCGTTAATCAAAGTTTATACAGACCCGGCGAAAACCTTTAAACCTAAACCTTTTTGGACACCTAAGTTATCTGAAGTAGTAGCACAACGTCGGCTTGCATTAAGTACATTTAGGCGAAATCCAACCCCAAATAACTTGACCAAATTAGAAGAAAAAATAGGCGAAGCCACTCGACTTATTAATCAAGCTAAATTCATTCATTGGCAAGAATTTTGTAACAACGTTAACGAATCCACATCAGTCAGAGATATATGGCGACGAATGCGTTGGTTAAAGGGAAGATCACAAAATAAAACATACCCTCCTGTTAATGTAAGTGAAAACCTACTTTGTTCTTTAGCCCCAGATACTGTAGTTAATGTAGCACCTATATTGGAGTCTCAAAATGATTTACTGGAATCCAAATTTACACTAGATGAACTAATAGCTTGCTTAAAAAAGAAAGACACTGCACCTGGAGACGATCAAATCACTTATTCAATGATATACAATTTACCTGATTGCGGAAAACTGTTCTTGCTTAATTTGTATAATTGTATATTTAATTTCGGAGTTGTACCCACTCAATGGCGTAATATAACAGTTGTCCCTATCCCTAAATTAAATAATGAGTCAGGTGGTGAATCGAAATGGAGACCGATATCTCTCATGTCTTGTTTATGTAAGCTGTTTCATGCTATGTTAGGAAAAAGAATCGAATGGTACATAGAAAAAGAATTAGTATTGTCACCGTTTACGTCTGGGTTCAGGAAAGCTCAATCATGCTTAGATTGTCTGGTTAGACTAGTTAGTTATATACAAAGCGGTTTTTCAAAAAATGAGGCAACAGTAGCCTGCTTTTTAGACGTAGAAAACGCCTACAATAATGTAATGGTTAGCAAGGTAGTATCTGTTCTTGATAATCTGGGAACTGGAGCTAGGTTTTGTAAATATATTTGGTCCTTTTTGAGTAAACGTAATCTCAAAATAAAATGTAACGGCAAAGAAATCATTAGAAGTACAGATCAAGGCTTAGCCCAAGGTGATCCATTGTCTCCCCTTTTATTCAATATAGTTACATATGAAATTTGTAAAAAAATACAAAGTGTAGAAATAGCACAATATGCCGATGATTTTGTGATATTTTTCAATCATAAAGATCTGAATACTTGTCAATACAATATTCAACAGGCGTTAAACATGATCAATGATATATTACAAGAACTTGGCTTAGAACTTTCGATTCCAAAAACAAAATTCTGTACATTTAGTCGAGGACATAGAAAACAGCAAATTAAACTAGAAATTAACAATATTTCTTTGTCATCTGTAGAGTGCATTAAGTATTTGGGTTTTTGGTTGGACAGATCATTACTGTGGAGAAAGCATGTTAATGAAATTACAGAAAAATGTAATAAATATTTAAATGTCTTAAGGGTGTTAGCTGGATCTGGTTGGGGCATGCACCCAAAACATTTACGTACTTTATATATTTCACTAATAAGAAGCAGATTGGATTATGGAAATTTTATTTATGATAATTGCGCCAAAACTCATATATACAAACTTGATAAAATACAAAATCAAGCCATGAGAATTATAGGAGGATTTATAAAATCTACTCCTATTCATGTAATGGAATGCGAACTTTGTATTCCACCATTATATCTAAGAAGATTGTATTTAGCATACAAATATAACTTGAAAATGTTATCATGGTCAAATAATGTAACTACACAATCAATTGTTAAGCTTAGTACTCTTTCTCAAGTAACCTATTGGGAAAAGAAAAAAAAGCCGCTTCTTGTAACAACTTACAATGACTCAAAATCTGATAATGTACAAGCATCTTACCCATTAGAAATGTTCAGGTTAAATGTTTGGGTAACCTACATCAATATCAATATAAATTATGATCTGTCATGTCTGAAAGGTTCAAAAACTGATCAGGATATAAATTTAATGAGGAGTAACATTATAATAGAACTATGCAAAAAATTTAGTAGTTGGCATCGGATTTATACTGATGGCTCAAAATGTGTGAGTGGACAGGGAGCGGCTTTTTATGATCAGACCAGAAAGATTATAGGAACATTTAAATTAGAGTCGAGTGTGTCCATAATGTCCGTGGAATTGGTTGCTATTTCGGAAGCAATGTCACATGCGATTGCACAGAGATATCAAAAATTTGTTGTTCTAACAGACAGTAAAAGTGCATTGTTTCATTTAGCTCGCTGCGCCTCTGGACACAGAGGTGTAACGACAGCTTACACAATTCTGGAACAAATATTTTGGTGTAATCAGAACAATGTGCAAGTGAATTTTCAGTGGATTCCATCACACATAGGAATAAAAGGGAATGAGGAGGCAGATCGGTTGTCCAAATCAGCAGTCTTAAATGGCAGACCAACAGAGATAGCTCCTTATTATTCCGAAATTATGCATAAATTCAAAAGAATTGTATTTGAGAAATGGAAAACCCATTTTGATAGTATATCTCATTCTAAGGGCATTTGGTACAAAACAATACAGAAAGAACCTCCCCGGGTGCCTTGGTGCAATTATGTGAAGGGTACACGTTCTTACATTGTAAAAATGCATAGACTCCGTTCTGGACATTATCCATCGGCAAAGTTTGCATACCTGATGAAAAAAAGCAATTCACAAAATTGTGAAGTATGTGGTACAATAGAGGATGTTTATCATTTGCTGATGGAGTGTGTCAGGAACGAGAGTCTACGACATGGAATAACGTCAGACCATGAAATAAATATATTAGATGTTGGTGCCATACAAACTGTTTTAGCCGATCCTTCGGGCGATGCGGCTAAGGCAATTTGTTCACTGGTGAGGTAATGGAGTGATTGGTTTTAGGGTACAATGGGACTGACATGTACTTAGATGGTACAAAAGTCCCTAAATTTAAAAAGAAATTAAAAAAAAAAAAAAAATTTATATGTATAGATGTATAGATTAACGTATCTATGCAAGTACTTTAGGTACTTTTACCAATTATACTCGTATATAATAATAATAATAATAATAATAATAAGCCATCCCAAACACACACAATATACAAAGCACAGTCAATGAAAAACTAACAAAGTACACAGATCTAGCAATAGAATTAAAAAAACAATGGAAAGCACACACCATCCACATAGTACCCATAGTTTTGTCATCCACAGGAATTATACCAAAAAGTCTGAATAAACACCTAGACACGTTGCAGATCCCCTCCTCTACAATAGACCTATTACAAAAAGCCGTCATACTAAATACATGCCGAATAGTATGAAAATTTCTATCTTCATCACATAACTCATCCATGCTTGGCTAAGGCCCGCGTGTTTTAATATATTACCCCCGTATAAAGGGAGATATAATAAATATATATATATATGTAATAATAATAATAATTTTATTTTGCATCCAATATTTACAATTTACATTGTTCCCTGGTACCTAAACTAAGTAGAAACTTGTATTTTAGGTATCAGTTCCTATATATATCATATTAGTAGGTTTAGTATATATATACTATTTTCCCGTATTAATCCATTTTGTACTTATTAAACTGCATTGCCATACTATCTCTGATCAACGCAACTGTTGACTGGTAGAGAATGCCATCAGGTATTAAGTCCGCCATGTATACAGTTAATTGTGTAAAAGATAAATAAATATATGTATATATATATTATTAATGTAATTAATTAAAGCTTTGTTACATATCTACTAATTATATTATATATATCTTACTAATATAATAGTTTGCGAGTTGATTGCTGTTGTTAATTGATGTTTGTTACTCTTTCACGCAAAAACTACTGAACAGATTTTGATGAAACTTTACAGTAATATAGCTTATACGTCAGAATAACACATAGGCTATAATTTTAAAAGATATGTAAATTGAGCGAAATATAAATATAATGATAAATGTCAAGGAAGATGCAGACGAAGTTATACGTGTCAGCTAGTATAGTATAATTGACAATCTTAATAAAAAAACGTACTTATAAGATTCATAACCCTAAAACTACTTACTAGAAACAGAAAACTAAAAGGTTACTCAAACCAACGTTTACCCCTCAACATGGAGTGGTTAATTAAACGAGCCACGAGGGAGCTCCGCTTTGTTTATACAACCTATGCCAAAGGGATGCTATAATAGTACAAAAATATGGGGAGGAATTTTAAAAATAAAGAAATTGAATGTTATTCTAGGTTACCCAAACACCTATTTACTTTTGACAATGGTGCTATCTGACAGTTTGTATTCACACAAAATCCTAAATATGTAATCCTGAACAACACTTATTTAAAAGAGCATGTAATGCGTAGAAATGAGGATAATATTTTAAGAAAGGTGTTACATATGAATGTGGATGGTTATAAGGGCAGAGAAAGGCCGAAAAAGAGATGGATGGACTGTGTAAAAGATGATATGGTAAGAAAGGAAGTAAATAACGCGATGACTGCGAACAGGGATGAATGGAAGCGAAAAACATATAACGACGACCCCAAATAAATGGGATAAGGAAGAAGCAGATGATGACTTATTTAAAAGAGCAACACGATGATCATTGCTCGTTCTTCTTGTGATGAGTCTTACGAATGAGCGATAGAATAAAAAAATGCTTATATTAAGTTTATTTGAATAAAGATTATGAGTATTATTTGATGAGTGACTATTTTAGAGATATAATTAAAATGAATGGTCCAGAAATGTTACCCTGAGAAACGCCTATACTGTTTGTTCGATTAAAACACTTATTACAGTGTTGAAAGATTGTATTCCATATTCTGTATAAATTACTTTGAAAAAGTATTTCTCTTTTAATTTTAAAGTTAAAGATGTGTTAATATCTACTACTAATTCAAATATAATTTATTTATTAAGGAATTTTTAGCCGCTTATAGACGTCAAATTTTTTGTACTATAATTACTAATCGTTGTATATATATAACTTACACTATACATATATAATAATATACCTTTACGAAGTTTTACAATAAGAACCAAGAAAACAGAAATAGCAATCTTAAAATCAAAATTTTAACAGAAATTTAGTTGTGAAATCAGTTGTATAAGTAACAACTATTGTGTCAATGAATTAATCATTTATCAACGAAGTTTCGTAGTTCAGCGGAAAAAACAAAATAGTAATATTAAAACCGTAATTTTAGCAGAAGTTTAGTTAACACATCAGCTGTATAGCTAATAACAGTGCCTTATTTATTATCAACCAAGTTCAGGGGACTAATTTACGTTAAAAGTGTGTGACGAAGGTCATTGAATCGAAAGCACTAAAATCAAACAGCATTAGTTCGGGTATATAAATAAAAACTACAAACATTCCATTTCCATGATTAAACATGAGGAAATAACATAGATACATTATTTTGGTTATCGTTAGTTTTCATAATGATTCTTGCACAGGATATCAAATATTATAATCTATTAATATAATATGACAATTGGCGTGAGCACTCTAAAGAAAGAGAAATTGAAATCGCAGTCACAAGTAAATTCAAATCTTTTAATATTATAAACGCGAAAGTTTGTGAGTATGTATGGATGTTTGTTATTCTTTCACGCAAAAACTGAATGGATTTTGATGTAACTTTACAGTAATATAGCTTATACATCAGAATACTATATAGATTATAAATTCCACGCGAGTAATACCGCGGGTACAGCTAGTCTAAAATAATTGAACTAGTTAACTAACACGAAATACCTAAAATACCAATTCAAACCCTCGCTGTTGTATGCATTTTAAACAGTTTTGGAAGCGTAACTTAGTCAAACGCTCATTAAAATTCTGCGCCCTCACGCACCGCATCTTTGTCTGCAAATAGCATAAATATAACAACATGTGCTGTATTGTTGAATAGATAAAGGTGATATTTGCGTGTATTGTTGGCAGTATTTGGTAAGCCCGACGGGACACCCTCTGTGCACTTATAGGTGTTGCGAGAGGGATCAATAATTCGGGACTCACATTAGGTATAGACGGCGAGAAGTTTGTTCAGTTACGTTGCGTGAATTTGGTAAACCACTGCTATTTTCTATATCATCGTACATCATTATCATCATTACATTATTATATTATAGTCGTATTATTATTATATATATATACCATTATTATAGTCGTATCCCATCTCATAAGAGGGTTTAGTTCTCTATTACTATGCTGACTTGATAATTTTATTGCTAGTTCTTTTGGGAGCATGTATTCAACACCCGTTGTATGGGGGAAGGGGTTTGTTAGTAATGTGGACTGATGATCTTATTGCTAGCAATGTACCATGTCAGGTTGACCTCCACTGTTCCCCCTGGAAACCATCGTGATAAATTCTTGGTGAATTTATCACGATGGGCTAACTGACCTGGCCTCATACTCATCTTATCATCCTCCACTGGAGCCCCGCCAGCGTAAACCCTTAGCGCAGGCTGGAGCACCATTACATTATCATCCATAAAAAAACACGTTTAGTCTTTATGGTAAATCTATACATATAAATAAAATTGGAGTGTCTGTTTGTAATATTGAAATAACCGTTTTTATTACATGCATATGAATATAAATACGGTACATACACCAAAATCACATTTTTTGTCTGTCTGCTTGTTCCGGCTAATCTCTGAAGAAAAAATTAATTAACGAAGAAAAAAATTTCTGGTACACTTAAACCGTCTTGATTATTTTCAGTGTTTACTGAAAGTGATTCAGGCGTCTGACTCACCCCGCTGTCCACTCCGAGAGAAATGGGGTGAGTCATATGTATACTGACAACTAAATAAGATGTATGTGCTTTGACTAAAGATTAAATAAACAACGAAAATGGGGAAAGAACTTAATGGGCTGCGTTAGTCACACACAAAAATATGTCCTTCGAGTCATCGGTTCGAGAACTTAATTTAGTGATGGGACTCGAGTGCCATTTTTCATTCGATTGGCTCGGTACTGGTAACTTTCTCACTCGAATGCCACTCGAGTGAAGATAAAACTCGAGTGATTTTTTTAGACTCGAGTCAATCGACGACCTCGGTGTTCTAGTGGTCTAGCACACCGCTTTACGACCGATGGTCGCGGGTTCGATTCCTCGCACGGCACAAACATTTGTATTCATGAGTATGATTGTTTGTATCGGCCTGGGTGTTTTCTATGTGTAATATGTATGTATTTACAAAAAAAAAAACATCTATGTATATGTATCAGTCATCCAGTACCCATAACACAAGCTTTAGCTAGCTTAACTTGGGTCTAGATGGCGCTGTGTGAATTGTCCTGAGATGATTATTATTATTATTATACTCGGAATACAATTTTCATGTGAGAAAATAAACTCTTTTTTTCTTGTCAAAAATAAAGTTAATTTATTATCAAAATTTTGTAGCTTTATTTGCAAAACTTACAAATAACGTTTTTTTGTTCTTCATTTATCAAAAAATGACCACTCAATTGTTTTTTTTTTAAATGACGGTCGCGGTGGTCTAGCGGTTTAGCACACCGCTTTACTACGGTCGCGGGTTCGATTCCTCGCACGGCACAAACATTTGTATTCATGAGTATGATCGTTTGTATCGGTCTGAGTGTTTTCTATGTATGTATTTACAAAAAAAATCTATGTATTTGTATCAGTTGTCTAGTACCCATAACACAAGCTTTAGCTAGCTTAACTTGGTACTAGATGGCGCTGTGTGAATTGTCCTGAGATTATTATTATTACAAGTACTTTTTTTACACTTTTACTTATTTTCACCACTTACTAATAACACACAGTCATAAATAACCAAAACATTAAACAGTAACAACTCAAACAGATTTTTACGTAATCTCAAAGAGAACCTACAGCGGGTAAACTTGTCACATCTTGAATTTCTCACTCGGCTCGGTATAAACCACTCGAGTGGTACGAGTCACTCGAAACTCGAGTTGTCAAAAATTTAACTCGAGTGCGAGTAATATAAAAATTACTCGAGTCACTAGAGTGAAAAGCAACTCGAACCTAACTTAATTTCTGCTTTCATACGCTGTTATGCCTAAAGATAAATGTAGAAAGTGATTCTAATGATTTAATAATAAGTCTAAGGTACATATAATATTCAAAATAGATCCATCGGTTGACAGACAGACAGATAGAATCTTAGGGGTCTTTTAATTTAGAAATTTCATTTATTTTTATAAATAAACAAACAATAAAAGTTCGTGGTAATAGCTGGTAAGTTTATATACAGGCAAGCCTGTACGTAACATAACGCCTTTAGAAACCGATTAGAAGGAAAAGTCAAAATGATTCATTCAGTTTCATGTATCTGTTGTGGTGGGGTTCTTTTTTGTTCTTTTTTGTTGAGATGATATGTGAGATGATATGTTTACTAATAAATAATATGTATGTTTGCAGCAGAAGAATTCTATTGTCCTTTTTATAATATATTGTATTTTTTACATTGCACTGAATAAAATATTATTCTTTCTTTCTTTCTCTCTCTCTCTCTCTTTCTTTCTTTCTTTCTTTCTTATTTTACAACAATGTCAATCAGTATTTGACAACTACACTACTACTCGTAATAAAACTTAATCGATGAGGGGGTCGTATATACTCGTAACAGTATCACTGCCTGTACCCGCGACTTCGTCCGCGTGGAATTTAACTTTACTTTTCTAAAATAAAAATAGCCTAATTTACTCCTTATTACATCAGCCAAAAAAAGTCCCGTCAAAATCGGTCCAGACATTTTAGAGATTAGTCGAAACAAACAGACAGACAAAAATTGTAAAAAATATTATTTTGGTAAAAGTACCGCATTTCTATGTATATTCATATGCATGTAGTAAAAAACGGTTATTTCAATATTACAAACAGACACTCCAATTTTATTTATATGTATAGATTGTAACTGGTGCATATGACTTGGTATACAGATTTTCTTTACGATTACCCCTGTATATTAAGAGTCACGCGCGACTATAAAGCACAGGCTGTCATAGCCAAGAGACAAAACATCGTTTCCGATGAATCACAGCTGCATGAGATTAGTATGCAGTGGGCAAGCTAGCTTAAACATATCCGGAGGATCGTCGAGTCAAGTCGAGTTATCGATAATTTTTTTCAAATTCAAATTCAAAATTTGGCGATAATAAGTAATACTTATAAATAAAAAAAAAAAATAAAAAAAAATGAAAAAAAATATATATATATATATATCTTTATTCATGTTGGTCTATTACAGACTCTTGTGATATGTCAAATCTACCGTCAGTTCGGAATATCGAGATGAGCAGAACTTTTACAACATTTGTTGCATCTAAACACTAACATCTGAGCCGCCATCAACCGAGCTATTCCGATTTTTAAAGTATTTTTTATTTTATTGTGGTGTTGCCACCATAAAATAAAAAAGATATGGCCGGTATGAGGTAAAGGGTTACGGTAGCCTATGGACGCCTACCAGAGGTGTCAAGTGCGCTTTCCAGACTTCTTGAAAAACCCCAAGCAGATGGAAAAATTACTTGGTAATTCATCACTCCTATTCAGGGATACATTCAAATTCAAATTCAAAATATCTTTATTCATGTAGGTCTATTACAGACTCTTATGATATGCCAAATCTACCGTCAGTCTCATTATATCAAGCTTATTATAATTATTCTTAAAAATACTCTAAACAATAATTAACTAATTACCAACTGAGAGGAATCCATTTAATAAATTGATTTTATCAGTGCATACAAACACAGCGCAATTGATGGATGTATGGATGTTTATTACTCTTTCTCACAAAAATAACCTTACGAATTTTATTAAAACTTTACAGTAATATAGCTTATATATCAGAATAATACATAGACCATAATTTAAAAAGATATCGAAATTGGTCGAAATCTAAATATATATAACTCAAAGGTGACTGACATAGTGATCTATCACAGCCCAAACCACTGGACGGATCGGGCTGAAATTTGGCATGCAGGTAGATGTTATGACGTAGGCATCCGCTAAGAAAGGATTTTGATTAATTCTACCCCCAAGGGGATAAAATAGGGGATGAAAGTTTGTATGAAACTTTGTCAATTTTAAACCGATCGGGCTGAGACTTTGCAGGCATAAAGTTACTATGACGTAGGCATCCCCTAAGAAAGGATTTTGGTAAATTCCACCCCTTAGGGGATAAAATAGGGGATGAAAGTTTGTATAAATCTTCTTAGATTTTCGACTGATCGAACTGAAATTAAAGATTAGAGCTACTATGATGAAGACATTCGCGTAAGTAGGATTTTGAAAAATTCAACCCCCATGGGGATAAAATAAGGGATGATGCAGGATGTAAATGTATTAGTTTGAACCTATCAGTACCGAATGGAACGAATAAATTAAGACGAACAAAATAAGTTTAGTTCTTCAGGGTACTTTTATTTTAGAAAAATAAAGTTAAATTCCACGCGGACTAAGTCGCGGGAACAGCTAGTATAATGATAAATGTCAAGTACGTGTGATGCAGACGAAGTTGTGTTAAGTTAATATTCAATATATTGAATATGTTAATGAATATTGAATTGAATATAAATTCCCGTAGCGCCGTGCTCGCTCGTCTGTTAAGTGATCGTTTACAGTGTAATAAAAGTAAATCGGTTAACAACGCACTATTTAAATAACCATTAAAGTGTAGACACCATCTATTTACATATGATTTTACTTTAAGAAGTAAATAAATAATTTTAAGAGTAATTAAGTATCATCTTAATAGGTCAATACTTTCTGTATATGCAGTAAGTTCGTTAGCCTTTACTAAAACTAATTTATAAAACATTATTAAATCATATTTACCGAGCAAGCCTATTACTCACTAAACGATTACTTGAATGACGAGCGTGCATGGCAATAGTTGTTCATGCACGGGATTTTCAATTAATGTTAGACATAGACACCTATATAATGAATACATGAATAATGTATAAATAAATTTTGAATTTGAATTGATGTGTTTGGAAACAAAAACCCAAAAATGAAATTCACACAATTCAATTCACACAGCGCCATCTAGACCCAAGTTAAGCTAGCTAAAGCTTGTGTTATGGGTCCTAGACAACTGATACAAATACATAGATATATTTTTTTTCGTAAATACATACATATTATACATAGAAAATACCCAGACCGATACAAACAATCATACTCATGAATACAAATGTTTGTGCCGTGCGAGGAATCGAACCCGCTACCATCGGTCGTAAAGCGGTAGACTGGACCGCTAGACCA
This sequence comes from Achroia grisella, assembly GCF_030625045.1. Taxonomy (NCBI): domain Eukaryota; kingdom Metazoa; phylum Arthropoda; class Insecta; order Lepidoptera; family Pyralidae; genus Achroia; species Achroia grisella. Next base: position 718,319 of record NW_026713018.1, on the reverse strand, counting down.
CCGAGGTCGTAAATAATAAAAAATCTATCTATACATACGTACTCATATAACTTTCGCGTTTACAATATTAGTAAAATAGTAAATATACAGTAAAGTAATAGTAACAATAATTAAAATATTCAATATATTGAATATTTTGAACATAATTAGTAAAAATCACGGGATCTCACCATGTTTTATATTTATATACTGAGTTCCCGAGAGTTTACCCGTGATAATGGCGGTTGAAACACACTCACAATTTATTTTAATTGAAAGAAAGAAAGAAAGAAAGAAAGAAAGAAAGAAAGAAAGAAAATTGTTTATTTGGTACACTGAAAATAATTTTTAAAATTTAATTTACATTTTATAATAATAATTAGAGTACCAACTAGGTCTCCGCTCAGCATATGTCGTGACGGGGTGCCACGACGCTGGTTTTCAGCGGACACCTTCATATACAATAAACATAATAAAATAATAATAATAATACACATACATACATAAATCCAGGCGGACAACACAAAGCAAACATTTACGACATACTACCATATATAAATAAAAATCAAACATAAACTACACACTGAAAACATAAAATAAACATAAATTCAACACTACTTTTACCCTGCATTACCCCGCTTTTGGAGTGCAGAATAGAATAGAATAGAATAGAATAGAAAATCATTTATTCAAATAAACTTACATTGAAGCACTTTTGAATAGTCATAACATTTTTTTTTTAATCTACCGCTCATTCGGAATGCTGTTTCATCACAAGAAGAACAAGCAAAAAACTTGTGTGTTGCTCTTTTAAATAATTTATTCTTACTTACAATTTAAGTTTAAGTGTGTGAATACAAACCACCGATTAGCACTAATTCAATGAAATAATAAAATAGAAATAAAAACATTCAATATACAACAACTGGTTAAACAATTCATAAGAGTAAATAAGTCATAGTGATTAGAGCAGACCAGTCCACACAAGCAGCACCCGTTCACGAGTATGTCGGATGAGCCAGCCACCACTGCGCTCGACCATATTTACCATATTTTAGGCCCAATGACCCGGCCCACCACGCCGCCACAAGTCTGGACATTTTAGTGAGCATGACTACTCAAAACACCAGACCACGTCATAGCTACTCACAATTGCCATCTGATGTTTATAGTATTCACATTTCACATAAGAATGCATGCGGCAATTAATACAAAACCCGCTACGCTTTCATATTTCTAAAATAATTGAATCAAGAAAGCAATGAGATAAACAAATTATAACGTTGTATGCTAATAAACTAATTATTTACTTGATATGTTGTCGTCTATGAATTCGTCTATCCTGTAATAGGCTTTCTTCAGACATATCACGGCACAGTTTTCTGAGTGAGGAGGAGTATTTTTTTATTTTTGGAATTAAAAATTCCAAAAACACAATCAAATAAGGTATTAAAATAAGCTTATCATTTTCTTCGCAGTGTTCAGTAATTTCAATAGTATACACACCTGATTTGGAATTTGCTGCCGGCCTCCTTCTCCTCAGACTCGCAGGTGACGTTCCCGAAGGAATCCACCGCCAGGTATTTGTCCAGGTGAGACCGCAGGTAGATCATACCTGGGTGAAGAAAATCACAGTTAAACAAACGGTATGTGGTTCTGAATTGTGAATCTTAATATATAAATACTAGTGGATCCTGCAAACGTTGTTATGCCACATAAATTAAAATCGTTATTAAAAAATAGGGGTTGCTGATAGAAGGGTGAAAATTTAGGGTTGTATGTATTTTTCAATAGCAAATAATAATTAAATGAAAATAAAATATCATGGCAAAAAATAAATATATATTTAGGGGTGGATATCCCTTACCACTTACGGGTATGAAAAATAGATAGTAGCCGATTCTCAGATCTACTGAATATGTATATAAAATTTCATAAAAATCAATCAAGCCGTTTGGGAGGAGTATGGTAACTAACATTGTGACACGAGAGTTTTATATATATAACAAGTAGAGACCCTGTACTCCCGGGTGCATAATATTTTGTTTTTAATTATGCATAAGTTTTAAGTATGTATTTTTAATGCCACATTATAAAACAGAAACATAAAATTTTTGAATAGATATAAAAGAAAAATTCTTTTATATAAAGTTAAATTCCACGCCGACGAAGTCACGTGTACAGCTAGTTATACGTATAAATAATGACGGCGTCAAATTTATAACAGTATATTATATGTTTAATACATATAGTATGGTTTGGAAAGTTTGAGAACACGAAACCACACGAAAGTTTGGGAATAACATCATCATTGTATTGCCATCGAAAGATTGCAATACAATGATGATGTATTGCAATCTTTCGATGATTATTTGAATAAAGATTATTTTTATTTCTATTGATCTAAATCAGTGATTCCCAAAGTGGTCTATATCGACCCCCAGGGGTCTATGACAAACTGCAAAGGGTAATCTTGTTGTTTTTACTTTATGCTGTACTACAGTTAGAAATTTACAAAAAAATCAACACCAGGTAAGAATTGGAGGTCTACCCATACAGAAAAATATGGCAAGGAGTCTACGACACAAAAACTTTGGTAACGTCTGATCTAAATGACTCCGAAATGACGAGGTGATTGCGGTATGCGCTCGCGCCGCAAACTGTTACAGCAAACATAACTTTCTCATCATAATCGTGATTCAAATACCGTTGTACGGATGCAATTTAATCTGTAATACTATAAAATTATATATGGACATACCGACTATAATTATTGTATCGGAGGCTGATGAGCGGTATTAACTTAGTGAGGATTATTAATAATAATCTCGCCCCTCGCTACTCTTACGTGTGTACACATGTATCATTACATAGTATAACAAAGTCGCTATAGCTGTCTGTCCGTCCCTGTGTATGCTTAAATCTTTAAAACTACGCAACGGATTTTGAAGCTTTTTTTTTAATAGCTAGAGTAAACCTTCCTCTTGAATCACTCTATCTATTAAAAAAATCGCTTAGAAAATAGATTTATAGATAGATTTATAGATATTAAAAAATAGATTTATGCATACATAGGGACAGACAGCGACAGCCACTTTGTTTTATAATATGTAGTGATAATCTACTCGCCCCGGCTACACACGAGTGTACGCATAAATCTATAAATATATGCTATACTACGCAACGGATTTTGAAGCGGTTTTTTTAATAGATAGAGTGATTCAAGAGGAAGGTTTACTCTAGCTATTAAAAAAACCGCATGTAAAAATATTAAACAAATAATTGTTTTTTAAAATAATACGACTGCATGCAACTGAAATGAGAATGTTGAGGTGGATGTGTGGTGTGACAAGAATGGATAAGATAAAGAATGAATACATTAGAGGAAGTATGAAAGTGGCACCGGTGTCAGAGAGGTTGAAGAGTAATCGTCTATCATGGTATGGACATGTAATACGTAGGAACGAGGATAATATTTTAAGAAAGATGTTACAAATGAATGTGGATGGTTATAAGGGCAGAGGAAGGCCGAAAAAGAGATGGATGGACTGTGTGAAAGATGATATGGTAAGAAAGGAAGTAAATAACGCGATGACTGCGAACAGGGATGAATGGAAGCGAAAAACATATTACGCCGACCCCAAATAAATGGGATAAGGAAGAAGCAGATGATGATGATGATGAATTATTTATTAAAATAAAAAAAAATAATAAACCGATTTCCAAATCCATGATTCTATAGGTAACTACATATGTTATTACCGATAATATATTCTGTATTGTGAGTTGTAAAGTTAGTTATCAAATTCAAACTAAAAAATATTTAAATTAGGACATTGAGTTAGAGTTGTGTCAACTCGAGTTAACTCGAGTTGCGCATAATTCGAGTTAACCTGAGTTGAATTCTGCCAACTCGAGTTGGAAGAATTCAACTGGTAAATGAATGAATCAAGTGAAAGAGCGAGAGCATGATTCTGTCATCGAACCGACAATGATATGAATTTTTCCAATCATTTCATATCATACCATTTTCACTCGTCACAAATATTTCAGTATTGATTTGAGGTTGTTATAATTTTTTTTCGCATATTCGTCCGATTATGTTATCATTAAAATGATTATGCGTTCCATAAGTCCTTCTGCGGCTTTAAAGTGCCATTTCTACTTGCCCCCTATAGTTCGATGAAGCTTTCAAGGCTAGCTGCGCCCAAAAACATTAGAATTGTTCGAAATAATAAAAAAAAACTTTTTATTCCAGGTAACTCGAGTCAACTCGAGTTTACTCGAATTACCTGAATTTCAAATCGAGTTAACTCGAGTCATTACGAGTTAGCACATCTCTAATTTGAGTCACTTATGCATGTTTTTTTATGCTACTCTATATTTCCTTATGATCCAATAAATGGAATAGACAATATTAACATCAACGTTTCATGGCCCAATCCCTGCAACCCTCTGTCGGAGGGTCGCGCCCCATTGTCAAGGTCCCGTTTGTCCCTCCCTATCCTCCAGTCACTCAGGTAGACTAACATTACCTACTCAACACATTTACGAAAATAATTCGTATTCAAAATACTTTACGATACGATGGTCGCGGGTTCGATTCCTCGCACGGTACATTTGTATTCATGAGTACGACTGTTTGTATCGATATCGATGTTTTCTATGTATAATATGTACATATTTACGAAAAAAATTATGTATGTATTTGTATCAGTTATCTAGTACCCATAACACAAGCTTTAGCTAGCTTAACTTGGAACTAGATGGCTCTGTGTGAATTATCCTGAGATTATTTTGGTGTATACGATATTTATATTCATATGCATGTAGTAAAAACGGTTATTTCAATATTACAAACAGACACTCCAATTATATTTATATGTGTAGATTAATAAAGATGAGATCGAGTCGAAGTCACCACACCCAGACCGATACAAACAATCATACTCATGAATACAAATGTTTGCACCGAGCGAGGAATCGAACCAGAACATATCGGTAGTAAATCGGTGTGGCACACCACCGAGGTAGTCAAATGTGTAATGAATATTACAATTTTATATTGACCATAAAAATGGTGGACCATTGACCATAACTATTTACAGTTAAACAGATTTAACAGACTCCACTTCACGACCGAGACAGTAACTATATCTTGAACTGTATTTATCTGTAACGGAGTAACGTTACAGATAAGTACAGTTCAAGATATAGTTATCAATTATTTTTGCCGTTCGTTTTGTATCTCTTTCGTAATGCCTTTAGTTCGATTCTCAGTATCGAGTTTGATTGATATTCAGAGTTTTATCTTATTATTAATATTATAAATGAAAAAGTTTGTAAGTTTGTTAGTCTTTCACGCAAAAACTATTGAGAGAATTTTGATGAATCTTTACAGTAATTACAGCTTATGCATCTGAATAACATATAGGGTATATTTTATATTGAAATTTAACGCAGGTGAAACAGGGGGCTCAGTTTGTATCTTATATTGATACTACACATCATCATCTGCTTCTTCCTTATCCCATTTATTTGTGGTCGACGTAATATGTTTTTCGCTTCCATTCATCTCTGTTCGCAATCATCTCGTTATTGACTCCCTTTCTCACCATATCATCTTTCGCACAGTCCATCCATCTCTTTTTTGGTCTTCCTCTACACTTATAACCATCCACATTCATATGTAACACCGTCCTTAGGATATGATCTTCATTCCTACGCATTACATTATTATATTACATATATTATATTGATACTACGCGTATCATTATAAATTTTTTTGTACCTTTTTACGAAAATTGCTCGGATGTAGGGGTATGAAATTTCGCACACTTACGGTCTTATTACAAAAAATCTGTTAAAACTCGGACGAAACGTGGTCTAAATGGTCGTGGTTTAAACCATTCCTAAAGTTAATACTTGGAATAAACCTAACATTATTACGAATCCAGATCTAACAGAGGACTACCTAGTACTACAGTTAAATCGTTCATTATGTATTACATACAGAAATCAGTCACTCATGTCTGTCACCGTACAATTACGTTCCATTTTACCAGAAAACTGAAAAGATCAAAAATAATATTACTTCAAATAAAAATGTATAAACTAAAAATAAATTTATTTCCATTTATCTATGTCTTCATTATAACTATTTCATTAATATATAATATTTGTTAATGTACTATTAGGCTGAAAATCAGTTTTAAGTTACAAGTAGGAGTCCTATACGGAGAAAAGGAACGGCGGGATATTTTTATTGGATCGATGCGAATGGTGACTATTTCAAAGTCAAATGAGTGAAAAAATAACAAATACCGTCTTTTATATATTTTTATTACCGTAAAATTAGCTTTAAATATTTTTAGTTAATATATTTTTAATTTAGTTAAAATATTTTTCGAAAAACAACAACTTAAAATACAATTTTTAAAATGGAGTTTGTTTTTTTGCATTTAGACCACTGTTAAACTAGGGGCATCGCAGGTCTAACTTTAGACCATAGACGAATCACGATTTAGAGATAAACTTCATTTTGTAATAAGGAATACATTGGTGAATGGTTTATTACTAGTGCTAAACCAGGTTTATCTTTTTGTAATAAGGCCGTTATAGTTTATACTAGCTGTCCCGGCAAACGTTGTTTTGCCATATAAACTAATAACACTATAAAAAAATAGGGGTTGATGATAGAAGGGTGAAAATTTAGTATTGTATGTATTATTGTATGTTGTATCATAAAAAAAATAGAAACTAAAAATTTTGTCTAAAAAATAAAAAAAAAAATTTAGGTGTGGACTACCCCTAACATTTAGGGGGATGAAAAATAGATGTTGGCCGATTCTCAGACCTACTCAATACGGTCACAAAATTTCATGAGAATCGGTCAAGCCGTTTCGGAGGAGTATGGGAACGAAAACTGTGACACGAGAATTTTATATATAAGATATAGAGGAGTGCAGGTTGCTAATATTTATATATATATGTATATATATTAATTATGATATAATTACTAGTTATTGTGTAATTATTAACTATTCAAAAATGCTTGCATTGAGTTTATTTGAATAAATATTATTTCTATTGTATTCCTTTTTTGGAGTCCGTGAAAAATAGGAAGGAAAGAACTGAGGTCAATGAAAAAACATGTTTCGTTAACAGCTGATTTCGTAGCCACGTGCCTCGGAACAGAAAGCTACATGTGGGGTTTCTCTGCCCATATGGCATCAAACAACCCTCGTTCGACGTGGGGCGGGTTATGTTGTCATTAGTGAGGGGAATGCGACGAAAAACGTGTCATTTCGTCGTGGTTGTTTAATTGTCAGTGAATTATAACTGTAATTGACATTCTGATGACGGCAAAATGGGTATATTTAAAAAAAGACATGTTACGTGGTGTAGGTTATTGTCGAGTAAAAATATATTTGTTTTTATGTAATAACTTATAAATATTAGGTTAATATAATTAGTATGCCTTTTCCCATTATTGCCCATCAACCACTTTCTGTTTCTACCCAATGGTTAGCTGGTAGATAATGCCATATGGTATTAATCTCGCCATTTGTACATTATTTTAAATAGTGCAATAAAGGATAAATAACTAGCTGTACCCGCGACCTCGTCCGCGTGGAATTTAGCTTTATTTTTATAAAATAAAAAAAGTCTAAGTTACTCCTTATTATATCCTCTTTATGCATTATTGCTACCTGCCAACAAAAATCCCGTCAAAATCCGTCCAGGCATTTCAGACACAAGAATTATAAAAAGTGCCATTTTGGTGTATGTACCGTATTTATATTCATATGCATGTGGTAAAAAACGGTTATTTCAATATTACAAACAGACACTCCAATTTTATTTATATGTATAGATAAATAAATTATTATTATTTATTTATTACGACTAGCCATGGACAATTCACACAGCGCTATTTGGTACAAAGCTACTCGTAAGCAGAGCTTGTGTTATCGGTACCTACTGGAGAACTGATATAAATATTTAAATACATACATACATAATATACATAGAAAATACCCAGACCGATGTACAATAACACATGAATAAAAATGTTAACACTGTGCTGGAATCGAACCCGCGACGATCGCAAGTAAAGCGTATGCTAAACCCGTAGATCACGAAAGCTGAGTCAGTCACGTATGCTGACTACTCTTATGGATGATAATGGAATGGTGCACCCGCCTGCGCTAACGGTTTACGCTGACGGGGCACCAGTAGAGGATGATAAGCTGAACATGAGGTCAGGTCAGTTAGCTCATTCTGGTATCTTCAGGATGGTTTCCAGAGGAAACAAAAAAAAACTTACTGTCATTAGCATTTCCAGCTGGCTCCAGGGTCCATATCTGTTTCTTCTTGAGGCTGGTACCGTTGGCGTTGATCTTGAAGCCGAAGGTCTCCGCGGTGAGGTACCGGTAGCGGGAGTTGATCAGCCCGATGGTCCACCAGCCGCGCTGCTGGTTCTGCGTGATGATGTCGCCGGCACCGTTCACCTCACCGTTGCTGTGACCGTTGAGACCGTTCATTGTGACTGTGGATGAAAATACATTATATTACTTTCAAATTCAAATTAAAAAATGCTGCCAGTATCTTCGGAACGTTGCCTAAAGGGACCCCCTTTTAATAATATATTTTAGTCATCATATTACATATTTTTATTTTATATATACTTATTATATATATTTTACTTTTATTTATATATATTTTAGGTTCTTAGTTGTACAATTAGGTTATGTAAATACTAGTAATAAATTCAATTAAAAAATCATTTGTCATGAGACAGCTTTCCGAATGAGCGGTAGATTCAAAAAATGTAATGACTATTCAAAAGTACTTCAATGTAAGTTTTATTTGAATAAATAATTTATATTCTATTCTATTCTATTTTATTTATACATATAGGACATTTTAGCCGCTTATGAACGTCATATTTTTTACATTAATAAGTGGAGCAAAACTTAGTACCGCGTTTTTGAAAATTGCAGGATTTATAAACGCGAAAGTTTGCGAGATGGATGGGTGTTTGTTACTCTTTCAAGTAAAAACTACTGAACGAATTTTCATGAAACTTTACAGTAATATAGCATCAGAATAACATATAGGCTCTAAAATTCATGTGGGTGAAACCGCGGGCACAGCTAGTATATAAAAACGCCTATACCAATACAAATAATGATACTCATGAATACAAATGTTTGTACCGCGCTAGGAATCTAATCTGCAACAATTAGATGTATGCTAAACCGCTAGACCACTGAGGTCATCATATAAAGGTAACTTTTAATTACAACTACAATACAGTACATTTTTCAGTAACCGAAACTGCTTTTGTATAAAATATACGAAGACCTTATAATAAAATAAAAGTATAACCACTTTTTGCTATATATTTTTTATACTCGATATATTTGTAAAAATATGCTATATACTACTTAAACAAAAGAAATAAGATTGCAATTGGCAACATTGTGGTACATATTTTAAACTTCAAAACTATATATATATATATGATGTTTATTTACTTATTCATTTATTAGAAAACCAATAGCTTACAATCCTATATATTCATTTATCTTCTTCTTCTTATACATATATATTCATCCTTCTAGAGAAAGCTAATAACAGATTTTCAGCTAGTAGTTTATATAGAGGAGTGGCATCCTTCTCTGTATAAACTGTAAGTGTACGTAATGGATTGCTAATATTTTTTTTTAATTGTGCATAAACAATATATTAAATAATAAAAAAACTTTACACACTCTACCATGTATTTGAAACACACACACATAGAAGTATAGTCTTTGACAATAGAACCTTACACACACATAGAAGTATAGTCTTTGACAATAGAACCTTACACACACATAGAAGTATAGTCTTTGACAATAGAACCTTAATAAATTGAAACTTATAATTTAAACCTTGTCAGCAAAAGTAAGCAATGCTCTTACCCCCTCCCCCCATGATTACGTAAACATTTTTCAATTAATGTATTGTTTTTTTAACAGACAATGTGAGGGTTGCCATTCGCGTAAAAAAGAAACCTACGGATGACGTAATCATCATCTAGACACCCCCACCCCCCATGTCATACAAAATAAGCTAAGCCAACCCCCCCCCCCCCTCCCATAGTGCTTACGTAATACTTGAACAGCCCCTGATAACAATACTTAATGAAATAATATCCACACTAAACCAAATACAAACAATCACGCTGATATATAAAAACATTTGTATTGTGCGAAGAATCGAATCCGCGACCATCGAAAGTAAAGCGGTGTGCTCAGCCGCTAGTTTATCGAGGCCTATATAACCTTATACAACCTACATAACACCATCTAAAAATTATAACAATATCTTCCTTACTTATTATAACTGTACTAAACAATTTACCGACACGCAATTTAAGAAGAAAAATCTGTTATCTGTGAAATTTGCAAATAGATAATCTGTCACGGTGCTGGAGACAAAGCGGAGTGACGGTAGACTGGTTGCTGAATAGTCTTGACATCTCGCCACGGTTCATTCGTCAGAGAGAAGGCGGGAAAATTTTAACAATCAAAAATGGCGACGGTCGAGTCTTCTAAATTGCTCTTCAAAATAATAGCAAGTAAGGACTGTTAAAGTTAATATACAGAAAATTGGGGAAATTTAAAAAAAAAATGGAGCCGATCCTAGTTCCATCTTTTTAATTTAAAACAATATCAAGTATTATTAAAATTATTATTAAGAAAAGGCGGGAAAATTTAAAAACCAAAATGGCGGCTATTCAAATACCATATTTTAAATTGCTCTTCAAAACAATAGTAAGTAAGGACTGATAAAACTAATATACAGAAAAGAAGGAAAATTTAGGATATAAAAATGGCGGCGATCCTAGTTCCATCTTTTTAATGTCTCTTCAAAACAATATCAAGGTTTATTAAAATTAATATTAAGAAAAGGCGGGAAAATTTAAAAACCAAAATGGCGGCTATTTAAATGCCAACTTTTAAATTGCTCTTCAAAACAATAGCAAGTAAGGACTGTTAAAACTAATATACAGAAAAGAGGGAAAATTTAGGAAATAAAAATGGCGGCGATCCTAGTTCCTTTTTTTTAATGTCTCTTCCAAACAATAGCAAGGTTTATTAAAATTAATATTAAGAAAAGGCGGGAAAATTAAAATAAAACAAAAATGGCGGCTATTCAAATACCATATTTTAAATTGCTCTTCAAAACAATTACAAGTAAAGACCGTTAAAATAATATACAGAAAAGGCGGAAAACTGTAAGAAATAAAAATGGCGGCGATCCTAGTTCCTTCTTTTTAATGTCTCTTCCAAACAATAGCGCAAGGTTTATTAAAATTAATATTAAGAAAAGGCGGGAAAGCTTAAAAACCAAAATGGCGGCTATTCAAATGCCAACTTTTAAATTGCCCTTCAAAACAATAGCAAGTAAGGACTGTTAAAACTAATATACAGAAAAGAAGGAAAATTTAGGAAATAAAAATGGCGGCGATCCTAGTTCCATCTTTTTAATGTCTATTCAAAACAATATCAAAGATTATTAAAATTAATATAAAGAAAAGGCGGGAAAATTTAAAAACCAAAATGGCGGCTATTCAAATACCATATTTTAAATTGCTCTTCAAAACAATAGTAAGTAAGGACTGTTAAAATTAATATACAGAAAAGAGGGAAAACTAAGAAATAAATCTTCCATATTTTTTAATTTCAAAACAATAGCAAGGTTTATTAACTTTAATGTTAAGAAAAGGCGGGAAAATTAAAATAAAACAAAAATGGCGGCGATTCAAATGCCATCTTTTAAATTGCTTTTTAAAAATTAAAATAATATACAGAAAAGGCGGAAAACTGTAAGAAATAAAAATGGCGGCGATCCTAATTCCATCTTCTTAATGTCTCTTCAAAACTATAACAAGGATTATTAAAATTAATATAAAGAAAAGGCGGGAAAATATAAAAATGGCGGCCAACTTTTAAATTGCTCTTCAAAACAACTGATCTTAAGAACTGAACAATAATAAAGTAAGACTTCTCAACTGAACTTCAATTAACAATTTATTATTATTATTCTACAAGCTTCTCGCCCCGGCTTCGCACGGGCGTGCATGTATTATATACATAAACCTTCCTCTTGACTCACTGTATCTATTAAAAAAACCGCTTCAAAATCCGTTGCGTAGTTTTAAAGATATAAGCCTACATAGGGACGGACAGACAGCGACAGCGACTTTGTTTTATACTGTATAATGATTGACATCGCTATACTGCAGTCAGCACATGCCAAACGGCTAGTGCAACCTATCCAAACCTTTATTTACCATAAAATAATTCATAATAAGATCAGTTTAACTATATTCATATGTATTAAACACGAAAGTTTAATAGATAACCACGAAATTACAGTGTCGACTAAATATTAACTCATTATTAATCTTTCACGTGAGCTCTAGTTAGTTACAGACAGTTTATCAGACTTCATTTGCATATATATAGTGCAAACCACCGATACAATCTGCAGTTAGAAAGTGCTAACTAAGTTCCACGACCCTGCGATGACTAAACTATACTTAGAACTAGCTGTACTCGCGACTTCGTCCGCGTGGAATATAACTTTATTTTTCTAAAATAAAAGTAGCCTAAGTTACTCCTTATTACATCAGCTACCTGCCAAAAAGTCCCGTCAAAATCGGTCCAGCCATTTCTGAGATTAGCCGGAACAAACAGACAGACAGACAAAATTTGTATTTTGGTGTATGTACCGTATTTATATTCATTTGCATGTAGTAAAAAACGGTTATTTCAATATTACAAACAGACACTCCAATTTTATTTATATGTATATAGATTAATTGGACGACCTCGGTGGTCTAGCGGTTTAGCACACCGCCTTGCTCCCGATGGTCGCGGGTTCGATTCCTCGCACGGAACAAATCATATTCATGAGTACGATTGTTAGTGTCGGTCTGGGTGTTTTCTATATATAATATGTATGTACTATATTTCCGAAAAAAAGTATGTATCTATGTATTTGTATCAGTTATCTAGTACCCATAACACAAGCGTTAGCTAGTTTACCGAGGGACTAGATGGCGCTGTGTGAATTGTCCCGAGAAAAAAAATTACCATAAAAATAAAAAAATGATAATATAGTAATATACTTTCACGACTTTTATTATAGATGTCAAGGATATTGTCAAATGCAGACATCGTGGTGAGCACACTTAATATGTCTATAATTTATCGATTTTTTTTATGGATGATAATGGAATGGTGCACCCGCCTGCGCTAACGGTTTACGCTGGCGGGGCACCAGTGGAGGATGATAAGATGAGCATGAGGTCAGGTCAGTTAGCCCATCGTGACAAATTCGCCATGAACTTATCACGGTGGTTTCCTGGGGAAACCGCGTGGCCAACCTGACATGGTACATTGCTAGCAATAAGATTCCTCATTAGTATCAATCCTCTTTCTCCCTCGTAATTGTGAATTAATTGTCCTTAGGGGCAGTTCAAGTATTACGTCAGCAGATTTATTACAATTAATTACCCCCCCCCCCCATGCACCTTGTCAGCAAAGTAAGCAAGGCTCTTACCCCCCATTCTTACGTAAACATTTTTCAATGAATGTATAGTTTTTTTAGCAAAGACAATGTGAGGGTTGCCATTTGGGTAAAAAAGTAAATGGCATGGGGGTCCATGTCATCCAAATTCAAATTCAAAAATCATTTATTCATGTAGGACATTTTTGCCGCATGTTACATACGTGTTATATATAGAACAATAATTTGTAACCATTTTAATAGAACAGTGTGTAATAACCCTTACAGTAATCTAGGCTGCACCGTCAGCTACAAAATTCTTCCACGTGCAGTTTCGCTGACGATGCAGCACTTTCCTATTAAATTAAAATTTATATTTCGACAGAATTGTAAGAACCGGCCTCCATCGCGGAGCTGCCACTGGTGTAGTAATTAATAAATATTTTTATAAGAAAATTATATTTTTTTAAAAGTCCCCCTCGGCTGTGATATATTTCGCACGTCAAATTTTTTTACATTATAATTTGAATTATTCCCTACCGTCCAGTTCGGTATATAGATCCAATTGAGAAGAACTGGCAAGAAACTCAATTGGAAAACAAAGACCAACCCTATAGTGCTTACGTAGCAAAGACAATGTGAGGGTTGCCATTCGCGTAAAAAAGTAAATAACTAGCGATGACGTAATCATCTTCTAGACTCCCCCACCCTCTATGTCAACCAAATTCAAATTCAAAAATCATGTATTCATGTAGGACATATTAGCCGCTTATGAACGTCAAATTTTTTAAATTATAATTTTAATACTTCCCTACCGTCCAGTTCGGTATATAGATCCAATTGAGAAGAACTGGCAAGAAACTCAATTGGAAAACAAAGACCAACCCTATAGTGCTGTAGTTATTAATAGAAAGAAAGAAAATATTTAGTTAGTTTACAATAGTAGATTTACTTAGGTAGTACCTACTAGTAGATAACATATAGAAGCAAGTAACATAATTGTTACTTGCTGTGTTAGACCTACATTAATTGTATATACATATATTATATCCTGTTAATAAATGTAGGACACATTTCCAATATACTCGTTGATAACATTGTTGGGTATTCAATTACAAGTGTAGGTACACTAGAAATTAATTGTAATAGAATTACTTGGCAATTTATTTATTTCTTTATCAACATAAAGGATGATTCAACATAATGGTTTAACAATGAGACCGTCTCAATCATCAGTTTAAAAAATAAAAGAGATTTGTATAATAAAAGAGATTATTGCATCTAATACAACATTCCATAATCAATGATAAAAGCACTAAAGTTATAGTGTGAGCATGAGGACATAATGAAGGATCATTACACAATGATGATTAGCTATAAATTTGCTTAATATATTCTCCAAGACGGGCCACAAAGTAGTCATGTAATGCGGACGAGGAATATGCGGTCAAGCAGCAAAAGATTTATAATTGCCCGAACATAAAAAAGGTAAAACGTCCTCTAGATATGGAAAATTTCTCCTCCGATCGATCCCCCATCCAATTCAAACGGAGATCAAAATAACGACTGGGCCGAGTTTGGAGCTCCTCGCGGTGCCATCAGACTAAAGTCGTATCCGTCAGGCGGGAGTTGGCCTTCAACCGCTCCATAAATCCTTCCGCGGGTTTGCAGTGCCATTTGCACTCACCTATCGTCCGGGGAAACTGTAAAGGCCAGCTGCGGCCAACAGCGTAGAGTAGTTCGAAAAAAAGTGGCCGACGTGACAACTCAGGAAAAATAGTCCTGACCGCAAAATTACGAGAGTCAAACCCACATAAAGCGGAACAGTGTAAAAAAGAAGAAGAGCTCATAAGACAGTCAAAATTGACATAAAAATGAGGTATCAAAATAATACAGACATTTATAAACATAATGGTAGACAAGCTGACAGCAAAGATTGGACAAAGTGCAGATTTTATCGGAGAACCTAGTGCTACTACAATAGCTGCCTTTACACGACACGTTCTTTCGCGCGCGATCATGAATGGATTTAGCGCGGGAAAGACAGGACAGGATTGCATTTAAGTATTTTTTATGTTCACTCTTTCGCGTGTGATAGCGCGATATCTGCAGATTTTGTCAAACCAAAGAGGAAACTCCACTACATATTCTATGTGGTTGTAGCCCACTCAAACATAAATGAAATATCTCCTTTGGAAAATTTACACTCTTTACTAAAGAGATAAAAAACATCGGTCCTAAGAATATCCTTTAATTCTTGTCCCTAACGGGTCTAGGTAGCGCACTTTAAAAAGGGCGAGCACAATAGATCTATGTAGGTCGCAGTGCTACAAGACCTAGTACGTGACAATAGCCAAAACAAGCCAATAAAAAAAAAATAACGCGATATCACTTGATTTTAAAATTCTATTTTTACCACAGAAGTTATTTTGTAAAAACATGTTAAACGTTTATAAATATTAATAACTCTTATAATTATATCAATAGAATCATACACACACAATCTACTTTGTTGCCTCAATTTTAAATTCTACTCTAAGTTGTAAACTGTATGATTACCCATGAGCCGAGTGCTTCGGCGGAATACTGTAACACAGGTTTCCCTAGCACAGATTCCGTTCCATTCTCTTATATTGTTATAATTACAGGATGTTTATTGTTAAAAAAATTGTAATGGAAAAAATAAATTTTATAATTTAAAAATATATAATAATTAATTATTTGACAATAATAATTAATTACTCACGTTAAGTGCTCACGGTTTGCGCGCACGGTCCATCTCATTCTGTTTGTCTACATTTGCATGCACATACTTTCCTGCGTCAAAGGCGATTCGCCCGTGAAAGAGTATACGTGTAAAGGCGGCTGATGGATGCAAGTGCAAATGTTAACATATGTCGCAACCAGCAGGATGTCACGGTACGCTGCCAAGGTCGCCGGGCTGAAGGCAATGCCCAGCCTTTGTTTAGCTTACATATGTATATTCCACCAGTTCTCTATGATACGGCTAGGATACTTTTTGACAGCACATCTAAATGTAATAGAAATAATGTATATTCAAATAAATTACGTATATAAGTTGTTTTTATGCATGTCCATTTTTTTTTTGGACTACCCTAATGCTTGATCGCAGCTGGCCTTTACAGCTTCACCGGACGATAGGGGCGAGTGCAGGCCTCACTCCAAACACGCGGAAGGACTTATGGAGCGGCTGAAGGCCAACTCCCGCCTGACGGATACGACTAAGTCTGAGGGTACCGCTAGGGTCGAATCTTGGCCCAGGTCTTCGTAATTTCGATCCCCGTTGAAATAATTATTCATTATTATTATTTCATTTATTTCGGATATTTATATATATTTTAGAAATTGATCATTTGGTAGCTGTATTTGATCTGAAATTCTTCTTCTTGCTTTTGTATTATCTCAGTAATAGGCATGTATATCGACAGTTACCATCTACCATCAAGTTGGACCATCTAATAAAAAATTCCGTTGCCAAATGTGAACCTACCTTTATGCGACCCTGGACGCATTGAATGGAAAAGGTGGAGCTGAGCACAGGAAGTCTGTTTGTTTAGGTATAATAGGCATCGGTGCACAAAGGTGAGCCTAATGACTTGTGTAGGGTATCTTATTGTAAACGATGATGTCATTATATTGTACTCAGATAAAGAGCTTATGTCAACGGCATAAGATTTAATTTGCTATAATTTAGTAGCAATCACAATTATACTTAATTCAGATTTTTGATCATTGATCAAATTCAATGAATAAATTACTATACCACTAGTTGTTACACGCGACTTCAAATGCGTGGAAATTAACTTTTTTTATTAAATCAAATATATTTTCTTTAAAGTAGCCTAAGTTACTACTTATAACATTACCTATCTGCAAGTGAAAATGCCGTCAATATAGGTCCAGCCGTTTCAGAGATCAGCAAGAACAAACATACAGTCATTTTTTTAACTATTGTTTTTGATGTAAATACTTTCAAAAGTATGCAGTGGAAAGCTGTTCAATGTACCTAACATTGAAATTAAAACAGACACTTCAATTTTATTCATGTGTATAGATTACCAACCAATCTCGTCTTCGCAAGGGCCTACAGGATGTTTTTTTGTTTATACAGAATGGTCTTTTATCTTATTGGAATGATGATATACCCTGATGGTAAATGGTAATTATCAGCCAAATAATAATTATATTATCTCAGGACAATTCACGCAGCGCCATCTAGTCCCAAGCTAAGCAGAACTTATTTCATGTATACTTGACAACTTATAATATGACTAAATACATTCTTTTTTATAAATGACATACTACGCCGACCCCAAATAATGGGATAAAGGCAAGGCAATGATGATGATGATTCTTTTTTGTAAAAACATAAACATAGAAAACACCCAGACCGATACAAACAATCATCATGAATATAAATGTTTGTACCGTGCGAAGGATAGAACCCGCGATCATCGGAAATAAAGCAGTGAGCTAAACCGCTAGACCATCGAGGCCGTCATAAACAGTTTTCGATATTACGTTCATTCTTTCTTAAAAGGTAAAGGAACGCTATATGATACAAGCAGTCCAGATAAGGTACCTTAGTGTAGACCCAGATAAGATCGAATACCCTTTCAGGTCATATCTGGCTTGTACCTTGTCTATTGATATATTTTGATAAAGAGCTCGAAGTTTAATATTTATGTAATTTTTTTAGTTATAAGTATAGTATAAGTAAGGAGCCAAAAGAATATCAGCGCTGCAGAGTTATCTGTAGCACTATGCTGAGTTGGCTACCTTTTCACTTTTGCAGCAAATAAAGTCACCTACATTTCTTTTACTAATTCGTGTTGTTTCTGTATCTCATGTTTGTTATGTGTCTGTAATTGTGAATAAAGAATTTATCTATCTATTGATAGAAATGGTTGATGTAGGACTAAGAATTTTAGATAGATTTTTTTTATATTATAAACCTATGTACATTGTTATTAGGAGACTATTTTCTATACATATAAATAAAATTGGAGTGTCTGTTTGTAATATGTGTCAGTAAAGTCCTCGAGTGGCGACCACGGACCGGAAGACGCAGCGTGGGAAGGCCTCCAGCAAGGTGGACCGACGATCAGGTCAAGATCGCTGGAAGGCATTGGATGCGAGCAGCGCAGGACCGATCGTCGTGGAGATCTTTGGGGGAGGCCTATGTCCAGCAGTGGACGTCTTCCGGGCTGCGATGATGATGATGATGATGTTTGTAATATTGAAATAACCGTTTACGCACGTTACTACGTGCATATGAATATGAATACGGGGCATACACCAAAATTACATTTTTTACTATTTTTGTCTGTCTGTCTGTTTGTTCCAGGTAATCTCTGAGATGGCTGGACCGATTTTGACGGGACTTTTATTGGCAGGTCACTGATGTAATAAGGAATAACTTAGGCTACTTTTATTTTAGAAAAATTAAATTAATTTCCACGCGGACGAAGTCACGTGTACAGCTAGTATCGAATATGGAAATAGGGTTGTTTATATCAACTATGCAAATATTTACCCTTAATTTGAAAGTTATTATGTTCAATTGAAAGTAATAATTGGCTACCGTACCCACTGGGAACAGATTTCTCCTCATAACATAGATACACAAGGTGGCCAGAAGGATTGGTATACAAGCTCAACTCTTTACGTCCTCTCTGGGGTATATTTAGAATTCTATAGCCACAATGGATAGGAAAACATCGAGTTTACTTGAAACTACCCACATATTTTAATATTGCACTTTCTTTCTGTTTAGTCGTAAAATAATTACATTGTATAAAACAAAGTCGCTGTCGCTGTCTGCCGGTCCCTATGTATGCTAAATATTTTTTTTAATAGATATAGTGATTCAAGAAGTAGGTTTATATATATAATACATGTACACCCGTGCGAAGACGAGGCGAGTAGCTAGGAGACAATAATAGATATATTTTGCTAAAATCATAATTTCCCTTATTGACAAGAATTAAAAAGTAACTACGTACCTCAAGTATTAATTTTTTTTATTATTGAAAGACTCAAATGAATTATATTTATGTGAATTATATTTTTTTATTATTGAATCATTATTCTTTCGAATTATTTCGAATGAATTATTACATTAATCTCAAAAATATACTTGATGGATTTTAAACAATTCTTTATCTTATTAAAAGCTACAATATGGAATAGAATAGAATAGAAAATCATTTATTCAAATAAACTTACATTGAAGCACTTGAATAGTCATAACATTTTTTTTTTAATCTACCGCTCATTCGGAATGCTGTCTCATCACAAGAAGAACAAGCAAGAAACTTGTGTGTTGCTCTTTTAAATAATTTATTCTTACTTACAATTTAAGTTTAAGTGTGTGAATACAAACCACCGATTAGCACTAATTCAATGAAATAATAAAATAGAAAAAACATTCAATATAATACAACAACTGGTTAAACAATTAATAAGAGAAAATAAGTCATAGTGATTAGAGCAGACCAGTCCACACAAGCAGCACCCGTTCACGAGTATGACGGATGAGCCAGCCACCACTGCGCTCGACCATATTTTAGGGAGCCCAATGACCTGATAAGTGAATAACTAGGTAGGCAACAACTTGGGATACATATAATTGTGAATCAATTCCTTATTCATATTTAAAATATGGTTGGCCGGGTCATTGGGCTCCCTAAAATATGGTCGAGCGCAGTGACGGATGGCTCATCCGTCATACTCGTGAACGAGTGCCGCTTGTAGGGACCGGTCTGCTCTTATCACTGCGATTGATTTAACCTTATTGTATATTTATATTTCACTAATAAATTAGTGCTGGTTGGTAGTTTGTATTCACACGTTTCGACTTGTAAATGTAAACTTACAAGAATTATTTAAAAGAGCAACACACAAGTTTCTTGCTTGTTCTTCTTGTGATGAGACAGCTTTCCGAATGAGCGGTAGATAAAAAAAATGTTATGTCTATTCAGAAGTGCTTAAATTAAGTTTATTTGAATAAATGATTTTCTATTCTATTCTAAAAAAAACAAGATAGCCAACAACTTGGGATATATATAATTGTGAATCCATTTCTTATTCATAATTAAAAAAAAAACAATATGTGCAACTGCTTGGGATACATATAATCGTCAATTGCTTATCCATAATTAAAAAAAAAACAAGATAGCCAACGGTTTGAGATGCATATAATCATCAATTAACTATTCATAATTAAAAAAATAACAAACTAAATAAAACAAAACAACATACCTCTAAACCTTTAGTAAGTGAACAACTTTATGTATTATGTATCACAAATACTATATAAATTATACTTGAATACAAAACACTATGATAAAATGTTTATTTAATAAACTTTACGAATATATAATTTGAGTAAAATAAACACACGACTACGTGTAACCAACTACGCGTTTATAACACAACTGAAATGTCGTAGAAAGACTTCGACTCGATCTCATCTTTATTAATCTACGCATATAAATATAATTGGAGTGTTTGTTTGTAATATTGAAATAACCGTTTTTTACTACACGCATATGAATATAAATACGGTACGTCACCAAAATAACATTTTTTACAATTTTTGTCTGTCTGTCTGTTTGTTCCGGGTAATCTCTAAAATGGCTGGACCGATTTTGACGGTACTTTTTTTGGCAGGTAGCTGATGTACTAGGGAGTAACTTAGGCTACTTTTATTTTAGAAAAATATTCTAAGTAACTTTTTTGTTAAATTCCACGCGGACGAAGTCGCGGATACAGCTAGTATTACACAATATTATTGACGGCCTCCATGGTCTAGCGGTTTACCACACCATCTTACTTCCGATAGTAGCGGGTTCAATTCCTCGCATTGTACAACCATTATTATTTGTTTAAAAAATGTTACTTTGGTGTATTTAATTTAACATTTTTTACAATTTTTGTCTGTCTGTTTGTTCCCGCTAATCTCTGAAATGGCTGCACAGATTTTAACGGGACTTTTTTTGGCAGGAGCTGATATAATAAGGAGTAACTTAGGCTACTTTTATTTTAGAAAATTGAAGTTAAATTCCACGCGGACGAAGTGCATATGCTATTGCAAAAGTAAATAGTCTAATCAGTGTTCGCAACCCAAACAGACCAGTCCCCACAAGCAGCACCCGTTCACGAGTATGACGGATGAGCCAGCCATCATTGCACTCAACCATATTAGAGGGAGCACATCGACCCGGCCCACCGCGCCGACACAAGTTTGAACTTTATAGCGAGCATGACTGTTTCAAGTTACTCCACTACGTCATTTATATTATTTACAGCATAAACTGTACCAATCACAGTGTTCACCCATTACAATATTTAATTTACATTATTTAAATTACAATATGTCGTTACTAAATCTCTGAAATGGCTGGACCGATTTTAACGGGACTCTTTTTGACAGGTAGCCAAGTTACTCCTTATTAATAATAAGGAGTAACTTAGGCTACTTTTATTTTAGAAAAAAATCTTTTATTTTAGACAAATAAAGTTAAATTCCACGCGGACGAAGTCGCGGGTACAGCTAGTTAACAATAAGTTTCTTTAATGTAGAAGCAGATATGAGATAAGATCATGATCATAACGTAGGTACGTCTCTATTGACTGTGCATCAAATTACAGATCGTGTTACATTTGTGGTCAGAACTACTATGAGGCACAGATCTGATACCTCACGTTTTATAACCTACTAGCTTTTACCCGCGGCTTTGCTCGCTTTAATTTATTCCCTAAGGTGTGGAATTTATCAAAATTCTTTCTTAGGAGAAGCTACGTCATAGTAGCTTTATGCATGCAAAGTCTCAGCCCGATCGGTTTAAAATTGACAAAGTTTCATCCCCTATTTTATCTACTTGGGAGTAGAATTAATCAAAATCCTTTCTTAGCGGATGCCTACGTCATAACATCTACCTGCATGCCAAATTTCAGCCCGATCCGTCCAGTGGTTTGGGCTGTTCGTTGATAGATCACTATGTCAGTCACCTTTGATTATATATATTTAGATATTAGAATCATTGTTTAATAAACAAGCTATGTACTGTAACACAAGATTTCCTAGTCCAGGTTCCGTTCTCTTATTTCTTTATTTATTAAATTAATACATTACTAGTGGTCACGCGATGGTCGAAATTCTACCATAATTAATCTATACATCTATACATATAAATTACAAATAACTTTATGCAAATACCAAGCAGCCGGTCTCTCACCACACACCACCCTCCAATAGACAATAAGAAACTTATTACAAAGCTATAAAACATGTAATCTATACATTTATACATATGATATTAACAATTAGTATCTACTATAGATACTATGTAATATATGTAATGACTATTCATTTACATTACATAGATATATTATATATAAAAAGAAGTAGCTTCCGTTGTCTGTTCGGTTAGATCTCATAAACTTCGCAACGGATTTTAATGTAGTTTTTAGTAATAAATAAAGTGATTTAAGAGGAAGGTTTGTATGTATAATACATGTACAACTGTTCGAAACCGGGGCGCAAAGCTAGTCTATACATCTATACATATAAATAAAATTGGAGTGTCTGTTTGCAATATTGAAATAACCGTTTTTGACTACATACATATGAATATAAATACGGTACATACACCAAAATAACATTTTTTTTAAATTTTTGTCTTTCTGTCTGTCTCTCTGCTTGTTCCGGCTAATCTCTGAAATGGCTGGACCGATTTTAATGGAATTTTTTGGCAGGTAGCTGATGTAATAAGGAGTAACTTGGGCTATTTTTATTTTAGAAATATGTCTAATATACTTTTTTGTTAAATTGAACGAAGTCGCGTGTACAGCTAGTATTACCACCATTGCACATACCATATTATGAGACATAAATATATTATTACTAGCTGTCCCGGCAAACGTTGTTTTGCCATATAAATTAATAACGCTATAAAAAAATAGGGGTTAATGATAGAAGGATTGTATGTATATTTGAATGTTGCATCATAAAAAAAAAAGAAACTAAAAAAATTGTCTACAAAATAAAAAAAAATGTAGGGGTTAAATATAAATTTGGTGTGATGAAAAATAGATGTTGGCCGATTCTCAGACCTACTCAATACGCTCACAAAATTTCATGAGAATCGGTCAAGCCGTTTCGCAGGAGTATGGGAACGAAAACTGTGACACGAGAATTTTATATTATAAGATTGTTATTATAGTAAATTATTTTTCGCAGAACACATACATATATTTCAAAATATCGGAATACAGTTGGCTATAGCTAGTCTTTATGGCTTATGATCACCATATAGGTGTAAAAACAAAAGTAATTGTAGTGAGAGGAGGGGGTATGACAGGGTGCGCCATTTTTCAGTTATTGCCCCTCCTCAAAAAAACTCCACGCTGGGGCGACGAACTTTGCTCAAAGTTTTTACAATGCAAAAATATACCAACTTATTTGAATACTGTAAACATTTTTTATGAGACAAACGTTTCAGACTGAACATGTGGCACTTTTCGGTATAGGGCGATCGGGGTCAATGACTGCACTGAATCATTTGGCTAAAATGTCCTAATTTGCAACATTCGTGCTGTTAAGGGACGCAGATATTGTTGTAAAAACCATAAACTAAATGCGTACGTTAGTTGATTTGATTATTATTAATTAGAACTGCAACAAAACTAAGCTAATCTATACATATAAATAAAATTGGAGTGTCTATTTGTAGTATTGAAATAACCGTTTTACTACATGCATATGAATATAAATATGGCACATAAACCAAAATAACATTTTTTACTATTTTTGCCCGTCTGTCTGTTTGTTCCGGATAATCTCTGAAATGGCTGGACCGATTTTGATGGGACTTTTATTGGACGGATTATATTAATCGAATATATATATATTTAAAATAGACATATATTCGATTAATATAATCCGTAATGATAAAAGTTACCATTGTTTTCTTTTTTTTTTTCTTTATCCGTAATGCTAAATGTTACCTTTTTTTTCTTTTTTAAGTCTTGGCACGTCTGTGCATTTGCCAATATACAAAATTTGGGAAACAAAATGTTACCTTCTAAAGATATACGTAAATTTGAACATACATCTTTGGAAGTCAATGTCATACTAATCTTCAGATGACAAAATAATTTTTTTTAAATAAAACTTCAAGATCCAAACGGAAAAATAATAGGATAGGAGTATTATCGGTTAAGATATAAAAAATTGAAAAAAACTTTTGTCTTGAGAAACCTGAAATTTTTTTATATATTTCTTTGTTTCAAATAATTATAATAATAATAATAATAATCTCTCCCTGGGGCCCTGAACCCCGGCCGACTGTGCTTCTGCCGGGGGTATGTTGCCATCTCCTCTCCTTAAGAGGGAGATGAGAATTTTTGGGAAAAAAAAATAATATTAATAATCTCAGGACAATTCACACAGTGCCATCTAGACCCAAGTTAAGCTAGTTAAAGCTTGTGTTATGGGTACTAGATAACTGATACATAAACATAGATATTTTTTTTGGTAAATACATACATATTATACATAGAAAACACCCAGATCGATACAAACAATCATACTCATGAATACAAATTGTGCTGTGCGAGGAATCGAACCCGCGACCATCGACAGCGCGGTGTGCTAGACCGCTAGACCACCGAGGTCATCAAAAACTGAAATTATATATCTATTATTTAAACAGCCGTTTTAAAAAGATCTAAGCAATAGACAGCAATTGATTTTATACCATGTAAATATTCCAAGTATATATATAGTTTGAACTCATAAAGGGAGTACAATAAGAATATACGATAGCAATCTAAATATAGTTTATCTGTGGGGCTTGTACGGCCCCGGAGGGCAGGAAATCGGCCCCGGGCAGGGGTCTATGCCCTTATAGTCTACCCGTGTAGCAGTTAGTGATATGTACTGCTATAATAACATCACTCGTGTCTGCATGAGGACTATAAATATGTTTACAGAACCAATTAGAATAGAATAGAATAGAATAGAAAATTTTTTACTTAGTTAGTAATATTTACTGCTACAATAACACCACTCGTGTCTGCAAGAGGACTATAAAAATGTTTAGAGGACTAATTAGAATAAAATAGAATAGAATAGAAAATCATATATTCAAATAAACTTAATTGAAGCAATTTGAATAGTCATAATTTTTTTTTTTAATCTACCGCTCATTCGGAACGCTGTCTCATCACAAGAACGAGCGAGAAACTTGTGTGTTGCTCTTTTAAATAATCCTTGTAAGTTTACATTTACAAGCCGAAACGTGTGAATACAAACTACCAACCAGCACTAATTTATTAGGGTCAAATATAAATATACAATAAGGTTAAATCAGTCGTAGTAATAATAATAATAATAATCTCAGGACAATTCACACAGCGCCATCTAGACCCAAGTTAAGCTAGCTAAAGCTTGTATTATGGGTACTAGATAACTGATACATATACACAGATATATATTTTTTCGTAAATACATACACATTATACATAGAAAACACCCAGACCGATACAAACAATCATACTCATGAATACAAACGTTTGTTCCGTGCGAGGAATCGAACCCGCGACCGTCGGATGTAAGGCGGTGTGCGAAATCCATTGGATCGTGCCATCGGATTATTGAATGACAAACATACAAGGTCACTTTTACAATTAATAAATGTTTGTATGAACTTAAATACAGTGCTAGAATCGAAGCTGTGACTGAAGTTGAATATATTAAACCGCTACACCACTACACCACCAGGGCACAAAATATTTTTACTGATATTGTATTTAAGAATATTAATATAGATGGCGCTGTTATAATTATTATTATTATTACTAACTAGCTGTACCCGCGACTTCGTCCGCATGGAATTTAACTTTATTTTTCTAAAATAAAAGTAGCCTAAGTTATTCCTTATTACATAACTTATCTGCCAAAAAAAGTCCCGTCACAATCGGTCCAGCCATTTCAGAGATTAGCCGGAACAAACAGACAGACCGATAAAAATTGTAAAAAATGTTATTTTGGTGTATATACCGTCTTTATAATCATATGCATGTAGTAAAAAACGGTTATTTCAATATTACAAACAGACGCTCCAATTTTATTTATATGTATAGACTATAGATGTACAGACTACCTGTGCCCGCAACATCGTACGCGTAGAATTTAACTATATTTTCCTAAAAAAGATTTTTTTTCAAATAACAGTAGCCTAAGTTACTCCTTATTTATTTATTAATAATAATAATACTCCTTATTACATCAGCTACCTGCCAAAAAAAGTCCCGTCTAAATCGGTCCAGACAGACAAAAATTGTAAAAAATGTTGTTTTGCCGTATTTATATTGATATGCATGTAGTAAAAAACGGTTATTTCAATATTACAAACAGAGACTACAATTTTATTTATATGTATAGATGTATATATTGCAGACGGAATCGAACCGGCGCG
Source organism: Achroia grisella (assembly GCF_030625045.1). NCBI lineage: Eukaryota > Metazoa > Arthropoda > Insecta > Lepidoptera > Pyralidae > Achroia > Achroia grisella. Next base: position 691,263 of record NW_026713018.1, on the reverse strand, counting down.
GCGAGTTCACGGCGCTGTCGAGACAGTTAGTCGCCTAATTTTCCAGATCCACATAAAGATGAGCGTTAGAAAGTTAAGTTCATTGTTGTAACACTAACTGTTGTTTGTGCATTGTGAGGCATATTGGATACATTCGGACAGCGGTCATTACGTTTTTTGTTATTTGTAGAGGTATTAGCAAAAAATTTACAGTTATCTTTGCTTAATGTGCCTAAAAATAGAACGAAATGCAGGCAGTGACGAATAAAAATAACTTTTACTAGCTACTCAACCCGGCTTCGCACGGGTGTACATGTATCATTACATAGTATATAACAAAGTCGCTGCCGCTGTCGCTGTCTGTCCTGTTTATAACTACGCAAAGGATTTTGAAGCGGTTTTTTTAATAGATAGAGTGATTCAAAACGAAGGTTTGTATGTATAATGGATCCGGGCAAAGCCGGGGCGAGTAACTAGTTATATATATAAACCTTCCTCTAGAACCACTCTATCTATTAACATAAAAACCGCTTCAAAATCCGTTGCGTAGTTTTTAAGATTGAAGCATACATAGGGACAGACAGCTACAGCGACTTTGTTTTATACTATGTAACTAGCTACTCGCCCCGGCTTCGCCTTAATGGGAAAAAAGCGTTGTAAGTGGTTGAAACGGAGATGAAAAAATATATGTCATTTTTAAAGATAGAAATATAAAAAAAAATTCTATGGCAATTTTTCTCAAAAACTACTAAACCGACAAACACTTTACCAATAGAAATAGAAATAATCTTTATTCAAATAAACTCATTACAAGCACTTTTGAATAGTCATATTTTGATTCTACCACTCATTCGGAACGCAGATTCAGCACAAGAAGAATGAGCAAAAACTTGCGTGTCTTTATCTCTATAATAAATAATAAAATCCTATATTGTCCCTGAGTAATAAAATAAATAGGCTATAAATAATAATATCTCAGGACAATTTATCACAGCGCTATTTAGTCCTAAGCTAAGTACAGCATGTCTTATGGGTACTAGACAACTGATATACCTACATAGAAATACAAATCATATTCATACATAACAATGACACTCGTGAATACAAATCGCAAATCTATTATTATATACAATCATACAATACTGCTGTAATTCAGAAATTTAAAATGTTAGAAATTAGACTTAAATACCACAGTTATAGTGTGGACTTTCCAAAATTTGTAATTTTTGAGTTAAGCCAGTATTATAATAAGTGTGCGAAATATTTGCACCGTCCGAGAAATCGAACCCGCGACCATCGAAAGTGACTAGACTACCGAGGTCGTAAATATGTTAAATATCGTACTCTTGACCTTAAGGTTGTATTTACATGTTAAATTGGCATGAGATTACGTTATAGTTTCCTCTGGTCGCGTGTGTAACCCCCCTCTGGCCCGCACCGCACCCCTCTTGCACGCAAACCGCCAACCGTTAGGTTCAACGGCCCAGTTCGGTCCAAACTGAAGCTGATTATAGGACCACACGGCTAGTACTAAAACGGGTAATGATATCTTTATAATAAGATTCTCTCGATAGAATTAAAGCAATAAAAAAAATTGTACGAGGAAAATATTCGGAAGTTCAGCGAAGCGATAAAAAAAAAAACATTGTTTCAATTAGTAGTTTGGTTTATGATGATGGAATGATGCTCAGCTTACACGTATGGTATAATAATAATACCCCTAAAAAATTCATACAGCGCCATCTAGTCGCCATCCCAAGCTAAGCAGAGCTTGTGTTGTAGGTACTAGACAACAGGTAGATATCTCATGAGGTAAGGAGATTTGTTAGTTACTAACCCCATTGCTAGCAATGTACCATGTCAAGTTGATCTCCACGTGATTCCCTCCGGAAACCATCGTTTTAAATTTCTGGTGAATTTGCCACGATAGGCTAACAGGCCTGATCTCATGCTCATCTTATCATCCTCCACTGGTGTCCTGCCAGCGTAAACCGTTAGCGCAAGCGAATGCACCATTTCATTATCATCAATAAAAAAAAATACTAAAACAGATAATAATGTCTTTATAATATGCTCCCGATAATATTAAAGCAAGAAAAATAATTGTACGAGGAAAAGATTCGAAAGTTCAGCGAAGCGATACAAAAAAGACATTGTACCAATTTGCATCTTCGTTTGATGATGGAATGATGCTCTGCCAGAGTAAATCATCAAAAAAAAAAATACTAAAACAGGTAATAATCTTATATATAAAATTCTCGTGTCACAGTTTTCGTTCCCATACTCCTCCGAAACGACTTGACCGATCCTCATGAAATTTTGTGAGCGTATTGAGGCGGTCTGAGAATCGGCCAACATCTATTTTTCATCCCCCTAAATGTTAGGGATAGTCCACCCCTAATTTTTTTTTTTATTTTAAGGCAAAACAACGTTTGCCGTGACAGCTAGTGTCTTTATAATATGCTCGATGATATTAAAGCAAAGAAAAATTTGAGGAAAAGATTCGAAAGTTCAGCGAAGCGACACAAAAATCATTGTTCCAATTAGCAGCTTTTTTTATGATGATGGAATGATGCTCAGTTTTCACTAACGGCATAATCCCCTCCCTGGAAATTCACACTGAAATTAGTGCTAGTTGGTAGTTCGTATTCACACGTTTCGACTTAAAAATGTAAAGTTACAATGATTATTTAAAAAAGTAACACGTAAGTTTCTTGCTCGTTCTTCTTGTGACGAGCTTTTTGAGTGAGCGGTAGATTAAAAAAAGCATAACTATGACTGTGAGTTCATTTGAATAAAGGATTTTCTATTCTATTCACACAGCGCCATCTAGTCCCAAGTTAAGCAGAACTTGTGTTAAGGGAACTAGATAACTGATATATCTAAGGATATCTTCATGGGAGAATGTGATTGTTATATGGACTAATAACCCCATTTTTAGAAATATACCATTTAAATCTCCACTCGGTTCCTTCTTGAAATCATGGTGGTAAATTCCTGGTGAATTTGCCATAGTGGACTAACTGACTTAACCTCATGTTCATCATATCATCAGGATCTCGTGCCCCGCCAGCGTATACCGTTAGCGCAGGCGAATGCACCATACCATTAACATCCATACAAAAAAGTATATCTATATGTTTTCTTTTTGTAAAGAATGTACATAGAAAACACCCAGACAGATAGAAACAATCATACTCATTAATACGAATCTTTGTGCCGTGCGAGGAATCGAAGCCTCGACCATAGGAAATAAAGAGGTGTGCTAAGCCGCAGACCCGAAACCGTTATAGTGAGTATGATAGATTTAACTCGTTCCAGTATATCGTTTCGCGAATTTCGTTTTAATTTAATAATGTTGAGCTGTAGTTTAGGAGTTGGCGGTGCGTGACAGCCGGTCGAAATACCTCACATCATGGCTCACTGCACACCAGCGTTGCTGGTGCGATTACACAAAAAAATGACAGCAGGTTCCCAAATGTATGGGATTTTAAGTCTTCAAGTCGAGTGATTTAGGGATACATTTTCCATTACAGTCAAAATTGTGAGTATGAGTAATCTTATCGTGATGGAAAAGTGGCCCGAACCGACAACCGAGGACAGATTGTCCTAGCGCCTCAAAATTAAGAGAACCGACCGAAATAAAGTGGGACTGTGCTAAGAAGAAGAGAGATCAAAATTGTGTATTATTTTGTTTTCAAAACATTGTATTAATATATGAAGCAAAAACTTTGTACCCCTTCTTACAACATTTGCGCAGACGGAAAAGTATGAAATTACGGACACTTACAGTATATATAGAGAAGAAGTTCAGAATGCTAATATGACATTAAAATTGTGCATAAAAAATACATTAAATCAATAAAAAAAACCCATTACACACTCTACCATGTATTTGACAAACACACAGAAGTATGAGTCTTTGACAATAGAACCTTAATAATATTAAAACTTATAATTTAAATTAATTATAATCGAATTTCGACAATTAGGCGACTAGTAGCACATATAATTTGTTGTTTTAGCGAACTTTTTAGTTAGTATACACAGAGTAAAAATTTAAAAACCCTAACTGTAAAACACTCCCACACTGCACTTCATTATGAAGAGAAATTGAGAAATAATAATCAGATCATCATAAAAAACTTAACGTATATTTTCTATCGCAGGAATCGGATATTCAGCTTAAACAATAACATGTTACAAATGATGATGCTACAAACAATAAAACTATCACGCTACTAACAAGGGTTGACAGAGAACATAAATACAATCAGTTTAAACCGCAGTTAAAAACTAAACGCATTCGAATAGCAGCTGTGATAACTAATCTCAGCGACAGTCGCATTTATGTCGACAAATTAATTTGGTTCAACTAAACATGTCGAGAGTATGTTCATGGGATAGAAAATGGATGCGGTTGTTTGATAAATTGTAGAAATGGTTATATTATCCCATAATTTAGGGCCTGTTAATGTTTTTCATAAATATTTTGAAGAAATAGCCATATTTGATGGGAATAATTGAAACTATTTTGATTCTGAAGAAAACCCTATCTTGTATGTTATAAAATAAATAATGATGTAAATAATAAAATTGATGCAGCTAATCTAATTAGAAAATATGCTGAGCAATTACAAAGTAAAAGACCTAATACTAATCTGAAGGAAGGAAGGGTTACCTGCTCCATTCAAATTCTCCTTATCGAGTTGCTTCACTTACATGTTAGTCTCCGAAGCCAAAGCTCAAAATCGTAAATAACAATTACCTGCAACAAATAATAAATGCAAATAAATAAATAATTCTTTGAATGAGTAACGAAGAGTAGACACAACGAAATTAAAAACTTCGCTTTTGCACATGAAAACAAAATTAAAAAAAAATATTGGTACTGTTGCGTATTGCGTGTTGACAGTAGGCCAGTGCCAGAACTTGCAAAATATCTGCAATTTTGATGACGAAGATGCACTACATACAAGACCAGTTGAAGCTGATAAAGGCATTAGTTGATGCAAAACACGTGAGTTCGATCAGAGTTTAAATTTATCAAATTTAATTGTTAATGATCACTTGAAAACAAGTGTGCTCAATTATTGGGCATCCATTAATAGGAATGCTGGCGCTTTCATACATCAACGTAGAGTCCACTTTATCTACATTCCAGCTGGTGCACTTATTTTGGTCTCGACTGGAGACTCGATCGAGCCATACGTTTACGGCCCACTTGTATCAATAATATTGTTGTTGGTGTAGGTCGGTATGTAAATTTTATCGTTTAACGCTATCATAACTTGTATTGTCAGTGTAGATAAAGTTGTCCGTAAATATTGCATCCCGAAATTGTAGTTTGGAGTTTGAATCTAGATTGGACGTTCATTCTATAGTGTCTTTACATTACTTTACATTAGTACTACTCAACGCATTTTCACGCTGGTTTCGTCCATTGACAGGGCGATTTTGAATAAGTGTCAATTGGTCGAAATATTCTTGCGAACCCAATCCAGGTGGAACAGAATAGAATAGAAAATCGTTTATTCAAATAAACTTACATTGAAGCACTTTTGACTATTCAAAAGTGTTTCAATGTAAAAAAACAAATTGTTATGACTATTCATAACAATTTGTTTTTTATCTACCACTCGTTCGGAAAGCTGTCTCATCACAAGAAGAATGAGCTAGAATCTTGCGTGTTGCTCTTCTAAATAATCCTTGTAAGTTTACATTTATTAGTCGAAACGTGTGAATACAAACTACCGACCAGTACTAATTTTTTGGGTCAAATATAAATATACAATAAGATTAAATCAGTCGTAGTGATAAGAGCAGACCAGTCCCTACAAGCAGCACTCGTACACGAGTATGACGGATGAGCCAGCCATCACTGCGCTCGACCATATCTTAGGGAGCCCAATGACTCGGCCCACCACGCCGCGGCGCCGCGCCGTCACATGTGGTTTGGTAGTTTCCATTTCGACATGGATGTTTTTTTCTAAAATAGTAACTGTTCAAAATCTACCCTGTAACATCGTAAGCACAGATTATTATATTAGAGTCCGTTAGTTTTCTGTTCCCGCGCTTTCCCTGCCCCTCCCTTACCTAGTACTGAACCGACTGTACGGCGCCCATGACGCGCGCGCATTGTGTTGTGAATTAAAATAAATTAGAACTGTGAAACCTACTGTGAAACCTAATGTGAAACTGGAAAGCTATCGCAGATACTTTGAGACCCTGAAGCCCAAGAAATCCGCAGAACCATAAAGGTAAATGACGACGCTTTCGAACATTTTAGTAGCAGAGTAGTTTCCCAAACAGTAACACAGATGAATCTGTATTTATAAAGACGAGTACTGTACTTATGGTAATTGCTGTTTTATGATATTGATTGTACAAACATACACCCACGGTTTGCCTCTTCACTTGAATGTATGACCACACTAGACTTCGCTCATCATTTGACACTACACTAGACGTGTCTACCCACACAAAGAATTAATTATTAGTATTAATATTTTAATAACTGTGTATGTAAATTTATTGAATTTGCTCTACGTTTTAGATAAATAGTCTATCTATTTATCTAAATTCTTTATTTAACAATTACAAACACATAGCATACATGAGATACATTTCATAAATAGAAATAAAGTTTACAAATTAAATAATACAGAAATACAATATTACAAAATAAAATGGAGATGGCTTTCAAATTCAAAATCAAATTAAAAAATCATTTATTCATGTAGGACATTTTAACCGCTTATGAACGTCAAGTTTTTACATTATAATTTTTTTTCCATTACGTCCAGTTCGGTATATAGATCCAATTAAGAAGAACTGGCAAGAAACTCAATTGAATTACTTTTTTTTTAAAAGCCAGTTTATTTACAATGCATAGGTGTCTATGTCTAACATTAAATGAAAATCACGAACATGAAAACTATTGCACGCTCGTCATTCAAGTAATCGTTTAGTGAGTAATAGGCCTTTATCAGTAAATATGATTTGAATTTATTTAAGGGTAATTCCAATATGTATATCCTTTGGTATCTTATTGTAAATTTTTATACCCATTCCCATAAAAGACCTATTGTCTTGTTGACCAAAAACATGTCATATTCTTAATGTAAGTACGGTATATATTTTCAAATGCATTTAGTGAAAAGCTGTTAATTCGATTACAAACGAACACTTTAATTATATCGATTTGTACCAATAATTATCTACTATAGATACTATGTAATATATGTAATGACTATTCATTTACATTAGATAGATATATTACATATAAAAAGAAGTAGCTTCCGTTGTCTATTCGCTTAGATCTTATAAACTTCGCAACGGATTTTAATGCAGTTTTTAGCAATAGATAGTGATTTAAGAGGAAGATTTGTATGTATAATACATGTACACCCGTTCGAAACATACAAATAAAATTGGAGTGTCTGTTTGTAATATTGAAATAACCGTGTTTTACTACATGCATATGAATATAAATACGGTACATACGACAAAATAACATTTTTTACAATTTTTGTCTGTTTGTTCCGGCTAATCTATGAATTGGCTGCACCGATTTTGATGAGACTTCTTTTGACAGTTAGTTTATGTAATAAGGAGCAACTTAAACTACTTTTATTTTAGATAAATAAAGTTATATTTCACGCGGACGAAATCGCGGGAACAGCTAGTATATAATAAAAAGATACAAATGCAGCTGCATCGCACAGGAATTGAAGCTAGGAATAATAATAAAAAGTGAACAAACTCGTCTGTACGGCCGTGACCTTGACACTGGGACGCGCCGCACGACGGCCGGCGCACGCGCATCCACCCCACACGCTTTAACGCAGTGTTGCCACCTTATAAAAATAATAATAACCCAGAACTATTTTTTTAAGGATGATAATGGAAGGTTGCTCACACCTATGCATACTGTTTACGCGGATCAGGCACCAGTGTAGATTGATAATATGAGCATGAGGTCAAGCCAGTTAGCCCATCGTGGGAAATTCACCATAAATTTATCACGATGGTTTCCGCGTGCAGTTCAACCTGACATGGTACATTCCTAATAGGGTTATTAGTCCACAATACTCTTCCCAATTGTCCAGGGTTGATGATAGGGTTATGTACACCCGTCTTTTTTTAACTTAGAGAAAATCCTACATGAAGAATATCCACCCAGGAGTGGCAGGCGGGTCTGTGAGACTCCTAGTCATCAAAAACTCCAAGATGTCACTTCACTCAAATTTAGGGTAAAAATAATAAATGTATTTCTAAGAGATTGTAAGAGGTTGCTTTAAGCAATAAGACCGAGTTTTGTTTGGCACATTTATATAAATTCCTTTTTTTTTTTTGTAAATATTTTTCAATGCACATTTACGATTAATATTATTTTTATAATTTCTCTCAAAAACAATTCAGTTTCTACGATACAGTGTTGGGAGGATATTTCATTAGAATTACTTTTGTATTCCTATTTAACGAAAGCCAAAGTATGTAATTTTTATATTTGACATCAATATTATAATATTCTTTTAAATAAGCCTAATTTTTCTTGCATACTTTTTCATGCAAAAGAAGTAAAACAATTTTTTACAAAATAAAAAAAAATTAAAAATATCTTTATACATATTAAAGACTCTTATGATATCAAATCTACCGTCAGTTCGGAGTGATTACGAGATGAGAAGAACTGACAAGAAACTCAGCTCGTATTATTATCAAATAAATAAACTTATTCAAATAAACTCGGTACAAGCACTTTTGAATAGTCATTTATTTTTAATTCCACCACTCATTCGGAACGCAGACTCATCACAAGGAAAAGAAGCAAAAAATTGCGTGTTGCTCTTTTGACTAAATGTCATTTTAAATAAATAAATACACAGTAACAAGTAAAAGGCATGCGATAATCAACATAGTAACCGCTACACACTCATTCTTAGTGCAATCAGGTAATATTGTCAACATTATGGATTATAAGTTTTTTCTACAAAAACATTATTACCATTTATATTAGTAGGCAAAGGAAGGAAAGAAGGTTTTAGTAGTATAAAACCTTCTTTCCTTCCTTCTGGTGTTCCAGATGTTATTAATTACCTGTTTAATAGGCTCGGTCAAAGATTGTTGGCAACACTGTTTTAGCGCCGCACATGCCTAACGCAGCCTGCGTGCTTGCTCGCTATTTTTATCGGAGACTGATATACTTGCGGCACCGTGTCCCCGACGCACTTTAAATTGAAACCATTTAAGATTTTAATCCGCAAGAAAATACTCTTAATCTGAAGAACTTGTTAAAGGACCAAACTGTGCTAGTTTTGTGTTTATTTAAAAAATGCATATTATGGATCAATCTCGCGAGTACTCACTGTAACCTTATTTGGACTAATAATCGCGAAATTATCTTATTAACATTATAAACACGAATGTTTGTGAGTATGGATGTTTGTTACTCTTTCACGCAAAAATTACTGAACGGATTTTGATGAAACTACAGTAATATAGCAGAATAACATATAGGCTATAAAATTCATGCGGGTTAAACCACGGCTCAGCTAGTAATAATATAATTATAACTGGATAATTTACACAGCGCCATGGACTCTCAGAGTTTTTGTCAAGGGTCGGTACGGTAAAGTAAGGTACTTGACAAATTATAAAACTATATAGATATATATATGTAAGATCCATACATATAAGGGCTTTCTCAGGATCGCTGGAAGGCATTGGATGCGAGCAGCGCAGGACGGATCGTCGTGGAGATCTTTGGTGGAGGCCTATGTCCAGCAGTGGACGTCTTCCGGGCTGCGATGATGATGATGAGGGGCTCTATCAGGTCCATCCTCTAAACGATACTTGGAGAGAGTTGCCGATTCATCACGATTAGCTAACTACACTGACGTAACTTCTTGCTCGTTCTATATTCCCGCCATATATACCATCAGTCCAAGGACTATTCCATATTCATTCTATGTCTTCCATGATGCTTACATCCTTCCACTTCCCATGGTAGGGTCAATTACCTGAATGTTAATGATGTCAAGTGACCTTTTTCCAAATGACAATCCAGCTATTATCGCACGACACTCCCTGAACTCACCTGTCTGGGCAGGGCTGGGCAGGGCTGGGCAGGGTGATGAATGCTTAGTCTTCATTACATCCTATATATTTTTTTATAACACAGGGGACAAACGAGCATGCGGCTCACCTGATGGTAAGTGATTACCGCCGCCCATGAGCACCCGCAACACCAGGGGAATTGCAAGTACATTGTGGGCCTTTTAAAAAGGGATAAGCTCTTTTCTTGAAGGTTTCAATATCGTATCGGTTCGGAAATACCATTGCTGGAAGGTGATTCCACAATGTGGTTGTGCGTGGCAAAAAGTTTCTGGAAAATCGCACTGTGGAGGACCGCCATTCATCCAGATGATCAGGATGGTATTTTAGTTTCAGGCGGGTTATTAATCCGAAAAACTCCTCAGAACACTCCCCGTGATATATGCGGTAGAAAATGCACAGAGATGCAGTATCACGCCGCGCCGCTAATGATCGACCCATTCTGTCACATAGACGTTGATTACCAATGATTCTGGCTACTCCATCCATCCTTTATTTTATATCATAACTAGCTGACCTGCGCAACTCCTCTGCATCACACTTACTTCACATGATATTTCTCTCAATTTACATAATATCTTATTAAATTATAGCCTATGTGTCATTCTGATATTATGATGTTATTCTGATTAGAGGAAGTATGAAAGTGGCACCGGTGTCGGAGAGGTTGAAGAGTAATCGTCTATCATGGTATGGACATGTAATGCGTAGGAATGAGGATAATATTTTAAAGGTGTTACATATGAATGTGGATGGTTATAAGGGCAGAGGAAGGCCGAAAAAGAGATGGATGGACTGTGTGCAAGATGATATGGTAAGAAAGGAAGTAAATAACGTGATGACTGCGAACAGGGATGAATGGAAGCGAAAAACATATTACGCCGACCACAAATAAATGGAATAAGGAAGAAGCAGATGATGTTATTCTAATATATAAGCTATATTACTGTAAAGTTTCATCAAAATCCGTTTAATGGTTTTTGCGTGAAAGAGTAACAAACATGCCATCCATACTCACAAACTTTCACGTTTATAACATTAGTAAGATAAAATATTTAAATTTTATGCGAAATTAAAAAATTAAAACTCGTCTACTGATAAGTTTATAAAAAGAATAGTAGACAAGCTGCCAGCAACAATGAGATAAGGAAGATCAGTAGAATATATATGCGCCATACTTGTATATTCAATAGTCCAATTTAAATTTCTAACTACATGATTATAATTTTTATGTTGCACTTCCGTCCCTTCAATTAGCTAATAGTGCACATATTAATACCATCAGAGAGGCATCTCGTCTTAATATTATTAGAAAGGTGCTGAATATGCATGCGATACTTTCTATGATGTTACGTATACACTGTTACGAATAACACTTTTCACTCACGCACTGTTATGATTTAAATATACATATAAACAAAATTGGAGTGTCTGTTTGTAATATTGAAATAACCGTGAATATAAATACGGTATACACCAAAATAACATTTTTTACAATTTTGTCTGACTGACTGTTTGTTACGTCTAATCTCTGAAATAGCTGGAGCGATTCTGACGGGGCTTTTTCGCAGGTAGCTGATGTAATGAGGAGTAACTTAGGCTATTTTTTTTTTCAGAAAAATAAAGTCAAATTCCACGCGGACGAAGTCGCACACAGCTAGTTGTACATATAATATGAATTATATATGTATACTACTTTTTATAATATATGTATGACGTCAAAGATTTATCTTCTACCGGGTGATTACCTAACATTTAGAAGATGAATGAATGTGACGGTCCGCTACTGGACCAGTGTCCTCTGCTTTACCGGCCCCTCGTCAAATTTTTTTTTTTTATACTACTATGGTGGCAAACAAGCATAAGATATGTAAATGGTTAGGCATGTTTTAAAGAAACCTTAATATACCCTTCTTGAAAAACCCCAAGCTGTAGTCTCGTGAGAAAACCTCGGCAGGAAGTTCATTCCACAATCTAAGTGTACCTCAGATGAGATAGTCAGAGGTATATTTTAAAGATAATAATGGAATAGTGCAAGCCCCTGCGCTAACGGTTTACGCTACCGGAGCACTAGAGGATGATAAGATGAACATGAGGTCAGTAAACCCATTGTTTTACGGCCTCGTGGTCTAGCGGTCTAGCACACCGCTTTACGTCCGATGGTCGCGGGTTAGATTCCTCGCACGGCACAAACATTTGTATTCATGAGTATGATTGTTTGTATCGGTCTGGGTATTTTCTATGTATAATATGTATGTATTTACGAAAAAAAAATTATCTATGTGGTTGTATCAGTTATCTAGTACCCATAACACAAGCTTTAGCTAGCTTAACTTGGGACTAGATGGCGCTGTGTGAATTGTCTTGAGATTATTATTATTATTATTATTATTGTGACAAATTTTACCATAAATTTATCATGATGGTTTTGGAGCGCGATGGTTGTCACCTCACCATTGTCGCGTTATATATGTGTGGATTAACTTTACACTTAACTTAAAAGTATGTAATATGGAGACGTAACTTAATGGAAGGGTCTCGAGTATTGACTGAAATAATAATAATAATCTCAAGACAATTCATACAGCGCTACTAGATAGCGCTGTATGAATTGTCTTGAGATTATTATTATACCAATCTTAAGGTAACTAAAGACCTAATGGAAGGGTCTCGCGAGTATTGATATATATATATATATATATATATATATATATATATACAATTCACACAGCGCTATCTAGACCCAAGTTAAGGTAACTAAAGACCTAATGGAAGGGTCTCGCGAGTATTGACTGAAATAATAATAATAATCTCAAGACAATTCACACAGCGCTATCTAGACCCAAGTTAAGGTAACTAAAGACCTAATGGAAGGGTCTCGCGAGTATTGACTGAAATAATAATAATAATCTCAAGACAATTCACACAGCGCTAACTAGACCCAAGTTAAGGTAACTAAAGACCTAATGGAGGTCTTGGGAGTCATGGGGGGTCATAACTCTCCTCCCCATTAGGAACTAAAAAATAATGAAACAGCTAAATTTTTTGCAGGGTCTCGCGAGTATTGACTGAAATAATAATAATAGTCTCAAGACAATTCACACAGCGCCATCTAGACCCAAGTTAAGGTAACTAAAGACCTAATGGAAGGGTCTCGAGTATTGACTGAAATAATAATAATAATCTCAAGACAATTCACACAGCGCTATCTAGACCCAAGTTAAGCTGGCTAAAGACGTAATGGAAGGGTCTCGAGTATTGACTGAAATAATAATAATAATCTCAAGACAATTCATACAGCGCTACTAGATAGCGCTGTATGAATTGTCTTGAGATTATTATTATACCAAGTTAAGGTAACTAAAGACCTAATGGAAGGGTCTCGCGAGTATTGACTGAAATAATAATAATAATCTCAAGACAATTCACACAGCGCTAACTAGACCCAAGTTAAGGTAACTAAAGACCTAATGGAAGGGTCTCGCGAGTATTGACTGAAATAATAATAATAATCTCAAGACAATTCACACAGCGCTATCTATCTAGACTTAAAATTTATTTAATATTTAACAACTTATTTTTATCGATTAAATTCATTTAATTATTAAAATATTATTTTTAAATAATTAAAAAAAAAACCAAGTTAAGCTAGCTAAAGACGTAATGGAAGGGTCTCAGTATTGACTGAAATAATAATAATAATCTCAAGACAATTCACACAGCGCTATCTAGACCCAAGTTAAGCTGGCTAAAGACGTAATGGAAGGGTCTCGAGTATTGACTGAAATAATAATAATAATCTCAAGACAATTCATACAGCGCTACTAGATAGCGCTGTATGAATTGTCTTGAGATTATTATTATACCAAGTTAAGGTAACTAAAGACCTAATGGAAGGGTCTCGCGAGTATTGACTGAAATAATAATAATAATCTCAAGACAATTCACACAGCGCTAACTAGACCCAAGTTAAGGTAACTAAAGACCTAATGGAAGGGTCTCGCGAGTATTGACTGAAATAATAATAATAATCTCAAGACAATTCACACAGCGCTATCTAGACCCAAGTTAAGCTAGCTAAAGACGTAATGGAAGGGTCTCGAGTATTGAGAAATAATAGTAATAATCTCAAGACAATTCACACAGCGCTATCTAGACCCAAGTTAAGCTGGCTAAAGACGTAATGGAAGGGTCTCGAGTATTACTATAATAATAATAATAATCTCAAGACAATTCATACAGCGCTACTAGATAGCGCTGTATGAATTGTCTTGAAAATTATTATTATACCAAGTTAAGGTAACTAAAGACCTAATGGAAGGGTCTCCGCGAGTATTGAGAAATAATAATAATAATCTCAAGACAATTCACACAGCGCTAATATATATATAGACCCAAGTTAAGGTAACTAAAGACCTAATGGAAGGGTCTCGCGAGTATTGACTGAAATAATAATAATAATCTCAAGACAATTCACACAGCGCTATCTAGACCCAAGTTAAGCTAGCTAAAGACGTAATGGAAGGGTCTCGAGTATTGACTGAAATAATAATAATAATCTCAAGACAATTCACACAGCGCTACTAGATAGCGCTGTATGAATTGTCTGAGATTATTATTATACCAAGTTAAGGTAACTAAAGACCTAATGGAAGGGTCTCATCAGCGAGTATTGACTGAAATAATAATAATAATCTCAAGACAATTCACACAGCGCTATCTAGACCCAAAAAGCTTTTTAGCTAAAGACGTAATGGAAGGGTCTCGAGTATTGACTGAAATAATAATAATAATCTCAAGACAATTCACACAGCGCTACTAGATAGCGCTGTATGAATTGTCTTGAGATTATTATTATAAAAGTTAAGGTAACTAAATATTTACCTAATGGAAGGGTCTCGCGAGTATTGACTGAAATAATAATAATAATCTCAAGACAATTCACACAGCGCTATCTAGACCCAAGTTAAGGTAACTAAAGACCTAATGGAAGGGTCTCGCGAGTATTGACTGAAATAATAATAATAATCTCAAGACAATTCACACAGCGCTATCTAGACCCAAGTTAAGCTAGCTAAAGACGTAATGGAAGGGTCTCGCGAGTATTGACTGAAATAATAATAATAATCTATTTCTAGTATTTATATTCTTATGTATGTACTAAAAAATCGGTTATTTCAATATTACAAACAGACACTCCAATTTTATTTATATGTATAGATTTACAAGAGCAGCTTCTCCTGATTTTTACGTTAATACATTAATTAATGTATGCAAAACTGTAATAAAGAATATATGGACGACCTCGGTGGTCTAGCGGTCAAGCACACCGCTTTACGACCGATGCTCGCGGGTTCGATTCCTCGTTCGGCACAAACAATTTGTATTCATGAGTATAATTGTTTGTATCGGTCTGGGTGTTTTCTATGTATAATATGTATATATTAAAAAAAAATATCTATGTGTATATGTATCAGTTATCTAGTACCTATAACACAAGCTTTAACTAGCTTAACTTGGGTCTAGATGGCGCTGTGTGAATTGTCCTGAGATTATTATTATTGTTATTCTATATATGGAATTGTATTATTGATATTGTATTGCTGACCGTCCGTATGTTTATTCAGTATGCAACAATGTCCCGGCGTCCTTGTGCGAAAGTGACAGCACCACTTTCTTGCGACCTCTCCTTTTTTAGTCTGACACGACGGCCATAAAGAATGTTTATAATATATTATATTAAAAATAAACTAATTACAGCACTATGTATTTAACAATAGGTGTTTAGCGTGTGTAATAGGTGTGTAGTGCGTAGCGGTTTCTATGTTGATTGTCGCATGCCTAATCCTTGTTTACATTAACTATATAATTAACACAATATTTATTTAAAAAAGATACACACAAATTTTTGCTTATTCTTCTTGTGATGATTCTGCATTCTGAATGAGCAGTAGAATAAAAAAACTTGACTATTCAAAAATGCTTATATTAAGTTTATTTGAATAAAGATTAGTTCTATTTCTATTTCTATCTCTATCTCTATTTCTATTTCTATTTCTATTTCTATTTCTATTTCTATTTCTATTCCTATTTCTATTTCTATTATCTATTTCTATTCGAATCTATAAATTCTATCGAATATATAATTGAATCACTTGTTGTATTTAAAAGAAATATAAGTTTAAAAAAACTTATGTTTCTATATATAAATACATCTATTGACTATCGGAGGGTTGTGTATTATATATATATATAATGTATAAATTTATTAATCGTACGCGTGTAATATAACTTTATTAAACAAATAAAAAGATTTATTCTAAAGTAAAAGTAGCATAAGTTACTCCTTATTACATTAGCTACCTGCGAGTGAAAGTCCCTTCAAAATCGCTCCAGCCGTTTCAGAGATTAGCCGGAACAAACAAACAGACAGGCAGACAATTGGTAAAAAATGTTATTTTGGTGTACGTACCGTATTTATATTCATATGCATGTAGTAAAAAACGGTTATTTCAATATTACAAACAGATGTTTTATAGTTTTGTAATAAGTTTCTTATTGTCTATCGGAGGGTGGTGTGTGGTGAGAGACCGGCTGCTTGCTATTCAGGTCTGCATAATGCACGCATTGTTGCCGACCGTGCACTTGTGTAAATACAGACGACTCATTTATATATTAATGTTATGGACTTATGGGACTGTGATACTGTATAAGGTAAAATTACATCCAAAAACAGACAAGAATGTACCCGAGCGTATATATATATATCTTATATATAAAATTCTCGTGACACAGTTTTCGTTCCCATACTCCTCCGAAACGGCTTGACCAATTCTCATGAAATTTTGTGAGCGTATTGAGCAGGTCTGAGAATCGGCCAACATCTATTTTTCATCCCCCTAAATGTTAGGGGTAGTCCACCCCTAATTTTTTTTTTATTTTATGGCAAAACAACGTTTGCCGGAGATAGTTATATATATATATATATATATATATATATATATATATATATATAATGTGCTCTGCGACATGCTACTATTACAATTGTAATTAAATTATTTTAGTCAACTAATTAACAAAAAATGGCTATATAGTTAATTCATATGATTTGACCTCGGTGGTTTAGCAGTTTTTTTTTTTAATTTTGGAGATGATAATGAAATGGTTCACCCGCCTGCGCTAACGGTTTACGCTGGTGCCCCACCAGTGGAGGATAATAAGATGAGCATGAAATCAGGTCAGTTAGCCCATCGTGACAAATTCACTAGGAATTTATAAGAATGGTTTCCAGGGAGAACCGCGTGGAGGTCGAAACATGGTACATTGCTAGTAATGGAAATTACTAGTTCCCATTACTAACAATCCGGTTTAACACACCGCTTTACTTCCGGTGGTCGCGGGTTCTATTCCTCGCACGGTACAAACATTTGTATTCATGAGTATGATTGTTTGTATCGGTCTGAGTGTTCTCTATGTATTTACAAAAAATATATCTTAGTATTTATATCAGCTATCTAGTATCCATAACAGAAACTCTACTTAACGTGGGACTAGATGGCGCTGTAATTGTCCAGGGTTATTTATTTATTTATGTAAGGTTTCGCCTCTCTACGAGGCATTCAGTAACTAACGAACTATAGACAAATAATATTAAAGATAAACAATATTAATCTATTCTCAATTTGACCACATACTTTAAATATTATACTGGGCCCATAACCTGATGGAGATATTCAGTGGATTACACATATACAGTAGCAAATATAATTTGTTCTCGTTCCGATCAGTTGCACGTTACATATCAACTGTTAGTTAGCAACATAATAATAATAATATAATAATAATAATATAATAATAATAATAGGGTATTTGCCAAATGTAGGTAAACAATAAGGTGTTATAAATATGTTGTTGAGATCCGTACATTAACCTCGTAAGAGGTGTGCAAATATTTAAAATTGTAGGTACAATTAATGTTTAATGAAATAAAATTACTGTACTACGTCATCATACCGATAGTCATTAATCAATTGTCTTTACGTCAATGTATCAGTCAGGAAATCACCAACTGTGTAGTAAGTTTTATTCAATCAGTATATTTCTAAGAGCAGGGTGTTTTCTTTAAATTGATGGATACTACCAATAGATTTATGCCCTTGGAAGATTATTATATATTCTAGGTCCCATTCCTAAAATACTATTACACGACATAGCAGTTTTATGGCGCTGTGTGAAAATTACACAATTTATCATTATTATTATATTCCTTTGATGTTATTAAAAACTTCAAGGTTCGTATTAATAAAAATAGACACCTCATAAATGTAAATATTATGGAGCCGTAAGTAGATTGTATTTTTAAAATATGGAACACAACTATCATTATTTTTTAAATTACACATCGCCATGATTATTTATTTTAAATGTAATGGATTAGAATTTTTCTTCTAAAATCAATGTGCCTTGATTTTGAATTTGAAATACGTGCGTACATAGTGACTTACGTACTTTACCTATATAGAGATTATGAATGATTTGGAGCTATGAGTCAGCAAGATAAGTTAAGTACACACAACCCGACACGACAACAATGGGCGGATGTGTATGTTTGTGTGCTGAGCATCTCCTATAGTGCCACTCGATTTTTTTTACTTATTGCCACATATATTACACTGGCTGCCCAACACGACTTCGCTTAGTAGTTCTTGATTTTGCGCTACAATACAATCTTAAATATATATAACTCAAAGATGACTGACTGACATAGTGATCTATCAACGCACAGCCCAAACCACTGGACGGATTGGGCTGACATTTGGCATGCAGATAGATGTTATGACGTAGGCATCCGCTCAGAAAGGATTTTTATTAATTCTACCCCCAAGGGGTTAAAATAGGGGATGAAAGTTTGTACGAAACTATGTCAATTTTAAACCGATCTGGCTGAGATTTTGCATGCATAAAGCTACTATGACGTAGTTATCCCTATAGAAAGGATTGATAAATTCCACTTCTAAGGAGATAAATTAACGTGGGCGAAGCCGCGGGCAAAAGCTAGTAATATATAAGTGTATTTTTTTTAAATTACAACGAAAACTATAATAAACTTGGTTTAGAAGGAAAGTTCAAATTGAAGACGTATTCATGACTGTGTATTATTGTAAACATGTACAACATTTATTTGAAAAGAATACGACTTTGAAATGAATAGAAAAAACTTATAATGCATAGCGCTGACAATATTAGTCGATTGCACTAAGAATGAGTGCGTAGCGGTTTCTATGTTGATCGCATGCCTCTTACTTGTTACTGTGTATTTATTTATTTAAAATGATATTTTTCAAAAGAGCAACACGCATGTTTTTTTCTCATTCTTCTTGTGATGAGTCTGCGTTCCGAATGAGTGGTGGAATTAAAAATAAATGACTACACAAAAGTGCTTGTATTGAGTATATTTGAAGAAGTTTATTTATTTGATAAGGATACGAACTGAGTTTCTTGTCAGTTCTTCTCATCTCGATATCATTCCGAATTGACGGTAGATTTGACATATCATAAGAGTCTGTAATAGACCTACATGAATAAAGATATTTTGAATTTTGAATTTGAATAATGTACGATTCTTTTTCTGTCGCTAAAGTCGTCTCGGTCACGTGTGCGAAGTCACATGCGTAAACTAGTATAATAGTGAAATCAATGGTACTCATTCAGTACTGTACTTAGCGCAAGTTATTTGGCTAATACATACATAAATTACAGACAGATCAATACAAACCACAAATAATAGTAATAATAATCTCAGGACAATTCACACAGCGCCATCTAGACCCAAGTTAAGCTAGCTAAAGCTTGTGTTATGGGTACTAGATAACTGATACATATACATAGTTTTTTTTTGTAAATACATACATATTATACATAGAAAACACCCAGACCGATACAAGCAATCATACTCATGAATACAAATGTTTGTGTCGTGCGAGGAATCGAACCCGCGAACTTCGGTCGTAAAGCGATGTGCTGAACCGCTAGACCACCGAGGTCGTCAAATAACAAACAAATACGTATATTGTTTGAGAATCGAACCCGCGACCATTAGTGAGGTAATTTCAACCACTACACCACTGAGATCTTCAATTATAATAACTGGCGTCAAGAATTACGTTAATTATAACATTTAATATATTTATTTTATTGTCCACAATTTCTCTAATCTACATCTGATAAAACGTAATAACGCCTCTTCAAAATGATTAATAAGCCACGTAGCGGCCAAATGGTCTGGTATCTCGACGATAATTCGATAAAATGACACGATATGTCCATATTTTATCTGATCTAAGCTTATCTAACTCTCAAAGTAGTGATAAGCGAGATCTGAAAAGATGCAGTTATGTTCATGCAATTCTGAATGAATGTGATAAGGTTTAGGAAGGGAATTGTAGTTAATGTGAACTAAAAAACTGAAAATATTACCTATTTGGATTGTTAATAATGTGAACTAGTGTAGCCCTATTTTTTTTATATATGACTAGCGGTTCCCGCGACTCCGTCCGCGTGGAATTTAACTTTAATTTTCTAAAATAAAAGTAGTCAAATTTACTCCTTATTACATCAGCTACCTGCCAATACAAATGCTGTCATAATCGCTCCAGCCATTTCAGAGATTAGCCGGAACAAACAGACAGACAGACAAATATTGTAAAAAAAAAATTTTGGTGTATGTACCGCATTTATATTCATATGCATGTAGTAAAAATCAGTTATTTCAATATTACAAACAGACACTCGAATATTATTTATATGTATAGATGTATAGATAATGGAATGGTGCACCAGCCTGCGCTAACGGTTTACGCTGGCGGGGCACCAGTGGAGGATGATAAGCATGAGGTCAGGTCAGTTAGCCCATCGTGACAAATTCGCCAGAAATGTATCACGATGGTTTCCAGAAGGTACCGCGGAGGTCAACCTGATATGGTGCATAAGTACATTTCTAGCAACAAGATCATCAGTCCACATTCCAAGTCCAACACTCCCCTTTCCCCGTAATATCTCTGTTTTTATTTGGATGATAATGGAATGGTGCACCCGCCTGTGCTAACGGTTTACGCTGGCGGGGAACCAGTGGAGGTTGATAAGATGAGCATGAGGTCAGGTTAGTTAGCCCATCCTGATAAATTCACCAAGAATTTATCACGATGGTTTCCAGGAGAATGGTTGAGCGAGAGAATGGTTTTGGGTTCAATGTTGACTGTGTGAAAGATGATATGGTAAGAAAGGAAGTAAATAACGCGATGACTGCGAACAGAGATGAATGGAAGAGAAAAACATATTACGACGACCACAAATAAATGGGATAAGGAAGAAGCAGATGATGATGATGATGATGGTTTCCAGGAGGAACCGCGTAGGTCAACCTGACATGGTTTGGCGGGACAGTTAGTTGTCATGTATCATCACTACATAGTATAAAACAAAGTCGCTGTCGCTGTCTGTCCGTCCATATGTATGCTTATATCTTTAAAACTACGCAACGGATTATTTTAATAGATAAGGTGATTCAAGAGGAAGGTTTATATATGTAATACATGTACACCCGTGCGAAGCCGGGGCGAGTAGCTAGTGTATTATAAAAAAACATGTCGAAGCCGCGGTCAGAAGTTAGTTTATTTTATAGCACTTATGGATAATAAGAAACGCTACCGAAATATGAATTATGAGGGTCAACGAACAGGAAATTGTTTTTTTATTGAAGTATTTAAAAAAAATTACATAAACAGAGCAATAATTTGACTATAAAACATTAAAAATGAATTAATAAATCTTATTAAGTACTAGCTGTTCCCGCGACTTCGTCCGCGTGGAATTTAACATTATTTTTGTAGAATAAAAGAGATTTTCTAAAATAAAAGTAGCCTAAGTTACTCCATATTGTATCAGCTACTTTACCTCATCACTCACTCATCACATCACTCATTCACGCCGGCCTTTTAAGAAGGAATAAGCTCTTTTCTTGAAGATTGCAATATCGTATCGGTTCAAACACGAACAGTAATATATCAAAATTAAATTACCAAAATATAAGTCGAGTGAACTAAATGTAGAATGAAATAGCCTAAGTTACTCCTTATAACATTAGCTATCTGCGAGTGAAAGTCCCATCAAAATAGGTCCAGCCATTTCAGACATTAGCCGGAACAAACAGACCGACAGACAGACAGACAAAAACGGGAACAAATATAATCTTGGTGTATGTGTCGTATTTATATCCATATGTATGTAGTTAAAAACGGTTATTTCAATAAATGTATAGATAATAACCGCGTCAAATTTAAAACTTAAAATTCATTCATTTCTACATATTGTCTTTTGCTATAATCAACTTATTATTAAAAAAAAAATCAAACAGTTTTAATGATGCTGCGTGAGCAGACGTAATTACCGCGTTGTAGATCTGATCTCCACGACAAGACGCAGATTCCAGCGCGCTCATTAATTTTGATCTATTTGTTGCAGCTGATAGCAGCATCTCTGTTGGAGCTCTCTCTTTGCTCGTAAACTATGAGGTGAAAGGTGATTCAGAAGTGGCATCTTGTGGAGCTTCAATTATCCAATTATGTGCTTATACGCGTTAGCTGCCGCTTATATGTTGTGGTTGTTTTTTTTATTAATTAAACTTTATTGAATTGTATAGTAGCCAGTTTAGTTAACTAAAAAAAAATTTAAATAGCATATAGCATACATATACATAGTATACAAATAAAAGATTTTTTCTAAAATATAAGTAGCCTAAATTACTCCTTATTACATCAGCTACCTGCCAAAAAAGTCCCGTCAAAATCGGTCCAGCCGTTTCGGAGATTAACCGGAACAAACAGACAGTGTATATGTGCCATATTTATATTCATATGCATGTAGTAAAAAACGGTTATTTCAATATCTGTTTTATTTATATGTATAGATAGATGAAGCATAATGTACAGTAGACGTAAACTTGGGTAATGTGCTTTAAAACATATTTATATAATATATTTATATAAATAACAGAGTTATCTAAAAGTCACATAACTTAGGTGAATAATTAAAAAACGAAAGTCTGACCATAAAGATGATATATGTAACATAATGTGTGGTCGAACAAGATTCACTCGAATTAATTATGAATATATAACGACATTAGATCATTTTCCTAGCCGCTTTCACAACTGATATCTGTCAATATGCAATCATATAAATTAATTAATGGTCGAGCGCAGTGATGGCTGGCTCATCCGTCATGCTCGTGAACGAGTGCTGCTTGTAGGGACTGGTCTGCTCTTATCACTACGACTGATTTAATCTTATTGTGTATTTATATTTGATCCTAATAAATTAGTGCTGGTTGGTAGTTTGTATTCACACGTTTCGACTTGTAAAATGTGAATATGCAATGATGTTTAAAAGAGCAACACACAAGAGAATCTTGCTTATTCTTCTTGTGATAAGAAAGCTTATCCGAACGAGCGGTAGATAAAAAAAAAATTGTTATTACTATTCAAAAGTGCTTAAATTAAGTTTATTTGAATAAATGATTTTCTAATCTCTTAGACGTAAACTTAAAAAAATATTATTAATCGAGTTTCATTGAAATAATTGGGCTAGGGCTAGTTGGTAGTTTATATTCACAAACTTGTAAAATGTAAACTTACAAGGATTATTTATGGTAAATGGGGCAACCCACAATTTTCGTCCTCGTTCTTCCTATATAAGACAGCTTTCCGAATGAGCGGTAGATAACTATAACTATTCAAAGTGCTTAATTTAAGTCGATTTGAATAAATGATTTTCTACTCATATATACTCGTGAACGCGTGCTGCATGTAGGGACTGGTCTGCTCTAATCACTATGACTGATTTCCTCTTATTAATTGTTTAACCATTTGGTTGTATACTTAACATGTTTTCTATTTGAGTATTTAATTGAATTAGTGCTAATCGGCAGTTTGTATTCACACACTTAAACTTAAAAATGTAAAGTAATAATAAAATTATATAAAAGAGCAACACGCTGATGTTGATTCTTCTGATGATGAAGTTCTTTTTGTGATGAGACAGCTTTCCAAATAAGCGGTAGATTAAAAAAAATGTGATGACTATTCAAAAGTGCTTAAATGTAAATTTAAACTAAATATCTGTTTTAGGCAGAATATTCTACGGTTTTTCGTAAATTGATTATGGATTATAAAAAATATTTTAAAACAATTAATTATGGGCAGTGTTTCTTTTTCAAGATTTATTTTTAATACTGTATAATAGTGTTTTTATTCAGTGATGTCCTGCAGTTGATATATTTTTTAATGTATAATATTCTTTTGACTTTGTTACGAAAGTAAAAAAGATACATAATGTTTTTTTTAATTTAAAGAAAGCCAGCTTTTCTCAGTTTGGTATAGCCGTCTTAAAATAGCAGTAAATTAAAGATTGTAAATAAATAAAACAGAAAATTTAAAAAGATATTTCGTTTTCTTTTAACTTTATAGAAACCAGCTCCTCTCAGTTATAGCTAGCTATCAGATATAGCTGTCATAAAAATGCAGTAAATTAAAGATTGCAAAACAAATAAAATAGAAAATGTTAACACTATTTTTTTCATGTCACATTATCCAGTTATAGATGATTTAAACATAGTTTAAATTTAAATAAAATGCATATATATGTATATACGAAATGGTAATAGACCTTCTAGTATAGAAAGTCTTCTGTCTGTATGAAAGTATTATATATGTAACTGCTGCACTCGCGACTTCGTCCGCGTGGAATTTTATTTTATTTTTCTGAAAGAAAAGCAGTCTAAGTTACTCTTGGATACGTTAGCTACCTGCTAATAAATATAGCTTACACATCAGAATAACATATAGGCTATTTTTTATATTGAAATTTAAAACGTGTGTAACCGCGGGCACTGCTAGTCTATGCATATAAATAAAATTGAGTATCTGTTTGTTTCGGCTAATCTCTGAAATGGCGTGACCGATTTTAACGGGACTTTTTTTGGCAGGTAGCTGATGTAATAAGGAGTAACTTAGGCTACTTTTATTTTAGACAAATAAAGTTAAATTCTACGCGGACGAAGTCGCGGGAACAGCTAGTTAACAATAAGTTTCTTTAATGTAGAAGCAGATATGAGATAAGATCATGATCATAACGTAGGTACGTCTCTATTGACTGTGCATCAAATTACATACAATTTAAAACGTGTGTAACCGCGAGCACTGCTAGTCTATGCATATAAATAAAATTGAGTATCTGTTTGTTTCGGCTAATCTCTGAAATGGCGTGACCGATTTTAACGGGACTTTTTTTGGCAGGTAGCTGATGTAATAAGGAGTAACTTAGGCTACTTTTATTTTAGAAAATAAAGGCAACTTCCACGTGGATGAAATCCGAGTACAGCTAGTAAAATATAAAATATATACATAGTCTGCTCGCCGCGATGTCGATGACCTTCAGACTTCTCAGGTTAGAACCTGCACCAAGAAGCCGAGGAAGTACGTTCCGACTCAATTACGCGGTGCATACTATAGTTACGCATACATTATTCATAAAGTAACAACCCCTACTGCAATTAGCTTTTTTTTTATAATATACATACAGACAACAATGTATGTATGATGGTCTGTATATCATTGTTGACTAGCTGTCCCGTGCAACTTCGTCTGCAAACTTACTTGAAATTTATCGTTACATTTCGTCCAATTTACATAATATCTTTTTAAATTATTGCCTATATGTTATTTTGATACATAAGCTATATACTATGAAGTTTCATCAAAATCGGTTGAGTTTGCATTTATAAAGCTACTATGACGTAGGCATCCCCTAAGAAAGGATTTTGATAAATTCCACCCCTAAGGAGATAAATTAACGCGAGCGAAGCCGCAGGCAAAAGCTAGTATATATATAAATTACATATTTCGAATACACACATACAATTATAAGTCAACATACTCATGAATACAAATGTTTGTGCCGTGCGAGGAATCGAACCCACGACTATCGGAAGTAAGGCGGTGCTCTAAACCGCTGGACCATGGAGATCGACAAATACATATTTTAGTTGAATTAGAACTTAAACGAAGCAATCCATTTACGTACTTTTATTTTTAATTTTTATTTTATAGTAATACTAGCAGACCCGGCCACGTGTTGCTGTGGCTAAAGTTCTTGAATAAAATAATATTGCGACTATAAATTGAGATGTAAGCTATCCTATCTTTCAAGTTGGATCAAATTGCACACAATGTGCAAATCAAATTTGCTATCAGTTCAGTACTTTAGGAGTCCATCGCGGACTAACAACGTGAGGGGGAAAGGGGATTGTTAGTAATGTGGATTGATAACCCCATTGCTAGCAATGTACAATGTCAGGTCGACCTCCACGCGGTTTCCCCTGGAAACCATCGTAACAAATTCCCGGTGAGCTTGTCACGATGGGCTAACTGACCAGACCTCATGCTCATCTTATCATCTTCCACTGGTGCCCCGCCAACGTAAACCGTTAGCGCAGGCGGGTGCACCATTCCATTATAATCCAAAAAAAGACTAACAACGTGACACGTAATTTTTAGACATATAATAATATATATGCCGTTTCCTTTCCGTTTATGTACTTACTATGTAGATCAAGTTCACTGTCAAATAAAATGGACAGACGAGTCCGTAGAAACAAGGTTGTATAGTGATTATAAAGAGTCGAGGGTGTTTTACATTCTGCCCTAGCTAATATACCTAAGTACGTATAGCTCACCCATACAGTGTTGCCACCTTTCTGTTTTTACCACTAGAACTGGTGAATTTGAACGGCTTTCTAGTGTCTGCTTATATTTTAGTGGAGTTAGAAATCATTTGTTTAATAAAAAAAATTAGAATTGATGAATTGAACAGTTTGACGACCTCGGTGGTCTAGCGGTCTAGCCGCTTTACGACCGATGGTCGCGGGTTCGATTCCTCGCACGGCACAAATATTTGTTTTCATGAGTATGATTGTTTGTATCACATATCCTTCAATCGTAAATATGGCAATAAGAAAATTTCTATAATATTTTTTAGACTATGATATGGATTTAATTATTTTAGATTTTTTTTTAAATTATTATAAAATCAGTAGGTTTATCCAGTTCAATCGTTACTCATTTAGTAATTCCTGCTTTTGATTTTAGGAGTTACATTTTTATATGGCAAAAAACTATTTTTTTCTAATAATTCTTACATTCTTTTAATAAAATATTTAGAATATTTTTTATTCTAAATTGTAATATAATGTGAAATTATTAGAAAAAAATAGTTTTTTAGCGATTTCATTAGTCTTTCAAACATTTGGTGATTTCAGGAGGTCCATAGTTATTTATATGTTTGATAACTAGTTTTTTTTAATTCTTTATTGCACTTTAAAGAGTGTACAAGAGGCGAGCTTAATGCCACATGGCATTCTCTATCAGCTAACCTTTGGGTAGAATTAGAAAGCGTTATAGTGCAGTAATGGCGAAAATTTGTGATATTAATACTATAATATATAATTAATTAAATAAAATCTATGTACATATAATTTTTTTCTAATAATGATTAGATTTTGTGATAGACAGAATAACTTATGAATATGTTTTAATTAAAATCAGTATATTTTACAAGCTAAATTGTTATTTATTTAGTGGTTTCATAAATCGTTTGAACATTTGATAATTGTAGTAGGTCCATCTTTCTCATCATCTGGCAACACCGCAGCCATCCCGTTGTCCCGGGAGCAGGGACAATCGATTCGCGGTGGCTTCCCTGCCGGCGCGCCGGCGGCCGGCCATCCACCCGTGGATTGCAAAAACTAAACTAGAAAAATAAAAACTCACCTTCACACCTCAGCGAGATTTCACACCAAAGAAATGCAAAACGAAATCACTTTTGCACTCAAATAAAACGTATATGTTCTACACAAACATCAAATAACTCGACACTTTTTTTTATGTTATACTAGTATTTTATACTTAAAATTACGTGTACCGGTTCAAATAGTACCGGTGCGGTTATATTGTTCTTATACGATATGTCGACAACACTACTCAGACGGCAGTTCGCGGCGAACTGAGAGTAATGAAGATGGCGCTATTCGAGCGGTCGGATGAGCCGCGTGAACATAGCTACAGAAGCCCCGTTATGAGAATAACCAATGAGAGGACAGTATTTCCAATCTGTGGGAGTTTCCGTCCGCTATCATCCAATCGTAGTTAAAATTTTACGTGACTAAAAAACGCGCGAAAGTTTAAAATTGTCTATGGTAAGTGCAATGAAAATGCATTAGTGTACGTTATAATTATTTGAGGTTAATATACTTAAACATACGCTCGGTACTTCATCTTATTATAAAATAATCTAAAAATGCGACACTGATCTAATGTAAGCCTGTTTTTGAACTTTCATTACTTTTTACATATCTGTGTTTCTAGAAATGTTCTTTTATTTGCGGGTATTAATAGCAATTAACTAATGTTTAAGCATGATCGATATCATATTCGATCACTGCACCCGGTACTTGAAGGTTAATATTTTGATCGATATCTTAGAATTTAATGTTTGGAGTGAAACGATCCCTTTCATGTGTTTAAAATGATCTTTGGAATCATTTTACCCCATTAGTATTTGTTGTTTTTACAGCTCTTGTACGCAAAACGAGTGGATTAGGTGCTTTGTGTGTCTTAAATGGGGACATGGGGAAGCTTGTGCGGGAATAGTTTTTTTTTATGGATGATAATGGAATGTTGCAACCGCTTGCGCTAACGGTTTACGCTGGCGGGGCACCAATGGATGATAAGATGAGCATGAGGTCAGGTCAGTTAGCCCATCTTGACAAATTCACAAGGAATTTATCACGATGGTTTCCAGGGGGAACCGCGTGGAGGTCAACCTGACATGGTATATTGCTAGCAATATGACCATTAGTCCACATTACTAACAATCTCCTTTCCCCCCCCGCGGGAATAATAATAATAATCTCAGGACAATTCACACAGCGCCATCTAGACCCAAGTTAAGCTAGCTAGAGCTTGTGTTATGGGTACTAGATAACTAATACATATACATAGATATGTTTTTTTTCGTAAATACATACATATTATACATAGAAAATACCCGATACAAACAATCATACTCATGAATACAAATGTTTGTGCCGTGCGAGGAATCGTACCCGCGACCATAGGAAGTATGCGGTGTGCTAAACCGCTAGACCACTGAGGCCGTCTGGTAGTAATAAGCCAGAATAAAATCATCGAGGGTTCTTATCTTGAAAACAAGTGGAGCTTGTAACTGCAGTTAGTAACGAAGTGCATTTACACTACCAGCCGGACTAAACAATAATTTATTGTACCTAATTAGTAACTGAAGGAAACAATAACAGGAATTACATGAGGAAAAGTGCCGTGAACGAATTAATTAGCAATTAACAGCGTGCCAGTGTGTATGCAAATATCTTCCTTCGAGGCTTTCTAGCTCACAATTTTAGAAAGATCGAAATAAAATGTTTATCGAAAATTAAATCGTGTTGTTTCTGTATCTCATGTATGTTATGTGTCTGTAATTGTGAATAAAGAATTTATCTATCTATCTAAATAAATATATTTATTTGGCGCATACAATACAATCATACAACATTACAAAAATTATAACCAACTAGCAGTTCTCGTGATTTCGTCCGCGTGGAATGTAACTGAATTTTCCTAAAATAAAAGTAGCCTAAGTTACTCCTTATTACATCAGCTGCCTGCCAAAAAAAAGTCCCGTCAGAATCAAAATCCCGACAAAGATTGTAAAAAAAAAATTCGGTATATGTACCTTATTTATATTCATATGGATATCATCTGCTTCTTCCTTATCCCGTTTATTTGGGGTCGGCGTAATATGTTTTTCTCTTCCATTCATCTCTGTTCGCAGTCATCGCGTTATTTACTTCCTTTCTCACCATATCATCTTTCACACAGTCCATCCATCTCTTTTTCGGCCTTCCTCTGCCCTTATAACCATCCACATTCATATGTAACACCTTTCTTAAAATATTATCCTCGTTCCTACACATTACATGTCCATACCTTACAATTATATTCATATGCATGTAGTAAAACACGGTTATTTCAATATTACAAACAGACACTGCAATTTTATTTATATGTATAGATAACAGAATATAGAGGGGGAAAGGGGATTGTTGGTAATGTGGTTTGTTGACCCAATTGCTAGCAATGTACCATGTCAGGTTGACCTCCACGCGTTCCTCTGGAAACCATCATAGTTTTTTTCTTATTGGATAATAGTGGAACGGGGGGTGGGGGGGAAGGGAATTGTTAGTAATGGGAACTAGTAACTCCCATTGCTAGCAATGTACCATGTTAGGTCGACCTCCACGCGGTTCCCCCTGGAAATCATCGTGATAAATTCCTTGTGAATTTGTCACGATGGGCCAACTGACCTGACCTCATGCTCATCTTGCTCATGCTCATGCCTCAGCGCAGGCGGATGCATTATTCCATTATTATACAAAAACAAATAGTGGAACGGTGCACCTGCCTGCGCTAACGTTTTACGCTGGCGGAGCACCAGTGGAGCATGATAATATGAGCATGAGGTCAGGTCAGTTAGCCCATCGTGGTAATTTCATCAGGAGTTTATCATGATGGTTTCCAGGGAAACCCACGCGGAGGTCAAACTAATATGTTACATTGCTATTTACATTTTTTTTATTTTTTATTTTTTTATTAATAATCCTAACAGTCCTCTTTTCGCCTCAAAAACTCTCGTACTTAATTCCTGCTGAATTTGTTCAATGTGCTAACTGATCTGACCATTATCTTCCACTGGTGCCCCGCCAGCGTAAACCGTTAGCGCAGGCGAGAGCACCATTCCATTATCATCCATAAAAAACCCTGGTCAACTAACACAGCGCCATATCGTCCTAAGGTAAGTAGAGCTTGTGTTCTGGGTACTAAACAACTGATAGTAAATAGTAATATTTCAGGGCAATTAACACAGCGCCATCTAGTCCCAAACCTAGCCGTTTGTGTTATGGGTACTAGACTACTGATGCCAATACATAGATATTTTTTTTGTAAATGCATACATACTATACATAGAAAATACACAGAGCGATAGAAACAATGATGTTCATGACTATAAATGCTTGTACCGTCCGCGGAAAAGAACCCGCGACCTTCGAAAATAAAGCTGTGTGCTAAACCGCTAGACCACCGAGGCGGTCTCGGTTACAGTAATATTTAAATACATTATTTTTTGTTAATACATAATAGACATGTAATACACCCAGAGCAATACAAACAATCGTACTAATGAATATAAATGTACGGTGCGAGGAATCGAAGCCGCGAACATCGAAAGTATGTGTCATTTCAGGTTTACCATCTGGTAGATTTTTCTTGAAATTCTACGATACTTTCTTCTTTTTCCATGATAGTAGAGTGGTGCTAACGGTATACCCTGGCGGGGCACTATTCCACTATCACCCATAAAAAAATTGTCCTAGATTATTATCTATCTAAATATGTATAACTCAAAGGTGACTGACATAGTGATCTATCAACGCACAGCCCAAACCACTGGATGGATCGGGCTGACATTTGGCATGCAGGTAGATGTTATGACATACGCATTCGCTAAGAAAGGATTTTGATTAATTCTACCCCCAAGGGCATAAAATAGGGGATGAAAGTTTGTATGAAACTTTGTCAATTTTAAACCGATCGGGCTGAGACTTGGCCTACATAAAGCTACTATGACGTAGGCATCCCCTTACAAAGGATTTTGATAAATTCCACCCCTAAGGGGATAAATTAAGTCGAGCGAAGGCGCTTTTTGTATGAAACTTTGTCAATTTTAAACCGATCGGGCTAACTTTACAAGCATAAAGCTACTATGACGTAGGCATCCCCTAACAAAGGATTTTGATAAATTCCACCCCTAAGGGGATAAATTAAAGAGTCCAAAAGCTAGTTATCGTTATAAATTGCCAACACATCGCTCAAGTGTTAGACAAGGCAACCATATCATTATCATACATTAAAAAATATACTTCACAAGTGTTTTACAAACAGACAAAAAGTGGCATCAAACTAAGCAGATAGTCTTAAATGGGGCAAACACCATAAATTAGCTGTATGTGTTGACAACATGAAATCCCATGCTTGAGCAATCGATGTCAAGTATTGTAAAGCTCATTTGTTTACTTCAAATAAAAGCTTTGCTCAGTAAACGCTTTTACGTTTATTGAACTTCAGTGATGGTGTGAGTGTGGACTTTACAAGTACGATCGAACGAACTAAACGAACCAATAGTGTATGCATATTCAAATTCAAAATATCTTTATTCATGTATGTAGGTCTATTACAGACTCTTATGATATGTCAAATCTACAGTCAGTTCGGAGTGATTTCAAGATGAGAAGAACTGATAAGAAACTCGGCTCGTATTTTTTTAAAAATACATGATTACAATAATACAAATTCATTTAAATTCAAATTTGGGAGAATACAGTGACCAGCATATGCCATTGCAAAAAAAAATCTAATCAATGTTCGCAACCTGAACAGACCAATCCCCACAAGCAGCACCCGTTCACAAGTATGACGGAACACATTATTTACAACTTAATACAATAAATATGACAAGGTCTAAAGTACTTAAAATTTTCAATGCGATGCGAAAGTTTGTAACTATAGATGTTTGTTACTCTTTCACGCAAAAACTACTGAACGGATTGTAATGAAACTTTACAGTAATATAGCTTGTACACCAGAAGAACACATACTAGTAGGTAGTTTAGAACTTAATATGCTATCGTCGTCGTTGATCTCATATTGTATTATTTTACTAATAAAGGCTATAACAGAATAGCAGAGAAGGTGGACTCACTGCCCTCACTGAGTTATAGACCGTTTTGTCTCCTTCACTACTTTTAAATTATATTATTGTATGGGCAGCAATTGTATTAGTTTTTGTTTGATACAAATAAAGTTTCACAAGTTTCAACACACAAGTTCCTTGCTCGTTCTTCTTGTGATGAGACAGCTTTCCGAACGAGTGGTAGATAAAAAACAAATTGTTATGACTATTCAAAAGTGCTTAAATTAAGTTTATTTGAATAAATGATTTTCTATTCTATTCTAAAGATTATTATTATTTTACAAAAATTCTCATCTCCCCTCTTAAGGAGAGGAGATGGCAACTTACCCCCGGCAGAAGCACGGTCGGCCGGGGTTCAGGGCCCCAGGGAGAGAAACTGGCGTACAATGCGGGCAGAATCTAAGAGCACCGCTTTCTGCATCTTTCCCGGGAGTGATCCGCCCCGGAATCCCAATCGTATATTAATATTATTATTATTGTTTAATTTTTTAAGATATTATATAAATTGGGAGAAATCTAAATATATATAACTCAAAGATACGTAGTGATCTATCAACGCACAGCCCAAAACACTGAACGGATCGGGCTGAAATTTGGCATGCAGGTAGATGTTATGACGCAGCCATCCGCTAAGAAAGGATTTTGATTAATTCTACCCCCAAGGGGATAAAATAGAGGATGAAACTTTGTCAATTTTAAACCAATCTGGCTGAGACTTTGAATGCATAAAGCTTCTATGACGTAGGCATCCCCTAAGAAAGGATTTTGATAAATCCCACCCCTAAGGGGATAAATTAACGCGAGCGAAGCCGCGGGCAAAAGCTAGTATAATGATAAATGACATATAAGTGTGATGCAGATGAAGCTGCACGTCAGCTAGTTTTAAATAAATTATTACAAAAGTCTTATTTTATCTTTACATATATGTTCTTTATATAACTGGAGACAGACTCGATCATCTCGAGAGATCAACAGATACAGTTTCCCATCTCGTTCGTGCTTTTACGACTGTTTGTCCGCATTGCGGGAATCGAATGCGTGTATCTCGACGTTGGATTGTACTCGTGTGTGAAATAGGTACGTGATAGTACGGTAAATATTAAAATTCCATAAGAGCAGAGACATAGATACGTCTTCGTGTGAAAATATCGAGGAGTAGCTGTAAAACGCGACTTCGCACGCGTGGAATTGAAATATATCAAATTTCTAAATTAATAGTAGCCCTAAATTCTTGTAACATTAGCTATCTGCGAGTGAAAGTCCCGTGAAAATCGGTCCAACCTTTTCAGAGTTAGCAAGAACAAACAAACAAATAGACAACAATTTTGATATTATATTTATAATATAAGTACTGGCAATATCCCGAGGTAGGCTGTAAAAAGTTGTCTCTGTATCGGGTACCAATCTATACATGTAAATAAAATTGGAGTGTCTGTTTGTAATATTGAAATAACCGTCTTTTACTACATGCATATGTATATAAATACGGTACATACACCGAAATTATATTTTTTACAATTTTTGTCTGTCTGTCTGTCGGTCTGTTTCGTTCCGCGTACACTAGATTGTGGAATGAACTACCTGCCGAGGTTTTCTCACGATACTACAGCGTGGGGTTTTTCAAGAAGGGTATATTAAGGTTTCTTAAAGATCGACAACCCCACCCACCCACTCCTGGTGTTTCAGACGTCCATAGGCTACGGTAGAGATGTAATCGTAATAAACATGACTCGAGTTAAAATTCAGTTAACTCGAGTTACCTGGAATAAAAAGTTTTTTTTTATTTTTTTCGATCAATTCTAATGTTTTTGGGCGCAGCTAGCCTTGAAATCTTCACCGAACTTTAGGGGGCGCATAGAAATGACACTTTAAAGCCGCGGAAAGACTTATGGTTCCATAAGTCCATAATCATTTTATTGATGACATAATCGGTCGAATATGCGAAAAAAAATGATAACAACCTCAAATCAATATTGAAATATTTGTGACGACTGAAAATTGTATGATATGAAATGATCGGAAAATTTCATGTCATTGTCAGTTCGATGACAGAATCATGCTCTCGCTCTTTCACTTGATTCATTCATTTACCAGTCGAATTCTTCCAACTCGAGTTGGCAGAATTCAACTCGAGTTAACTCGAGTTGACACATCTCTAGGCTATGGTAACCATTTCCCATCAGATGGGCCGTATGCTTGTTTGCCACCTAGTAGTATGTAAAAAATCCCCGACAAAGAGGACTGTCTGTAACCTAAAGGCAGTGGCCCCTTATTGAGATATGATAGGAGTAATTATTTTAAGGTTTCAGAAGAATCACGTATTAATCACATATATTCTGTTTATTATTAATACTAGCGACTCGCCCCGACTTCGCACGGGTGTACATAAAAAAATCCAACATTACGTTACAACTAGAACTTTAATCTACAATTGTATGTACCGCTGTAGTGCACGTAGTTACTATGTGAGACTGTACGTGTCTCAAATCACGATAAAAGAAGCCATTTCATTCAGTTAGCGGTTGGTGGAAAGATTTGTGATAGCACGCATCAGAGATTGCCACGTTCCCGCGAGATAATGAGCGACGGACTGTCATTTGTACCGACATTCGAGCTCTATGATTCTATATATATATGTTATTGGATTGCCAAACAAGTTGATGCTCAAACTGGTGACCTATACCTTGCGAAGGTATGTAGTGTAGTGTAATGTAGGTTGGACTCCACTTTCCGCAATTGGCCTCTCATTCGGGCCGTTGTGCTTGTGCGTGTAGAGCCAGGCTACTAACGTAGCCAGCCAAGCTCCTCCCAGAAGCGCAGGAGTCTTCTGGTGTCTTCGCAGGCTTCACGGAGCGACCTCACCGTTCCGAGGATTTGATTGCGTTGTGTGGTCACTGCTACGCACTCCAGGATTACGTGAGCGGCCGTTTCCTCGGCTACAAAGCAGCCCCGGCACAGGGGACTGTCTGTAGCACCTATTGTGTACAGATGTTTGTTTAAGGGACAGTGGCCCGTCATTGTCCCTATCATTATTTTTATGTTGTGCCTGTCCAGATTTAGTAGGCGTTTTGTCATTCGTTGATTCGTTCTGGGAATTGCCACTTTTGAATGTTTGCAATCGGTGGTTTGTTTCCATCTTTGGCTTGCTAAGGTATATTATTATGTATAACTAGCTGTACCCGCGTCTTCGTCTGCGTGGAATGTAACTTTATTTTTCTAAAATAAAAGTAGCCTAAGTTACTCCTTACTACATCAGCTACTTGCCAATAAAAGTCCCGTCAAAATCGGTCCAGCCATTTCTGAGATTAGCCAGAATAAACAGACAGACAGACAGAAAAAAATTGTAAAAAATGTTATTTTGGTGTATGTATCGTATTTATATTCATATGCATGTAGTAAAAAACTGTTATTTCAATATTACAAACAGACACTCCAATTTTATTTATATATATATATAGATGTATAGATAATGATTTCGTTCTTCTAGCGATTTAGCACTCCGCGTTATGTCTTCTATATATTACATAATATACATAGAAAACACCCGGTGCAAACAATCATACTCATGACAAAATCTTTGTACCGCGCGAGGAATCGAATCCGCGACAATCGGAAGTAACTCCGTGTGTTAAACCGCTAGAAGAACGAGTATGTATTTACAAAATATATATATATATATGTATTTGCATCAGTTGTCTAGTACCTACCCATAACACAAGCTGTGTTTATTATGGGACTAGATGGCGCTGCGTGAATTGTCCTGAAATCATTATTATTGTCTTCTCTAGTTTCACTGCCATATTTCTTTGTTTCTGTTTCTGGGTTTATTTCCAGCAGCGCCCCTTCATTGGTAAAGTTCAGCTGTACATTCACAGCGTAGAAAACGTCTTTATCAAGCACTAATTAACGGGCTGTAACCTCGTCTTCCGTTAATGTTGCAAAATGTAGCCATAAAGCTACACCAGTGTTACTTCAACTCCCACACCTCCCTGTTACTGAACAAAACGGATATAGTAGAGGCGAAGCAGATGTTATTTAGGTGTCAGATTAAGATGGTGATATAGTAGGCCTTGCCTATAAGAGCGTGAAGAGCGAGCGTCTCAGAAGCAATTTCGGTATGTGAGCGATTTAATTAGGAATGTTTACTGTTGATTTTAATTTTTAATTATACGCTTTCGCTGCGTCCGCTAGTTCATAGAAATGAGAATGTGATCTGTCGGGGGCATGGATGGGTGGGCAATAGTGTCTGCTGGACGCTAACTTGTTTCTCTGTTGGGGGGAAACTGGGATTGTTAATTTTTTTTATGGATGATAATGGATTGGTGCACCCGTCTGCGCTAACGGTTTACGCTGGCGGGCCACCAGTGGAGGATGATAAGATTAACATGAGGTCAGGTTAGTTAGCCCACCGTGACAAATTCACCAGGAAGTTATCATGATGGTTTCCAGGGGGAACCGCGTGGAGGTCAACCTGATATGGTACATTGCTAGTAATGAGGTCATGAGTCCACATTACTAACAGTTCCCTTCCTTGAAAATCATTTATTCAAATAAACTTAATTTAAACACTTTTGAATAGTCAACAATTTTTTTTAAATCTACCGCTTATTCGGAAACCTATCTCATCACAAGAAGAATAAGCAAGAAACTTGTGTGTTGCTCTTTTAAACAATCCTTGTAAGTTCACATTTTACAAGTCGAAACGTGTGAATACAAACTACCAACCAGCACTAATTTATTTAGGCTCAAATATAAATATACAATAAGATTAAATCAGTCGTAGTGATAAGAGCAGACCAGTCTCTACAAGCAGCAGTCGTTCACGAGTATGACGGATGAGCCAGCTATCACCTCACTTATTGCTATTGGTTTCCCTTGGATACCATCTGCTATAGCATACACAACATCACACTACGAGTAATAGGAGCGGAGCAGCAATGAAAAATGTAACAAAGAATATTAATTTTAAGTGTTTATATATATGTACCTCAGGTGCGCTGCTTAAACGGTTAAAATTACGAAAAAAATATGTATAATGAAAGTTCTCCTTTAAAAGTTCTAAAGAATCCATAACAACATGTGTGTCTATCTTTTAAGGTTAATTCACTATTTATGGTAATCAAATTTCTAATAAAGTAATAGACTATTTGCGAAGGTGTTTTTATAAACATGGTATTAATCGTTATCCAAATAAATATGTGTTTATAACAAAATATAATAAATTATAAGTATTAAATTTTTCAACAAAATTGCCTTGAACTACATTTGATTACATGAGATAACTTAGTTTTTATGAAAGAAGAACCTCAAATATTAGAACCCGTGCGAAGCCGGGGCAGTTTACTAGTGTGTATGTGTGTAGTGACAGCCGGAACGGCGAATTTACGAGTGCAAGGCTCGTTAATCCGAGCTCGGAATTCGGAAAGCAGCCGAGCGGCGGCTGCCGTGCGCCTGCGCATCTGCGCATTAACATAATTGATGAAAGTAGTTGCTGATCCATAATTTTTGTAGAGTAAGTACATCGCGAGACGCAGATGAAGATCTCATTAATCCAATTGCGGATTACTGACTATTTAGCTGTGAGAACATAGTTAAGAACACCGCAGTCTAAAACTATGCTGGGGCCCTTGGGCACACAAGAATTCGGGGCCCTTTTGGAAAGTAAAAAAAAAACATTAGGTAAGCATAAATTTAATATTGTAATGGGTGAAAACTGTGATCGGTACAGCCTATGCTGTAAATAATATAATTGACGTAGTGGAGTAACCTGAAACAGTCATGCTCGCTATAAAGTTCAAACTTGTGGCGGCGTGGTGGGCCGGGTCGATGTGCTCCCTCAAATATGGTTGAGTACAATGATGGCTGGCTCATACGTCATACTCGTGAACGGGTGCTGCTTGTGGGGACTGGTCTGTTCAGGTTGTGAACACTGATTAAATTTTTTGTTCTTTGCGATAGCATATGCTGGTGGTCACTCTATTCTCCCAAATTTGAATTTTAATAACTGTATTTATCATAAACATGTTCCACTATTATTTGAAAAAATTACGAGCTGAGTTTCTTGTCAGTTCTTCTCATCTCGATATCATTCCGAACTGACGGTAGATTTGACATATCATAAGAGTCTGTAATAGACCTACATGAATAAAGATATTTTGAATTTGAATTTGAATTTTGAACATATGAATAGGCGAAGTTATCGGTAGTCGGCGTTGTATGCAAAGTGTGGGCACACTACAGGGCCCCGAATTCTTGTGTGCCCAAGGGCCCCGGCCTAGTTTAAGACGGCGGTGACAAAAATCTTTTGAGAATAAATGTGTGAGAAAAATTGTCAGTCCTTCGGGGGGGCCCTGAGAGAAAGGCACACGGGGCCCTGGGCACGGGCCCCGTGTGCCTTTATGGTAAAGACGACTGTTAACAAAGATCAACCAAAATGTCGTTTTAAAATGTAAAGTTTTTACATTTTGAAACTAGTTAGGAACTGTTAACAAAGATCGAACAAAATTTATATTTTGAAACGACATTTTGTTTATAATAAGAATATAAAATCCTTATATGAAAATAAATTTAATTTAAGTGCTTTTGAATAGTCATCACATTTTTTTTAATCTACTGCTCATTTGGCAAATTCAGCTGTCTCATCACAAGAAAAACGAGCAAGAAACTTGTGTGTTGCTCTTTTAAATAAATGTTGTGATTTTTTTTTCAAACCACCAACACAAATTTATTAGGGTCAAATATAAATACACGATAAGGTTACATCAGTGGTAGGTATTAAAGCAGACCACTACCAGTCCCTACAAGCAGCACTCGTTCACGAGTATGACGTATGAGCCAGCCATCACTGCTCCTCAACCAATTTTTAATAACTACATACGATGCGTTTACAAGACAACTAACCTAATTTTAGTTGAAGTTTATGTCAGTTAATTTCTATTTAGTCTTATACATGCAGGTATATAAGACATAAAGAGAAATTGCCAAAATGTGAATATAAAGATTTTTTTCGAAGTATTCTTATGCTGTTAGCTGCAGCTGGCCTTCTGGCAGATGTCACTCTAAATCACAGACAAAATATTATTACATACTCCAAACCCGCGGAAGGACTTATAGAGCGGCTGAAGGCCAACTCCTGCCTGGGGGATACGACTTTAATCTGATGGCACTAGTAGGGGAACTGGGCTCGGGCCATCGTAATTTCGATCATCTTTTCAATTGGACGGAGGATCGATTGGAAGGGTTAGAGATTAAAAACGTCACTATTATTTACAAAAGGAAATAAAAACAATAATAATAATAAAACAAAATGTATCAGTTCATTTTCTTGCCAATTATTCTTGAAAGTAACTTGTCGAACTGGACGGTAGGTAGAGTGATAAAAAATACGATACGTCTCTCATGACGGAAAGGTCCTATATGAATAAATATATTCTTATTTAATTTCATGTGCCATTTATTTAAATCAAATTCTCGTCTATACCAAAACATCGCGTGAACCGTTCTTACGGTTAGTTGGTAAGTATATTAATATATGAAGACCGTTAGCATCTGTAACATTTTCTGGTGCTAACTAGCAAGCTGAGATTGAGTCGTGTAAATGCCTCTTAACGAATTTATTGCCATGCAGCAGCAATATGCGACAGAAGAAGACGGCAACATGCTGCGTCTCGTTCCCTCTCATCCGTGCGGCCATGACAGATTTGCCACTTCTATAGATAAAGGGGCTGAATCGTAATCGACGATGACAAGAATCGCTGCGAACGTGTCAAAATGTAGTTATAAATTATTGTTGACTAAATATTCTTGTAGAAACGTGAGGTGGCTCCCCCGAGCGGAACGAGATCCTAATTAAATTATCTGGAGCGTGACACGCGAGCGCGCATTTACGTCTCGTGTTTTTCACCGCGAGAATTAAAACCAATAATTTTGTTGGTTTACCACAAAAACTGTGAATATGGCGGCTCGGCATAGCGACTTAAAATATGGCTCGTTATCATTATTTTACTATTTTTTAGTAATTAGAATTTTATAGCACTTCATATTCGTTTTGTAGAAGATTCAAATTTTTTTCGAGTTCATCACCTTGTAGCTGTATAGATAAAAGTCTTCGAACCTACATTTTATTCTTTTTTTTTAATAACTAGAGAGATACCACCATATTTTTTTTAATAGACAAGTTGAGTCATCCTGAGAACATAGCTCAGAACAGATTTCAACGATGATTTATAACTCGTAAGTTGATTGAAAAACTAGTTAATGCAGAGAATTCATGTGGAATGTGGCGGTAAGTTTTGTTGTGTGTGTCGTTGTTCCGATGATTAATTGAAATATAAACGATTAATTTGTAAAAACTAATTTAATAGAATATATTCTAATACTGCATGCCGAACTGAAACTAACCATGTTCTTGCCCTGAGTTACCATATATATAGAAGTAGGTTCTTAAGCTCGAATTTTTTTATAAGTACGACTTTTTTAGAATTTTTGAATAAATAATATGTAATATTCTGTAGTCATTTAATCAGAGGTTTGGAAAAAAATGTATTGCATATAAAACAAATGTACAGCTGTATATCATCATTTCATTGCTACCTCACTAAATAAGTAACAGAGAAAACTAGTTGAGACATTTGACAGCTACAATTTAGACATTGATAATTATACTGACAATGAGACTGAAACCAGCTTCAATCATTAACCTAGCGAGAGGCAAGCTG
This sequence comes from Achroia grisella, assembly GCF_030625045.1. Taxonomy (NCBI): domain Eukaryota; kingdom Metazoa; phylum Arthropoda; class Insecta; order Lepidoptera; family Pyralidae; genus Achroia; species Achroia grisella. The sequence continues at coordinate 649,513 of NW_026713018.1, read as the reverse complement.
TCAATCAATCAATCACAATCAGTCAAATAAAATTATTGAAATTTTAAAAGACGAAATATTATAAATTATCACTTAAACTGTTTTATTTTGTTATATAAAACTGAAACTTGATTTTAATTGAATTATGCAAAATAGTTTTTAGTTACATATTTCTTTCTAAACTCTTAGTGTAATAAAAAACTATGGCGCTAACCTCTTCAAGATTGTTTTTCATGCAGAAATTGGCCCAAAATGTATTTTATACAACCTTAATGAGGCCTTTAGGTTATAAAAGTTCCATTTCTCTGGAAACCTTATATCCTAACAGTTCCTTGAAGCTCACAACTCCTTCTTTTGTAAGTAATTAATTAGATAATTTATAATACGATTTATAAATATAAAATTTACATTGATTCTAAATCTGTAATTAATTCCAGACTCCAGACCCGAAAGAAAAGTTTTCTGGTTTCATTCCCATTGAAAAATTGGACATTACATACAGTGCGAGTTCAGGACCAGGCGGACAGAATGTTAATAAGGTATTATTAATAACTTTTGTATTTAGGTCTGATAGTCATAGCCATGTTTTTTTTTTGTGGATGATAGTGGAATGGTGCAGCCTGCGCTAACGGTTTACGCTGGTGGGGCAATGATAAGATAATGAAGTCAGGTAGTTAGCCCATTACATATAACTTTATGTATTTCCAGGGGGAACCGCGTGGAGGTCAACCTGACATGGTACATTGCTATAAGACCACATTACTAACAATCCCCTTATATCCCCCTTCATGGCATGTTGTTATATACCATATATAATAACAACAACTATAGATCATGTGATGTCTATGATTTTGACATGTGAACACTAAAAATTATGGGGGAAAGGAATTGTTAATAATGTGGACTAAAGATCACATTGCTAGCAATGTACCAAGTCAGGTAAACCTCCATGCGGTTCCCCCTGGAAAGTGTCGTGATAAATTCCCAGTGAATTTGTCATGTTGGGCTAACTGATCTGACTTCATGTTCATACTATCTTCCTCTAGCGTAAACCGTTACGGCACCAATCCATTTTGTTTTTATTTATAGCATTTGTGCTGACAATCATCAGCTTCTCCCAAGACACAGGCTTCCTCCAAAAGACTCCAGGCTCCTCTGTCCAACGCCTTCCCTCTCCATGTTGGTCCCGCCACTGCCCTTATATCATCTTCCCACCTCTTTTTTTATCGCCCTTGTTTTCTATTTTGTTCTCTTGGATACCAATCTAAGACATCCTCGGTCCATATCTCGTTCTTACTTCTTTCTACTTCCATTCTACAGTCACCCTCTAAAAAAAACTAACAATTAACATGTCAGGTCTTGTCGTAATTTTGTCTAAATGCAGTTTCACTAAAGTTAGTAATTTGTTTTATGCTAATTGCATGAGCCGTAGAATAAAAAATATGACTATTCAAAAGTGCTTGTATTAAGTTTATTTGAATAAACATTATTTCTATTTAAATTTTGCTGTTTCCCACTCTGTCTACAATGTGCTGTGTTAATACAAACTTGATAGGAAATATACAACAATATTATTATTATTTATGTACATACAGACATAATTTTACAATTATTGTGATTTCCCATCATTAGGGGCCGTCCATTAATTACAGGATCTGTTTTAGCATCTTTTAACCCCCCTTTCGCTCTGTGAGACATAGTGAGGTTTAGGACAACCCCCCCCTCCCCCACCCCCCAACATCACATTTTTAGTGCCTGCAAAGAATCTTAAAATTTTTAGAATATCATCTTTAAATATAAACTATAATTCAATTTTACTCTGAAATTAAGGACTATGATAAAATAGTCTGTAATAGACTACATGAATAAAGATATGTTGAATTTGAATTTGAATTTGAAAATTGACATGCTAAGAAGTTTTTTAAATACTATAGTCAATGTCAATGTCAATGTCGGTTGGACTCCATTTTCCGCAATTAGCCTCTCATTCGGGCCGTTGTGCGTGTAGAGCCAGGCTTTCGTGATTCCTCCCAGAAGCGCAGAAGTCTCCTGGTGTCCCCTTCTCGGAGCGACCTCACCGTTCCGAGGATTCACATGATTAATGTTGTCTTGTCAGCTTCTCATCTCCAGGATTACGTCATTCCTCGGCTACAAAGCAGCCCCGGCATAGGGGACTGTCTGTAGATTTGTGTACAAATGTCATTTAAGACAGTGGCCCGTTATTGTCCCTATCATAGTTTTTACCTACATGAATAATTTATTATTTTGTCATTTGATTTGTTCTGAATCCACTTTGATTGTTTACAATCGGTGGTTTGTTCATCTTTGGTTTTTTCTCAGTGGATCTATAGTATAATCATTGTTGTTTGTTATATTATTTCTTGCAATTATCATAGACCCGCCTCTGTTAACTGACTTTCTATTGAAGCAGCTGACAACGTTATAATTATTTAAATTGAACCACTATGCTCTCTTTATCCACTGGATGGAAACAGACAATATCAATATTATACTTTATCCAAAAATAATTGTATAATTAACGATTATTAATCTGTTGTTTGTTTTCTGTTGAACAATTATTAATTCTGATTGCTTTCCCTTTGTCTTTGTGAGCAGTTTAAATCTGCAGTCATAGTATTTATGTCACAAAAAATAGAATTGTTTGTTATGTCAGTATTTTTATGTTTAAGTTTACCATGTAAACTGTTCATGTAGTGAACCGTTATGTGTATTGTGGCTATTTTATTTTTAGATAATTTAGAGAGATTGGTTTGTTCTTTTGTTCATTAAAAATAATATACTTACAGTACACAAAGTTAAATGAGGTTCAAACTGAAGTTTGATTGGATACATCCAGAGATGCAAGAGAAATTATTAGATTGCTATGTATGTTTTATATATATACTATTTGGTTTTAAGAATGCAATATAACTTAATGTGAGATTTAGATTGAGGCAGCTTGGCTGGTTTCTAGTGGTTTACAAATCCAGGGGTGTTATATTGTCACAGGCTATTTCTTGCTGTTTTGTATTCATGGTGATTTATTTTTATTTTTATTTTTTTTTCTGTGATTGCAATCATGCAAGTCTTTGAAAGGACCTTAGTTTGTTGACTGTGGTCGTGGGTTTCGACCTTGTCCACCAAATCAAGGTCTCTTTTGAGCATTGGTCTTATCACAGCTGTGTATAACAATACTATAGTATAATCATTGTTGTTTGTTATATTTACAGGTTGTCACACAAATGGTGTATGAGGTATATATATATGAATATGTAGGCTGATTGGATACATCCAGAGATCAGAGAGAAATTATTAGAATTGGTATGTATGTTTTATATATATACATACTTGTAAATTTAAGAATGCAATATAACTTAATGTGAGATTTAGATTGAGGGGCTTGGTGGTTTCTAGTGGTTTAGCACACCACCTTACTTCCAATGGTCACAGGTTCGATTTCTTGCACGGCACAAACATTTGTATTCATGAGTATGATTTATGAAAATAAATATTATATCTATGTATTATATTTGTATCAGTTGTCTAGTACCCATAACACAAGCTTTAGTTAGCTTACCTTGGGTCTAGATGGCGCTGTGTGAATTGTCCTGACATTATCTATACATCTAGACATATAAATAAAATTGGATTGTCTATTTGTAATAATGAGATAACCGATTTTTACTACATGCATATGAATATAAATATGGTATATACACCAAAATAACGTTTTTTACAATTTTTGTCTGTCTGTCTGTTTGTTCAGGCTAATCTCTGAAATGGATGGACCTATTTTGACGGGACTTTTTTGGCAGGTAGCTGATGTAACAAGGAGTAACTTAGGCTATTTTTATTTTAGAAAAATAAAGTTAAATTTCACGCGGACAAAGTCGTGTGTACAGCTAGTTATTAATAAAATGTTGCAGCATGGAAAGAAATTAACAAGAGATGGCTACATCATCATCCGTTCTGATGTGACCCGGTCCCAGCAATTAAACCTGGCTGACTGCATGCAGAAGCTGCGCGCCATGATCAGAGACGCAGCTGTCACCAAACGTGAAGTGTCGCCTGAAACTGAAGAAAGAATTAGACAGAGGTATTTTCTATTCTTCTATCTTCAATCACCTGGCACCAAAGCGGGATCCGCCCTTGGTGGGAACTGATAGTAGTGTCCACTCCAGCTGGAAGATCTGGTCCTCAAGATTACTGCAAGATATATAATATCTCCAGCAAGGTGGACCGACGATCTGGTCAAGATCGCGGGAAGGCATTGGATGCGAGCAGCGCAGGACCGATCGTCGTGGAGATCTTTGGGGGAGGCCTATGTCCAGCAGTGGACGTCTTCCGGGCTGCGATGATGATGATGATGATATAATATCACATCTTTTAATCTTTTAGGGTATCAGCAGTCTTAAATTTTTTCATACAATGCAATCATTTGTATTCATGAATAAGCTTGGTTGTATCAGTCTTGATAAAGTTTCGGCTTCAAATATTAATATTCAAATGTTTTATAAAATATTTTCTTTTTAAAAAAGCTTATTATAAAATTGAAGAATTTATAAATGATAATAATGTTTTTGTCGTAAATATCTTTAAATTTCATAGCGCTGACAATGTTATCTGATTGAACAGACATTAAGTGCGTAGCGGTTTCTATGTTGATTACCGCATGCTTAATCCGTGTTGTTAATTAAATATAAGTATATCAACATTTATTTAAAAGAGCCACACAAGTTTCTTGCTCATTCTTCTTGTGAAGAGTCTGCATTCCGAATGAGCGGTAGAATCAAAACACTTGACTATTCAAAACTGCTTATATTAAGTTTATTTGAATAAAGTTTATTTCTATTTCTATTTCTAATATTATACCATAGTTTCATATATATTAATACGTAAAACAAAAACTTTGTACCCCTTGTGTATACATATTTACAAAAAAGAAATATGTACAGGGTGACCCAGAAGTCACTTTACATTAAAATGGCTTTTTTTCATAATATATTTTTGCGTTGCAACAATTGACCATCCATTTTCAAAGTAAAATTCAATTGAATCTTCACTTTGAAAATGGATTCAATGTTGTTAACTTATCCATGATAAAAATTTCCATGTTCGACATTATATTTTTTAATAAGAAAAGAGAAAAATGAAATATATTAATAGAAAAAACGAGGTCTTATTTAATTTTCAAAATGTAAAGTGACTAGCATTGAAGGAACCCATCCATTTATATCAAGGCGTTGTCAAGAACTTGGCATCTCACGGAGTTCTCTTCACGCATTCAAGCTTGCACATGTAACCTTACAAGGTTCAATTAGTGCAATGGCTTACTGCGTTGTTAGTCCACTTAATGTTTATTATAAATATGCCATAGAATAGAATAGAATAGAATTAGAAAATCCATTTATTCAAATAAACTTAATTTAAGCACTTTTGAATAGTTCTGTTGTTAACAATGATAAAAATGTTTTTTTTATCTACCACTCGTTGTAAAGGAAAGCTGTGTATTTATATCAGTTGTCTAGTCTCATCACAAGAAGAACTCTGCTTAAGAAACTAGTGGCGCTGGTTGATAGTCCAAGTTACATTTACAAGCCGAAACGTTTACAAACTACCAACAAGCACTATAAATATAATCATGCAATAAGATTAAATCATAGTGATAAGAGCATAGTTAGTAATCTAGCTTATTTAGTTTGCACCATACCTAATGCTTACAGAACTATTACAGAACCCAACAGTCAATTATAAAAACTAATAGAAATAAAAATATCTGCTCTGTTTTTCAGACATCTGAAAGCGTCCCGGCTGCGCGTGGCGATCAAGCGGGAGGAATCTCTGAAGCGCGCGCTGAGACAACCGCCAAATGCGATAGATTTATGATTTTTCTATTAAATTGGGCATACATAGTTAAAGGACATTGAAATAATGTTAATTTGAATGCAGTGTAATATTTTTACAATCGGCCAGTTTAGTCGAATAATCAACAAAAGTTTTTCAAGCTATATTTGAACTCTATTCCTTGCCTAATGATGCCTCATTCGGAGCCGAACTGGTGTCGCAATATGGGAGTAGCCCAGGAATGTTATGGATTTGAAATGTCCGATACGGATAGGTTTCATATATAGGAATGATTATTATATAGGATATGGATGCGGATAACAAATTATTTCGGATTATCCGTCAGTTTCGGATAATTTCGATTACGGATATTATTTTTTAAGGAATTTGAAAAGCAAAATGCAATTAGGTAATAAAATGGTTACATAACGTGTCTCAATTAGGCTCCGCCCCTATCCGATATCCGAAACTTTTCAGATTCAGTTACGGTTACGATTTTTTTTTTATATCGGATATCCGATAGTTTACGATTACGGAGCTCCCTAACATCCCTGGTGTAGACTTAATAACGCAAATAAGGGCGAGCGTAGATGGCACTCCAAACCCGCGGAAGCACTTATGGAGCGGCTGAAGGCCAACTCCTGCCTGACGGATACAACTTTAGTCTGAGGGCACCGCTGGAGGTTCTAACCTCAGCTCATGCTGTTGTAATTTCGATCCCCGTTTGGACTGGACGGGGGATCGAACGTAGGGGAAGAGCGTACGTGTAAAGATATCTTACATTACATTAAATATATACCACAAAACATTTGATATCGTTTGACAAAACATTAGGCAATGATTTATTAATATTGCTGTGATTTCATCCCAATATTTCAATGCGACCTATATTTAAAGTGTTTGACTGTGTTGATAGTTGTATAAAGTATAAATAATTAGATGTTATTCATATTCCATTATGTTTTATTTGTTTGCTTTTATTTTTTATCAAGTATTAGAAGTATGGTGATGGTTTTACATCAACGTCAATACATGACTGTTGAGGATGTAAAATGTGAGGTGCACGCAAGCCGAAGCGATAACAAAAAGCGCGGCAACCGATTAGTACTGCAAGAAAAACGCGAGAGGCGCTGCAGTCGCGCTCGCTCGCACCTACTCTTTATATTTACGTGTCGCCTACAATGACTATATCTCTGACTACCCAATTTGAGATTTTATTTTATTGTTTGGGGGGTTTGGAATAGCCCAATCCCCCCAATAAAATAAAATAACAGGTGCTTGGACCTGCGATCTACATAGATCTATTGTGATCATCCTTTTCCAGACCTGGGTTTTGGAATATGGAAGTGATAATTTTTATTTGCTTTTTTATTATTGTGTTACTACCGATATAACTGTTATGTTATATGCTTAATCAGTATAAACATGCCATGCCAAATAAGAATTTTGAATTTAATAATTACATTGTATCGTCATTCCTATTGTTTCACCTCAACAACACTTAAGGTAAATATTTTCATTTGATACTAATACAATAATTATTCTCTTTATTGATTCGTTAAATAAATTATATTCAATTCTCATTAAGTCACAAAAATGAAATGACAGAAGAATATAAAACAAGGAAATGCTTGAAAGTTTCTACATCGGTCGATTCATGGCGTAAACCTTCAGTTAGATTTATGTAAACATATAAATAAAATTGGAGTGTCTGTTTGTAATATTGAAATAATCGTTTTTACTACATGCATATGAATATAAATACGGTACATGCACCAAAAAAACAGTACAATTTTTGTCTGTCTGTCTGTCGGTCTGTTTGTTCCGGCTAATCTCTGAAATGGCTGCGCCAATTTTAACGGGACTTTTATTGGTAGATAGCTGATGTTGATAGATCACTATGTCAGTCACCTTTGAGTTATATATATTTAGAATAATTGGTCTCAGTAACGCCTGTAATAAAAGTATTAGCAAGATTCTGTATAACTTCGTGTTCTAATAACTAAAAAAATCTAAGATTGCGGGCCCTTTGATCGATCATCTAAACAAAATGGACATCGAAATTAGGACTGCCCGAGCCGAGGATCGAACCACAAGCGGTACCATCTGGGAAAGTGGTATCCGCCAGGCAGGAGGTGGCCTTTATCCGCTATATAAGTCCTTCCCCATGTTTGAATTAGCCATCTGCACTTACTCTATACCGTCGAGTGAAGCCGTAAAGGCCAGCTGCGGCCAACAGCATAGAGTAGCTGGAAAAAAAAATATTGTACGTAGTATACTCTATCTGAATGTTAACTTCGAACCGTAGTGTTTATTTACTCATTGGGTTAACTAATTTTATTTGTCACTAGCTGTACCCGCGACTTCGTCCGCGTGGAATTTAACTTTATTTTTCTAAAATAAAAGTAGCCTAAGTTTCCTTATTACATCAGCTATCTACAAATAAAAGTCCCATTAAAGTCGGTGCAGCCACTTCAGAGACTAACCGGAACAAACAGACCGACAGACAGACAGACAAAAATTGTAAAAAGTGTTTTTTTGGTGCATGTACCGTATTTATATTCATTTGCATGTAGTAAAAAACGGTTATTTCAATATTGCAAACAGACAATATTTATATGTATTAATAGATTTGGTATTTATACGTATAATTAGTAAAAATCACGGGATCTTACCACGTTTTATATTTATTTATCTGTATAGATTTGGAAAATGATTTTTTATGGGCAAATATAACTACAAATGATGTTATAAGTGTTTATTACTTATAAGAAAAAATGCAATTGAATATATAATATTTGACTTATCTGTTTTTATGTTACTTATAGACTATTCGAATTTAGAATAAGCATACTTGACATTTGGTGTACATAAATTGAAAGTCTATAATTTTTTTTTAAATTTTTGTTGTTTGATTCTAAGATATGTGTGAAGGATGGAGACTAAGACGACGAGCAAAGAAAACAGCACCGGTATTGTCGTAAAAATATTGTGTAATTAACTTATGTCATATAAAAACAATATATAAAAAACATAAATTATAAAAAAAGGTATAAAAAATAGTTCGCAACAATAATTAATGTAAATAATTATAACTATCAACATAGTCATTCATAAGAGTAGTAGTTAGTTGGTACCAAACTTATATACTGCTTGGTGTGCCCAATTTAAAAAATATATATTACAAATAAGTAATTTTGTATAAATTATATACTTAAGACGTATTTTAAAAATTATTATAATCTTAACACTGTCCTGTCTATACAATGTACATTTTATGTGTAAACTAGCTTTTGCTCGCATCTTCAGCCGCCCTTAGGGGTGGAATTTATCAAAATCCTTTCTTTGGGGATGCCTACGTCATAGTAGCTTTATGCATGCAAAGTCTCAGCCCGATCGGTTTAATATTGACAAAGTTTCACACAAACTTTCATTCCCTATTTCATCCCCTTGACAAACAAACACTCACTCCCAAACAGACACTCCCAATTTTATTTATATGTATAGATGAAATCTTTGTATTGGAATAAAATAGGTACATCAATAAGATTACAAATTGTTGATAAATATGACGCTATATATTTGACTAGCTTTTGCCCGTAGCTCCGCTCCGTTAATTTATCCCCTTAGTAGTAGAATTAATCAAAATCCAGGTCGGGAACAATAATGTCTTCACGGTGCGTTTAGCCAGCCTATATGTCAACAATTATATATGTACGTAGTATGTATAGCCATCTTCATTTTATTTTATTTTGTAATATTATATTTCTGTATTATTTAATTTGTAAACTTTATTTCTATTTATAAAATGTATCTCATGTATGCTATGTGTTTGTAATTGTTGAATAAAGAACTTATCTATCTATCTATCTAATCCCTGAACCCCTAAAATCATTTAGTAGTTCATATATATTTAGATTACAAATTGTAATTTTACTAGTAGTAGATGATTTTAAGAGACTGGAGGCTATTATGAAGTATTCTCTCTAAATAAACATGTTTTAATTAAAAATCTTATTAATTATTTTTAAAAAACACTTATGTGAACAACTGACTTTAAACATCTAGGGTTAATTAATGTTTGTTCACTGAAGAATGTCCCCAGTTCAACGATCCCCCGTCCAATTCAAACGTCGATGTAAGCATGAGTCGAGTTTCGAACAATAATGGTGCCCTCAGACTCAAGTCGTATCCGTCGTTGGCCTTCAGCCGCTCCATAAGTCCTTCCTTATATATGCTAACAACACCTATTATATATGTCCGAAAAAAAAAAAGAAGAATCAGATAGAAAATAAATTGATACATTTTATAGCGTCGACTATGTCGTGTTGCATTTGTTTAGCAGAACTTTTCATTTTCCAAGTTGAATATTATATTTCTTCTAGTATTATTTAATTTGAAAGTATACAGTCTATCCTGAAGAGTTAACCATCGCTCCTATAAAAATCCTTCATTCTTGTCCCTGACGTATGTGTTTGAAAAACGACCACAATATACAGGTTATATAGTTGCCTAAAACAAGAACTTGATAAAACTTTTAAACATGGCATTAGTATAAAAATCAAAATGTATAATAAACTACCTACTATGAACCCCAAAACATTAGTATTCACGTGGATGATTGTTTGTATCGGTCTGGGTGTAATATATATGTAGGTTTTATTATCTATGTATATGTATCTTTCTAGACTAACAGACTTTAGACTATTGTGAAGTAGTATTTAGATGGCTGTGTGAATTGTCTAATTATTATGAAAATAAGTTTTAATTAATTCAAAACTGAAATAAAATCTTTTTTGAAAAACATCCTTTTTATAATATTACCAAGTATTTAGACCTAAATATAAATATGTCGTAATAATAACTACGAATATTAGTTATATTGTGTACGTATTTAATTAATGTAATTTTATTTATTACGTAATGGTATTTGGATTCAATTTATATAAATATTAATTACTGTATGTTATGACTTGCTATATGTAAAGAAGTTTTTTACATTGGTTATTAAACGAAATCTAAAACACCTAGCAGTCGCCCAACCCGTCATAAAAAAATATTGCCAGTATTATAATTTATTACAACACAACCGTAGACTATAGCTATATGGACTGCATGTCCTTTCCCTGAGAGGAAAAAAATCGAACAAAAAAAAGTTTTATGTTTATTTTTTTTGTTTTACTTATCCTTATAGGAAAGGATCAAATATGAAGAAGTATAAACGTAGACTAGGCTGTACGGTCTAAGGATCTTTGCCTGTTCCATCACTAAAAAGGAGATGGACGAATATGGAAAAAAAAACTTATAGGAAAGGCAAAGAGTCTAAGCCCATACAGCCCATTGATGTTTATTTTAAAAACCGCGCGAAAAATTCTGTACAAGTCTAAAGTTATCTATGCCGTTGCCATGGAGACAAGTTGATGTCAACAAAAATTAATTACTGTAATAAGCACGATTGTGTAGGTGTAGTTATTTACTAACTAGTGGCTGCATTGATTAGATTGGAAACAATATGTCATACAGAGATCTCAGAAGTAAGTGAACAAAAATATTATTCCACAAAAATAAAAATACTATTTAACAGAATTTATGTAGGACTAGTTCCTGCTGGCAATCTGTGCTAAGAGGCCGTCCATTAATCACGTGATCTTTTTAGCATCTTTTAACCCTTCCTCCCTCTACCTTGGTGAGACATAGTGAGGTTTAGGACAACCTGCTCCCCCCCTCCCCCCAATATTACGTGTATTTTTATTGCTTGCAAAGTATCTTAAAATAGAGAATATCATGTTTAAATACAGGTATATACTGTATTTCTATTTTACTCTGAAAATAAATACTATGGTAAAAATATGTAGACTAGGTTGCACGTTGTTTTTGATAAAAAAATAAATAAAAACAGAAAAAATAAATACATATCTTACTACACACCCCCTTCCGCTTTTGATATTTCGTGATTTTTGACCCCATTGCAATGTACCATGTCAGGTTAACCTCCGAGGAGGTCAAACCTGGAAAAATAAATTCGCCTGGAATTTATTACGATGGGACAACTGATCTGATCTCATGCTCAGTTCATAATTCTGAACTGGTGTACCGCCAGCGGAAACCGTTAGCGCAGGTGGATGCACCATTCCATTATCATCCATAAAAAAAAATAGGATCATTAGTCCACATTACTGACAATATCCTCTCTCCTAACTAAGACTTTAGCGAGGCAATGCGAGCGCTGGGCTTCCCCCGGCCGATATCACTGGAGAGCTTCAGGACTCCCAACTGGGAGCTGGTGGAGGAGTGTCTGCGGTGGCTGGCGGCGCGCGTGGAGCCCGACGCGGCGCTGGACGGTGGTCGAGACACCGTGGAGCAAAGGGTGGCTCTTGTCACACACGCAGCTGCCTTGTTTGTGAGATTTTGTATATTGTGCCTACACTTGTATTATTTCTGTCAACACTCGAGATCCTTCCATTAGTACCTCTTTAGACAACATAGATTTAAGTTAAGTGTAAAATAATCCACTCCGACTGTACTATATAATGTGTTACTAATAAGCTATGTAGTACACTACCAAATAAACTTACTAATGTACATTAAATAGTACAATTTCTTCACCGGTGTACTCACTACCTAGATATCATAATCTATACATATAAATAAAATTGGAGTGTCTGACCATTTCAGACACTCGGGACCGATTTTGACGGGACTTTTTTGGCAGGTAGCTGATGTAATATAATAAGGAGTAACTTAGGCTACTTTTATTTTAGAAAATAAAGTTAAATTTCAAGCGGACGAAGTCGCGGGAACAGCTAGTCTATATATAAAAAGAAAATTGGAGTGGAGTATCTGTTTGTAATATTGAAATAACCGTTTCTTACTACATGTATATGAATATAAATACGGTACATACACCAAAATAACATTTTTTACAATTTTTGTCTGTCTGTCTGTCTGTTTGTGCCGGCCAATCTCAGAAATGGATGGACCGATTTTGACGAGACTTTTATTGGCAGACAGCTGATGCAATAAGGTGAAACTTCAGCTACTTTTATTTTAGAAAAATAAAGTTAAATTCCACGCATACCAAGTCACGGGTATAGCTAGTTTTAAAAAAACAATATAGGCTGTAGAAATGTTCATAAGTTAATGAATTATTTAATTTAAATTAAATTTCAATATGGTAATGTTCTGGCATGTATCTTACTAACATTATAAACGCGAAAGTTTGTGGTATGGGTGAATGGATGGATGGATGTTTGTTACTCTTTCACGCAAAAACTACTAAACGAATTTTGATGAAAGTTTACAGTAATACTGGAGAAATGGGGGTAATAATGAAATAAAGGGGGCGCACAGTACGTACCTGCGACTGTAGAGCGGGTTTATTATTGCACAGCTGCTGCACTCATGAATAACACAGGCTCGCACACATTACTTATTGTTAATGTCAATATTATATTAATTAATTTAAAGCGGAGCGGTTGGGACGAATGTCACCATTCACGGTAGTAGACGAGGTCGTCGGGACCGCATGACATACTGTGCGCGGGAAAGGGATGAGGATATGGCTAACACCATAACACTTGATATGTTTATAAATGCTGCGAATATTACATCAGAATAACACAAAGGCTATATATTTCACGTGTATCATAGCTAGTCTCTATGGGTGCCATGGGCTTGTACTCGTATATACTATTACATACTGTGATTGTGAGTGGTGAAACGGATTGGCTTTTCTTTTTATCTTCACAATTTTTTTTTCCTTTTGATACTGTTATTGTAACTGATTTCGGTTTTTGTGAGCATTGAATATTGTAATTCATTCTATATATATTTATATTTGTGTATCCTAGATCTTATTTAATATATTTTTTTGTGTTTAAATTATATGTATCTGTATGTAGTAAAAAACCCGCATCTTAGTTTTTTTTTTATGAGTAATGGGGGCTGACTGAATACCAGCGCTGTATAGGTGCACCTCACTAAGGTTGTGCTTATATCAGCAACAGCTGAGGCAGCTCCTATTGCCAACTTCCATGTTATTACTTATCTCTTGTTTTGTGTCTTATTGTAAATTGTATTATTTGTGTTGTGTTGGCAATAAATCAATTATCTATCTATCTATCTATCTATAAATTTCACGCAGATGAAACCGCAATGCACAGCTAGTTTTTTATGAACGTTTCAGCACTCGCGAGCAAACTTGAAGTTAAACGGTAAGAAGATTTACGGTGCAGACGGCTGGGCGGTCCGGGAGATGCTGAAGGTGGCTGCACTGCTGCGGACCGCGCTGGAGTCACCGCCGCCAGATGACACCCAAGTGGATTCTAATGTCTTGACCTATGATGTTAGCAAATGTCTTGACCTATGATGTTAATAATAATAAATACCTGTCGCAGCCACAATAAGTACACACACACTCACGGGCACACACATACACACACACACTGTTGCAACCGACTAGAAGAAGGGGAAAGGGCATTAACAAAATATAAACAGAATAGAATAATAATAATCATCTCAGGACAATTCACACAGCGCCATCTAGACCCAAGTTAAGCTAGCTAAAGCTTGTGTTATGGATACGATTTGTATTCATGAGTATGATTGTTTGTATCGGTCTGGGTGTTTTCTATGTATAATATGTATGTATTTACAAAAAAAAATTGTAACGTTGTCCGCTAAAAAACTTATTCCTGCCAGATAATATATAATAGAGTATCTAATAAATTATGTATATATAATACTGATATCATATATTTTACATAGATATATTTTTTTATATTATTATTATTATTATTTATTTGACAACCTCGGTATAATGGTCGCGGGTTCGATAACTGTATTTATAACTGTATCTAGTGCCCATAACACAAGCTCTAGCTAGCTTAACTTGGGTCTAGATGGCGCTGTGTGACTTGTCCTGAGATTATTATTATTATTATTACATACATATATTATATGAATTATACCTCCCTTTTTACGGGGGTAATATATTGAAACACGCGGGCCTTAGCCAAGCATGGATGAGTTATGTGATGAAGATAGAAATTTTCTTACTATTCGGCATGTGTTTAGTATGACGGCTTTTTGTAATAGATCTATTTAATAGTTTATTATTATTATTATTATTTATTATTTTATTATATTTATATTATTATTATATTTGCACTTCCAACAGTTATTCTCAGTACCACTATATACAAGGAATAACTAAACACTATAAATAAAAAGGGTTGATTTAATGAATAAATAAATAAGAATGGAGAATTATTTTGTCTGTTTGTCAATACGGATATCGTAACGCTATAAAACTCTCTCATTCAGATGGTACAGATTTTATTGCAACAATAACCTTTCAAAAACCAATTATTTCATAACCATGATAGCAAGCAAGCTGACCCACCTCATGGAAAGTAGTAAACAGCACCACCAGAAACCAGAAAACGAGTCTGTAATGCTCGGAGTTCCCTGTGCCAGAGGATTACGGTCATGTCTCCGTAATTTAATTTTTTTTTTCGGATTCTAATGCTGTTGGTCGCAGCTGGCCTTTATAGCTTCACCGGACGATAGGGCGCGAGTGCAGATGGCACTCCAAACCCGGGGAAGGAGGGGGAAGGGGATTGTTAGAAATGTGGATTGATAACCCCATTGCTAGCGATGTACCATGTCAGGTCGACCTCCACGCGGTTCCCCCTGGAAACCATCGTGTTAAATTGTTGGTGAATTTGTCACGATGTGCTAACTGACCTGACCTCATGCTCATCTTATCATCCTCCACTGGTGCACCAGCGTAAACCGTTAGCGCAGGCGGGTGCACCATTCCATTATCAATCATAAAAAGAAAACACGCGGAAGGACTTATTGAGCGGCTGAAGGCCAACTTCCGTCCGACGGATACGAATTTAGTCAGAGGGCACCGCTAGGGGTTCGAACCTCGACTCAGACCGTCGTGATTTCGATCCCCGTTTGAATTGGACGGGGGATCGATCGGAGGGGTAATTTCACTGTCATAAGTATGTATTTCCTTTTATTGTTCCAGTTATCAGAAATTAAACAAGCGCGTGCTTTGGCAACCGACATCACAGCGAAGGGTGCTTTCCTGTACGATCTACTTGCTAAGGAAGCAGAGAATAAGGTTTTTTTTCGGACTACTCTAATGCTGTTGGCCGCAGCTGGCCTTTACAGCTTCACCGGACGATAGGGGGCGAGTGCAGATGATGATCTATTCTCCCAAATTTGAATTTTAACAACTGTATTTATCATAAACATGTTCCACTATTATTTGAAAAAAAATACGAGCTGAGTTTCTTGTCAGTTCTTCTCATCTCGATATCATTCCGAACTGACGGTAGATTTGACATATCATAAGAGTCTGTAATAGACCTACATGAATAAAGATATTTTGAATTTGAATTTGAATTTGACGGCACTCCAAACCAAAGGAAGGACTTATGGAGCGGCTGAAGGCCAACTCCCGCCTGATGGATACGACTTTAGTCTGAGGGCACCGCTAGGGGTTCGAACCTCGGCTCAGGCCGTCGTAATATCGATCCCCGTTAAATTGGACGGGGGATCGATCGGAGGGGGTATCTGGCAAACATAAGTATTATATACCTACTATTTAAAAGTTGGAATACCAAACACACTGGCCCAATTGACGACCTCGGTGGACTAGCGGTTTAGCACACCGCCTTACTTCCGATGGTCGCGGGTTCGATTCCTCGCACGTCACAAACATTTGTTCATGAGTATGTTTGTTTGTATCGCTCTGGGTGTTTTCCATTTGTATTATATATTTAAAAAAAAAAATGCATTACTAGTCTAGTACCTAGTATTCATTACTATGACTTTTTTTGGATCGGTCTGTTTTCCATTTATATTATGTGTTTAAAAAAAAAAAGTTAAATTATCCAGGTATTTATATCAGTTGTCTAGTACACATAACATAAGCTCTGCTTATCGTGGGACTAGATGACGCTATGTTAATGGTTCAGAAGTTATTTATTTATTAAAAAAAAAATGTATTACTACTCTGGTACCCATTATAACTGCTTTTAAATACAGCACACGTTTAAAATTTATACAATAAAGTCTTGATTCGTAAACACGTCGTGACGTGTCTATAGTTTTTTTTAGTCTCTTTTCCAATTTAATGAAGTACAATAACAAGTCTAAACTAGTCTTAAATATCGTCTTCATATCTCCATAGTTTGTTAACTGAGCATATACTATTTTTATTAACTCTAACATTTCACCAATCATAAAAGCAAAGCTCTACTTATTTTAAGACCCACGAAGCTCTACTTACCTTGGGGCTAGATGGCGCTGTGTGAATTGTCCATCGTTATAATTATTATTATCTGTCACTAGGAACAACGTGAGCAAGCTCTTTCTCGCCCTCTGGACATGGCAGCCATGGAGTCGTGTCTCCGTCGCGCTTTAGAAACTGTCTCCGGTAAAGTAGCAAATGGCCGAGAACAGATCGACAACGTTGCAGCTAGCGAGTCTGCACTCGATGCTAAGCTGGAGCGGAGAAGAGCTGAGCTGCAGAGAGCTGAGAAGAGGTTGCATACGGTACAGAAGATCAAGTGAGTCGGATTAGCAATAACACTTTTTTGGTTCGCGTGGAAAAATCTTCATTAAACTATTCATCTGCCTGAGGGGTGGCTAGGGGTGTTTGGGATTCTTACTTGCTGGAGAAATTGGGGGGAGTGGATAAAGGTAAGTGGACTGTATGGAAATAAATAAGGGATGCAAAGCATGTACCTGCGACTGTAGAGCGAGATTCTGGCACAGCTGCTCCACTCGATACAATACTAGGTTTAACACAGGCACTTACACAATCAAAAGTTTCAAGGACCGTTTCCGCTAAAGTAGCGAAGGGTCGAGAACAGATCGACAATGTTGCAGCTAGTGAGTCTGCACTCGATGCTAAGTTGGAGCAGAGAACAGCAGAGCTGCAGAGAGCTGAGAAGAGGTTGCATACAGGACAGAAGATCAAGTGAGTCGGATTAGCAACAATACTTTTTTGGTTCGCGTGGAAAAATCTTCAATAGACCGTTCATATGCCTAAGGGGTGACTAGGGGTGCTTGGGATTCTTACTTGCTGGAGAAATTGGGGGGAGCTGATAAAGGAAACATTACTTTCCATACAGTCCACTTAGGACTGTGCGGGTGTTTATTGTGGAGTCACCTACCAGTAATGGTATTTCCTAACCGATACAATATTGAAACCTTCAAGAAAAGAGCTTATTCCTTCTTAAAATTCTGGCAACGCACTTGCAATTTCCCGGTATTGCGGGTGCTCATGGGCGGCGGTAATCACTTAGCATAAGGCGAGCTGCGAGCTCGTTATCCTTACATAGTATAAAAAGAAATCGCTTCCGCTGTTAGCTTAGATCTTTTTTTGAACTACACATTGTATTTTAAGGTAGTTTTTAGAAATAGATAGATTCAAGAGGAAGTTTTACATGTATAATGCGAAGCCGAGATGGGTAGCTATAAAAGTGATTGATTCCCAAAGTGGTCTATATCGACCTCCAGGGGTCTATAACAAACTGCAAGGGTTCTACGACAGCGGTTATCTTGTTGTTGTTACTTTATGTTTTTAACACTAAACTTTACTACAGTTAGAAATTTACAAGAAATCAATACTAGGTAAGAATGGGGGTGTACCCAAAACCGAAAAATATGGCAAGAGGTCTACGACACAAATATGTTTGAGAACATCTGCTGTAAAAGAACATTTATAATATTCCATGTATGTTGTTAGACCAGCGTATCAAGGTGAGCTGACGGCTTTGGAGACTGAAATCGAGCAGCTGTGGGACCAGTACGTGCTGAGGTACCGCTGCGTCGAGGCTTTGAAGCATCAGCTCAGTGTGCTGGAAAGCGCACAGGCCGAGGTAACTTTTTTATATAACAGCAGTGGCAAATTATGTAACGGCCTCATGATGGTAAATGGTACCCATCGCCTATACAGGATGTAATTAGGGAAATATTACAATAGCAATAGAAATAATCTTTATCCAAATAAACTCAATACAAGCACTTTTTTCGAATAGTCATATTTTTGATTATACCACTCATTCGGAACGCAGACTCATCACACGAAGAATGAGCAAGAAACTTGTGTGTTGATATCCTCACAATATAATTTGAAGGTCTAGTGGTTTAGCACACCACCTTACTTCTCATAGTTGCGGGTTCGATTCCTCGCACGGCACAAACGTATGCATTCGTGAGTATAATTGTTTGTATCGGTCTGGGTGTTTCCTATGTATTTACGAAAAAAAATATCTATGTATTTGTATCAGTTATCCAGTACCCATATCACAAGCTTCAGCTAGCTTACTTGAGTCTAGATGGCACTGTGTGAATTGTCCTGAGATTATTATTATTATGATTTTTTTTATAGATGATAATGTAATGGTGCACCCGTTTGCGCTAACGGTTTACGCTGGCGGGGCACCAGTGGAGGATGATAAGATGAGCATAAGGTCAGGTCAGTTAGCCCATCGTGACAAATTCACCAAGAATTTATCACGATGGTTTCCAGGGGGAACCGCGTGGAAGTAGCCTGGCCTGGTACATTGCTAGCAATAAGATAATCAATCCACATTACTAACAATCCCCTTTCCCCCCTATTATTGTGATTAACCAATAGGAGGCAGAAGAACAACAAGCTGCAATACTGCAGCTCATACATAAATACGAAGCGGAAGATGTCCTGGGCAAACTTAGCGATTCAGAAGACATGGACTCCAGTGATGATGGTAAAGACTTGAGCGAGGTGAAGCAGCCTCGACCTGCCACTAGGCCCAAGACTCGGCTGAGGATCAAGACAGCTGGTGGCGCAGCGGAGTCTCGCCGCGCGTTCGGTAACATGGCGGCAGCGGCGAGAGATTCTCTCGATGAAATCCGTGATGAAGACGCTTCGCGTTCTGACTCGGACTTCTCCGACAGACAGTATTATGGTGAGTGTCCAATACTAAAATGATGCATGGCTCATGTACGAGTGCTGCTTGTGGGGACTGGTCTGTTCAGGTTACGAACACTGATTAGATTTTTTGTTTGTTGCAATAGCATATGTAAACATGTACATTTGCAATTGCATATGCTGACTCTATTCTCCCAATTTTTGAATTTAAATGAATCTGTATTATTATAAACATGTACAACATTAATTTGAAAAGAATACGAGCTGAGTTTCTTGTCAGTTCTCATCTCGAAATCATTCCGAACTGACGGTAGATTTGACATATCATAAGAGTCTGTATTAGACCTACATGAATAAAGATGTTTTGAATTTTGAAAATGGTAGGTTAATCGTATTGTGTATTTTGTTACTATACTTCTTTATTTTTATAAATTACTAGCGATTTGCCCCGGCTTCGCACGGATGCCTTACAAGTTGCATTTCTCGGCATGTTCTCCATTAAGCAGTTCATGAAGGATATATCATATCATATCCGATTTATCACGATAGTTTCCAGGGGGAATCACGTAGGTCAACCCGACATGGTACATTGCTAGCAATAAGATCATCAGTCCCTATTACCAACAATCCTTACCCCCTTATATATAGAGTTTATATTCGACTACTTTGCAGGGGGTGATGTTGGGTCCCGCTGGAGTCGTTCACGGCCGCGGCCCGCTACCCGCACGCTGGGGGCAGCTGATGATGATGACTATGCTGATCTTATTAATGGTGAAATCATATTATATACTTCTACCATCTGACTGCCTCAGTGGTCTGGCAGTTGATAAACTGCCGGTTTAGGATTAGTGTGACGCGGGAATTTTATACAGGGTTACTGGTTAAGTGGACCTATTGACGTTAAAGGCGTATAGTTTACATAATTTCAAACAGATTTCACTATGAGACACCTATCCTAAATTCCGTTTTCGAGATATTCTTTACAAAAATTTCCCGATCTTCGGCTGTTAGCTTAGTTATTTTAAAATGTGTAAGTCTTATTATTATTATTTTATAATATTGGTTATTAAGGTGATAGAGCATCTTAATTTACATGTAAAATATCAAATAATCCTTATCACTTATGTTAGAATTCACATCATTATTGTAGAAAAAATCCGATATTTTAAAAATATATTAAAAGAAGGTAGTTTGTTTTTAGTACTAATGAAGTACCCAATGTAAAGATTATTACAAATATTGTAAATAGCGCCATCTAGTATTTATAGACCAACCTACTGCACTGACTTCAGTCTATAAATACGGGTCGGTAGTTGAATAATCCTCTTTGGTTGGGTGAGCCGCGGCATTCAGTCGACGAGTGCAGAGCGTGCCGGTTGTGTTTTGGATATTAAAGTGAATTGTATTAGGAATAGGTTCATCCCGATCTTAGTTGGGCCTGGGGGGAAGCTGCAAGTAGTGAAGGCGAGTGTTAATGCATTCTAAAAGAGCTCTTTAAACCTACACCCGTGTCACAAGTCACGGGCGCTACTTAGGGTTTCCCTTGCGGTAGCCGGCTTCAAAGCATCAGTCGTCCATCATAATTAGTGCTTCTTACACTTAGGGGTATGAAAAATAGATAGTAGTCGATTCTCAGACCTACTGAAAATGCATATAAAATTTTATAAAATCAGACAAGCCGTTTTGGAGGAGTATGGTAAATAACATTGTGAAACGAGAATGTTATATATGTTTAAGGTTATTACTTCCCTTGTCCAGGAGTTGGAGCCGGTGATGCAGAAGACGGGGACTCGCTAGGTAGTTCCTCGGAGAGTGAACTCCGGCTGACGAGCGCGAGACCCAGTGCAGCACCAGGTCGAGCGTCTGTTCTCAGCGACAACGAGTTCTAGAATGAACCGGGTTATCCGCAATATACCAAGGGGATACTGGTTGAGGTCTCGCGACCCCTTTACTCCGGCATCAATTCTGGGGCATAACCCCCAGCCCCCCATGCTTGAAAAAAACTGTAAATATCAAATTAAAAAATAGTAAAATCGTATATAATTTAATGTTAGTAATAAATAGAATATATAATAAGAAGGGCGTTAAAAACAAGAAAAAACAATGTAATTGTCAAAATTTTTTTCGGAATCAAAAGTTGCAATTTTTCCATCTGTCAGATTCTCTTCTATGTCAGTTTTAATTTGTAACTCTTCTTGATTTTCCGTTTAAACTTGAACTTGAATTGAATTTCTAAAATGTAAATATACATTTAAAACTGTAGGGTTGGCTACACTGTCTGCATCCCCAAGAGGGTACAGGTCGGGGCCTCAGGGCCCCTTTGGCCTGGAATCGACTCCGGTAGCAACAATCCCCGAGGGACTAGATTTAAGACCTTTTATATGGGCAGGAAATTTTCTAGATGATTTCTAGAATGATGTTATCCATCACTAAGTGTTGTTAGTTGAAATTAATAGACGGGTTTGCCAACCTAATATTTTTGTCTCATTTGAACGAGCTCAAAAATCTCTTACTTCGTTATTTCTATAGGTCTAATAAAATAAATTTTTATATTTGGTCACCTGTTCTTTGTTACCTGTCTAGATAGACATAGACAGAGAGAGGGCCCACTCGCGCTGCCAGTCCTTCGACTCGCGCACGAAAAACCGACAATCGAGGGAGCGCCGGGCAGCGCGAGTGGCAGCGCCAATGGCATGGGAAGTGTTTCCACTCGTGTTTATACTCTCGCGCTGCTCACTTCCCTGCCCACTCGGGCTGAGTGTAAATTGGGCATAACATTTTTGGTTGGTAATTTATTGTCGGCCAGATTAGAACTTGCGACTTTAATCCACATTTTGTTAGGCTAGATTCGAATTTACAACACTTGAATCTGCAAGTTGGAGTAAATAACATTTATTTGTATCTGAAATTACACTTACATGATGCAATTAACTACCCGTCACGAGACATGTTTTTCAGCGGCGTGGTGGAGGCGTCCATAGGGTCATTGATGGCTCCCAAAGTCAAAAAGAATTTATGGTCGAGCATGCTCACTAAAATGTGATGGCTGGCTCATCCGTCATACTCGTGAACGAGTGCTGCTTGTAGGGACTGGTCTGCTCTTATCACTACGACTGATTTAATCTTATTGTGTATTTATATTTGACCCAAAAAAAATTGTGCTGGTTGGTAGTTTGTATTCACACGTTTTGACTTGTAAATGTACACTTTATTATTTATAAGAGCAACACACAAGTTTCTTGCTCATTCTTCTTGTGATGAGACAGCTTTCCGAACGAGCGGGAAATAAAAAAAAATTACGACTATTCAAAAGTGCTTAAATTAAGTTTATTTGAATAAATGATTTCTATTCTATAATTAACATAGAAATAAAAGTCTTATAATAATTTTGATCAATTTATTCACACATCAGTTTACAAGCGTTCGATGTATTTTTGAGTTACAATAATTTTTTTTAGAAAAATAAATAATTCATTAATACAATAACTCTTTATATCTATCCCAAATTAATAATCCTTTATAAACATTAGGTAATCATAGTATATATATTACAATATTGACATTATTTCTTATCTATGTACACGAAATTTATAAAAATGTAAGTTTAAATTAAAAAAAAAACGTATAGAAGTGAATGGCTAAATCAATTTTAATAATACTCTCTCGTCTATTCACCATTTTCGATGTGTATGTTTTACATACATAGTTTTTTTTTTAAATACATAATATATATAAAAACAGCCAGACAGATACAAACAGTCATACTCATGGATATAAATGTTTGTACCGTACGAGGAATCGAACCCGCGACCATCGGTCGTAAAGCGGTGTGCTAGACCACCTAGGTCGTATATGTATGTCTACAGTAAATGAGATTTTTTTAATATTCACAATTTAGTTTTAAGTATACAATTAATTTTTATATTTAGTTAGTATTTATAAATATTACATTTGCTCCCGGTTTTTCTCGATTTGACTCCAATATAAATCGTTGCTAAATTAGAAATACAAACTAAGTTCTTAAAGTTACATACTGCTATATACAGAAAGAAATATACATATGCAATATTTATAGATTCGTTAAGTAATCATAAAATAAAATACAATAATCATTACATAGTATAAAACAAAGTCGCTGTCGCTGTCTGTCCGTCCCTATGTATGCTTAAATCTTTAAAACTACGCAACGGATTTTGAAACGGTTTATTTTAATAGATAGAGTGATTCAAGAGGAAGGTTTATATATATAATACATGTACACCCGTGCAAAGCAGGGGCGTGTAGCTAGTAAATATATTAAAAGCTATTTAAGTGTTTCAAATATGATGCGGTCATTATTTATATATATAATTAGTAAATCACATGATCTTACCACGTTTTATATTTATTGAGTTCCCGATATTTCGGCAGTGTTTCAACTGCCATGATCACGGTTGAACTAATCCATCGGGAACTCAAAAAAATAAAACGTGGTAAGATCCCAGTGATTTACTAATTATATGTATATACATGGTCCTAAAAGAGGTGATCTAGGAGCTGTGCCTGGGAGTGGCCTAGATCGTTAGCTAGATCGCTTTTTCTTTAGGGGAATCGTATTACTATTAGTAGTATTTTGTCTGATAACTTATCTACGCGCAAGGCACTCCCTACTACTATAGATATTCTCTATATTTTAGGGTCGTATATATACACTTTATATCTTTATATATAAAAATTACGTGTCACGTTGTTTGTCCGCGATGTACTCCTAAATTACTGAACCGATTGCAAATTTGATTTGCACATTGTGTGCAATTTGATCCAACTTGAAAGATAGGATAGCTTACATCTCAATTTATAGTCGCAATATTATTTTATTCAAGAACCTTAGCTACAGCAACGCGTGGCTGGGTCTACTAGTATGTATGTAGTAAGGATAAATGGGTAAAGGCCTAAGATGCACTGTAGTGATAGGGATATCCCTATCACCGCCCTAGGGCTGACTGATAACGCAGTGAAAGGGATATCCCTATCACCGCCCTAGGGCTGACTGATAGCGCAGTGAAAGGGATATCCCTATCACCGCCCTAGGCTGACCGGTAGAGCAGTGAAAGTGATATCCCTATCACCGTCCTAGGGCTGACTGATAGTGCAGTGAAAGGGATATCCCTATCACCGTCCTATCCTTACTCATACCGTATATATACTTCTTAGAATTCATAATTTAGAAACAGGTCAATAAACAAATAAAAAAATGCGTTTAGCAATACGGCCGCCTTATTGTATTTATATTTGAAGAAAGTTTAAGAGAATTTTTTTCTATGTTCTCTATAATGCAATTAAAAGTATATTCCATCTATCTATTTATCTATCTAAAGGTATAAAAATAGAAATCTTAACCTATAACTGAATATAAAGACGAATTGAGCAAATTTAGATGTAACGCGTGTATTCACGCATCAGTAGTACGCTTGCGAGCTGAATTTGGCACCGCTTAGGTACATCGGACTTTTATTTCATATATTTACATACAAACACTAACATATACTATATGATAGAGCATATTACATTATCATATATATGTAGTAAATAAAGATTTATCTAAATACCGTTATTTGCCATAAAATTATTCGTGTTTAGACCCGGTTAATAATTTAAATAATATATATTAAACACGAAAGTTTAAAAATATATTACAATGTAAAAAGTAGCAATATTAAATACTTGTTGTATAGTGCGTAAGTTTATAGAAAGATACAGGAACAATAACTAAAGACTTTTAAAATGTGACAAAACATGAAAATGTTATTTTGGTGTATGTACCGTATTTATATTCATATGCATGTAGTAAAAACGGTTATTTCAATATTACAAAAACACTTCCAATTTAATTTATACGTATAGATGAAATCTTTGTATTGGAATAAAATAGGTACATCAATAAGATTACAAATTGTTGCTAAATATGACGCTATATATTTGACTAGCTTTTGCCCGCAACTTCGCTCGCGTTACTTTATCCCCTTAGGGGTGGAATTTATCAAAATCCTTTCTTAGCGGATGCCTACGTCATAACATCTACCTGCATGCCACATTTCAGCCCGATCCGTCCAGTGGTTTGGGCTGTGCGTTGATAGATCACTATGTCAGTCACCTTTGAGTTATATATTTGATTATGTAATATGCCCTTAAGGAATAAACTTATCTATAGTACTGATAGGCAGAGATAGTTTTTTTTAATCTAAATACCAAGATTTAGGTAGCGAATTATTTATCTTTACCTAGTATAAAATAAAGTCACTTCCGTTGTCTATCCGCTTATATCTTTAAAACTACGCAATGGATTGTGAAGCAGTTTTTTTTAATAGATAGTTTTTTTTTTTTTTCGGACTACTCTAATGCTGTTGGCCGTAGCTGGCCTTTACAGCTTCACCGGACGTTAGGGTGCAGATGGCACTCCAAACCCGCGGAAGGACTTATGGAGCGGCTGAAGGCCAAATCCTGCCTGACGGATACGACTTTAGTCTGAGGGCACCACTAGGGGTTCGAAACTCGGCTCAGACCGTCGTAATTTCGATCCCCGTTTGAATTGGACGGGGGATCGATCGGAGAGGCGCCCGGAGGCGCTGGGGTGGAGCGCCCGGGCGCGCGCAGGCGCCCGGTTGAATGCGCGATATTGTGTGTTTGAGGTCGTCGTCTTCGCCGGCGAGGACGGTGTCGTGTGTGTGTGTAAAAGTGTGGTCGGGGTGGAACGGGTGGACCCTGTAGTTACCTGTAGTTATGGGGTCGTCGGGATCATTAATGGATAGTGTGGTTCAAGAGGAAGGTTTATATGTACTATACATGTACAAAAGCCTTATCTAGTAGCGAGTAATATATAAAAAATAAATTGTGATTGATTGAAATCATTACATAGTATAAGACAAAGTCACTGTCGCTGTCTGTCCGTCCTTATGTATGCTTATATCTTTGAAACTACGCAACGGATTGTGTAGCAGTTTTTTTTAATAGATAGAGCGATACAAGAGGAAGGTTTATATATATAATATGTACATCCGGGCGAAGCAGGGGTGAGTAACTAGTATTAAATAAACCGATAAACATTTCATTGTCAGGTGCTAAGACCTGTAGCACTGCGACCTGTATAGATCTATTGTGCTCGCCCTTATTCAAAGTTCGCTGTCTAGACCCGTCAGGGACAAGAATTGAAGGATATTCTTAGGAGCGATGGTTTTTATCTCCTTGAGAAAGAGTGTAAACTTTCCAAAGGAGATAATTTGTTTATGCATGAGTGGGCTACGACCACATAGGATGTGTAGTGGCGTTTCCTCTTTCCTCAGTTTGACAGAATCTGCAGATTTTTGTCGTCCATAGCCCTAGTTTAGCCATGAGTGAGGGTTTTTATCTCCTCAAGATATAGTGTAAACTTTCCAAAGGAGATAAAGTTATAGTTAGTTTTAAAAAAATATATTATTTATATCCCTATCACCGTCCTAGGGCTGACTGATAGTGCAGTGAAAGGGATATCCCTATCACCGTCCTATCCTTACTCATACCGTATATATACTTCTTAGAATTCATAATTTAGAAACAGGTCAATAAACAAATAAAAAAATGCGTTTAGCAATACGGCCGCCTTATTGTATTTATATTGAAGAAAGTTTAAGAAAATTTTTTTCTATGTTCTCTATAATGCAATTAAAAGTATATTCCATCTATCTATTTATCTATCTAAAGGTATAAAAATAGAAATCTTAACCTATAACTGAATATAAAGACGAATTGAGCAAATTTAGATGTAACGCGTGTATTCACGCATCAGTAGTAAGCTTGCGAGCTGAATTTGGCACCGCTTAGGTACATCGGACTTTTATTTCATATATTTACATACAAACACTAACATATACTATATTATAGAGCATATTACATTATCATATATATGTAGTAAATAAAGGTATTTATCTAAATACCGTTATTTGCCATAAAATTATTCGTGTTAAGACCCGGTTAATAATATAAATAATGTATATTAAACACGAAAGTTTAAAAATATATTACAATGTAAAAAGTAGCAATATTAAATACTTGTTGTATAGTGCGTAAGTTTATAGAAAGATACAGGAACAATAACTAAAGACTTTTAAAATGTGACAAAACATGAAAATGTTATTTTGGTGTATGTACCGTATTTATATTCATATGCATGTAGTAAAAACGGTTATTTCAATATTACAAAAACACTTCCAATTTAATTTATACGTATAGATGAAATCTTTGTATTGGAATAAAATAGGTACATCAATAAGATTACAAATTGTTGCTAAATATGACGCTATATATTTGACTAGCTTTTGCCCGCAACTTCGCTCGCGTTACTTTATCCCCTTAGGGGTGGAATTTATCAAAATCCTTTCTTAGCGGATGCCTACGTCATAACATCTACCTGCATGCCACATTTCAGCCCGATCCGTCCAGTGGTTTGGGCTGTGCGTTGATAGATCACTATGTCAGTCACCTTTGAGTTATATATTTGATTATGTAATATGCCCTTAAGGAATAAACTTATCTATAGTACTGATAGGCAGAGATAGTTTTTTTTAATCTAAATACCAAGATTTAGGTAGCGAATTATTTATCTTTACCTAGTATAAAATAAAGTCACTTCCGTTGTCTATCCGCTTATATCTTTAAAACTACGCAATGGATTGTGAAGCAGTTTTTTTTAATAGATAGTTTTTTTTTTTTTCGGACTACTCTAATGCTGTTGGCCGTAGCTGGCCTTTACAGCTTCACCGGACGTTAGGGTGCAGATGGCACTCCAAACCCGCGGAAGGACTTATGGAGCGGCTGAAGGCCAAATCCTGCCTGACGGATACGACTTTAGTCTGAGGGCACCACTAGGGGTTCGAAACTCGGCTCAGACCGTCGTAATTTCGATCCCCGTTTGAATTGGACGGGGGATCGATCGGAGAGGCGCCCGGAGGCGCTGGGGTGGAGCGCCCGGGCGCGCGCAGGCGCCCGGTTGAATGCGCGATATTGTGTGTTTGAGGTCGTCGTCTTCGCCGGCGAGGACGGTGTCGTGTGTATGTGTAAAAGTGTGGTCGGGGTGGAACGGGTGGACCCTGTAGTTACCTGTAGTTATGGGGTCGTCGGGGTCATTAATGGATAGTGTGGTTCAAGAGGAAGGTTTATATGTACTATACATGTACAAAAGCCTTATCTAGTAGCGAGTAATATATAAAAAATAAATTGTGATTGATTGAAATCATTACATAGTATAAGACAAAGTCACTGTCGCTGTCTGTCCGTCCTTATGTATGCTTATATCTTTGAAACTACGCAACGGATTGTGTAGCAGTTTTTTTAATAGATAGAGCGATACAAGAGGAAGGTTTATATATATAATATGTACATCCGGGCGAAGCAGGGGTGAGTAACTAGTATTAAATAAACCGATAAACATTTCATTGTCAGGTGCTAAGACCTGTAGCACTGCGACCTGTATAGATCTATTGTGCTCGCCCTTATTCAAAGTTCGCTGTCTAGACCCGTCAGGGACAAGAATTGAAGGATATTCTTAGGAGCGATGGTTTTTATCTCCTTGAGAAAGAGTGTAAACTTTCCAAAGGAGATAATTTGTTTATGCATGAGTGGGCTACGACCACATAGGATGTGTAGTGGCGTTTCCTCTTTCCTCAGTTTGACAGAATCTGCAGATTTTTGTCGTCCATAGCCCTAGTTTAGCCATGAGTGAGGGTTTTTATCTCCTCAAGATATAGTGTAAACTTTCCAAAGGAGATAAAGTTATAGTTAGTTTTAAAAAAATATATTATTTATTTAAATTTAAATAAACAATCTCTGCCGATCAGCTTCTTAATAATGAAGACTAAAAGTAAACAAGACTTAGAAATATTCATAACACAGATATTTGACGATATAACACAAGTGTACAAAGTAACGTTGGGTTAGTGACAACATTAGTAACGGTTAGTTATTTATTGATTATTAACCTACTAACAACTAGCATATTTTAGCACATAGTTTTATAAAGTATCATACATATATATAAATATACAAATTTTCAATATAGACATAAATTATGTTTGCCTTCAAAAAGAGTTTGATGTCGTTTCTTCTGTCGCCGGAACTAACAATTGTATCTGCATTAAACTTACTAACATGAGCTGTAGGTACTATATTCTATTATATATTATTATAATATATTAAACTAGCTGTGTAGTTAATAAGGTAACATTATTTACAATAGCATATTTAGTATAAAGCTTAGTTTTAGTTTGGTACGTAATATCTATTCGTTACTTTAGTTTAACTAGACGAGTATTTAAAAATAACGATTATTCGTTACTTTAGTAGATACATTTATATATTTAGACGACTATTTGAAAATAACGATAACAAATCACTATTTAGGATAATGTTTTTAAACTAAACTGTGACAATATTTATATATTAATTCTTAATTTAATTACAAAATAAATACTAATTAATTTACGATCTATAAAATTTTATGTACAGTAAAAATAATAAAATATGACAATTTTACAGTCCTGAATATTCTGCGCTGACGCTCCTGGACCACGCGTCGATGATAGAGATCCCTACAATGACTCAATCAGGGATGGATAGATATCCCTACAACGATTTCATCAGCAGTGGATAGAGATCCTTATGATACAATGACTTCATCAGGTCTGGATTGATATTTATACAATGATTTCATCAGGTCTGGACTGATACTCCTACAATGATTTCATCAAGGGTGGATAGAGGTCCTTACAATGACTTCATTAGGGGTGGATAGAGGTCCCTACACTAATTTCATCAGGGCTGGATAGAGATCCCTACAATAATTTCATCAGGGCTGAATAGAGATCCCTACAATAATTTCATCAGGGCTGAATAGAGATCCCTACACTAATTTCATCAGGGGTGGGTTAGTCTTATGATAAAAAAGCCAGGAGTTAGAATTCTTGCTTGGTGAAGGTTCAGAGGTCGTGCGATTGTGGACCGTCACTCGAGCTGGTGGTACTCCCGAGGGAGTCGTGCTGTTCAGCCGCGTGTCGACTCTCGTCGCACACCGCTATGAATTGTTCAGCGTATGCCCTGAAAATAATAAATAGCCCATAATAGAATAGCCCATCAGTGATGTCAAAGACACGGCCTGCGGGCTGCATCCGCTAGCGCTTTTGCAGACCGCTTTACTACGGACGATCGCAGGTTCGATTCCTCGCATGGTTTAAACATTTGTGTTATGAGTATGATTGTTTATATTGGCCTGAACAATATAAACCATAGGTTCCCAAACTTTTTTGTGTCGTAGACCCCTTGCCATATTTTTCGGTTTTCAGACATTCTTACCTGGTATATTTTTTGTAAATTTCTAATTGTTGTAAAGTTTAGTGTTAAAAACATAAAAACAACAAGATGGCCGCTGTCGTAGACCCTTTGCAGTTTGTCATAGACCCCTGGGGGTACATAGACCACTTTGAGAATCACTGATATAAACATTCATAGTTGTTTTTTACATATATAATATTTTTTTTATTAATTATCTTGGGATTAGACGCCGCTGTGATTAGGAATCAGTCCTCAAGAATAACAACTGTTACCTATGGACATACAAAATAATACCCTTCGTATTCAAGGGTAACAGTTAGGACTTTCTGTGGGGTAATTAATTGTTTACCATTCGCATTCTTATCAGTCTTACCTGTCGAGGCCCGTATAGGTCCGCTTGAGGTCAGCTTCGCTCATCCGCTCCCGCTCCGCTCGCCGCTTGCGGTGTATCCGCTCCAGCGAGCGGGTGAGCTGCGAGTCGCGCTCGCGTCCGCGCCCGCCCGCCCGCCGCCGCTCGTGCCTTGGAGAGCGCGGCGAGCGGCGCCGCCGGACGCGCTGTAACATGTCAAGATTTACCATTTTAAATTCGTACAAATATTTGTAATCAATAATATAGTTTGTATTGCTATGTATTTATAAAATATATATAAGTGTATCTGCCAGTTGTCTAGTATCGATAACACAAGCTCTGCTTATCTTGGGACTAGATGGCGCTGTGAGAATCGTCCAGGGTAATATCCCTGGATCCTGGATTATTATTTACAGAAAACTTCAACCAACGAGTACAACGAGAGAGAATAGTATTACTTGAATATAGATGTACAAAACGATTTTAATTTCATTTTGTACAGTCTCTCATGAGTACCTTTGTCTCGCCAAACAATTTACTTATTAAATCTGTCTGAAAAAATATTTAACTGTCGTATAAAACACTATGTAAAAATGATTATTATAAAATTTATGAATTTGTAAATGATAATAATGTTTTTGTAGAAAAAAACTTAAAATTAATAACACTGACAATATTACCTGATTGCACTAAGAATGAGTGAGTAGCGGTTTCCTTTGTTGATTATCGCATGCCTCTTACTTGTTATAGTGTAATTACTAATTAAAAATAACATACTCGTATATTTAAAGGAGCAACACACAAGTTTCTTGTGATGAGTCTGCATTCCGAATGAGTGGTGGAATAAAAAAATATGACTATTCAAAAGTGCTTGTAATGAGTTTATTTGAATAATGATGATTCTATCTCTATTTCTATTACTTAGTAATTTGCTCTGTCTTGCTCTGTCAGCTGTGTTTGGTTAGAAATGTTGGAAACGGCAATGGAGATTTGGGAAGATATCTTAATAAAAAATAACGACTAGTTATATTCCATAGCGCTGTTTACATTGAATACAGTCTAAGTAATTTGCTGATACTATATATTACTATAGATATATTTTTTTTAATAAAACCTTCCACTTAATATAATATCCCATTATCTATACATATAAATAAAATTGGAGTGTCTGTTTGTAATATTGAAATAACCGTTTTTTATTACACGCATATGAATATAAATACGATACATTCACCAAAAAAACACTTTATTAAATTTTTGTCCGTCTGTCTGTCGGTCTGTTTGTTCCGGCTAATCTCTGAAATGGCTGGACCGATTTTGATGGGATCTTTATTGGCAGGTAGCTGATGTAATAAGGAGTAACTTAGGCTACTTTTATTTTAGAAAAATAAAGTTAAATTCCACGCGGCCGCGGGTTATTTGGAAATACAAAGAATAACCTACCCCTTTTTCATCAGTAGAAATACACATAGATTGTATAATATACATATCTTTAAATAATACATACAGTGTCGTGTACAGGATAGTAGAGGGGCCCTGGGGGCCCGTGGGGCCCGGGGGGCCCGTGTTGCGCGAAGTGTGCTGGCTGCAGCGGCAGCGTCGCGTACCTCGGAGGCACCAACATGTTCACCGGCATTGGAACACGACCCAACTGCAACAAGCAAAAATGTTAAAAATTATTAAAAATGCTAAACATTCAGATTGTAATGGGTGAAAACTATGATTGTTACAGCCTATGCTGTAAATAATATAAATGATGTAATGGAGTAACTTGAAACAGTCATGCTCGTTATAAAATTCAAACTTGGTGGCGGGCCAGGTTAGTGTGCTCCCTCTAATACAGTTGGTATGCAATGATGGCTGGCTCATCCGTCATACTCGTGGACGTATGCTTGTGGGAACTGGTCTGTTCTGGGTTACGATTAAACAATTTTCTTTTGCAATAGCATATGCATATAACATATTATGTATTTATGTTGAAACTATTTCCAATCTCCTCTTGGCAATAGACAATCACGTGTGCATAGAGATGTGTCAACTCGAGTCAACTCGAGTTGCGGTGAATTCGAGTAAACTCGAGTTGAATTCTGCCAACTCAAGTTGGAAGAATTCAACTGGTAAATGAACGAATCAAGTGAAAGAGCGAGAGCATGATTCTGTCATCGAACCGACAATGACATGAAATTTTACGATCATTTCACTCGTTTTCGTCAATTTCAATCAATTTCGTCGTTTCAATATTGTTATGTTATCATTAAAATAATTATGCGCTCTATAAGTCCTTCCGCGGCTTTGAAGTGCCATTTCTACTCGCCCCCTACGGTTCGGTGAAGCTTTCAAGTCTAGCTGCGGCCAAAAACATTAGATTTGTTCGAAAAATTAAAAAAGAAAAAAAACAACTGTCTATTCCAGGTAACTCGAGTTAACTCGAGTTACCTGAATTTCAACTCGAGTTATGTTTATTACCAGTTATCACATCTCCACGTGTACACGATGCGTGCTTGGTACGTGTCATGAATATTGGGACGTTTCACTATGCCAGTATGTTTCTTGGTGTCTGTTCGTGAGTTCATTTCCTCCTAGACATATCCTCTATTTGAAATATTCACATATTCACTTGACGGCCTCAGTGATCTAGTAGTTTAGCACATCTTTATTTCCAACGGTCGCTGGTCCGATTCCTTGCACGGTACCAACATTTGAATTCATGAGTATGATTGTTGATGTGTCGGTCTGGGTGTTTTCTATGTATAATATCTATGTATTTGTATCAGTTGTCTAGTACCCATAATACAAGCTTTAGCTAGCTTAACTTGGGTCTAGATGACGCTGTGTGAATTGTCCTGAGATTATTATTATTATTTCTTGTAACATTTCTATTCATGAGTATGATTGTTTGTAGCGATCTGGATATTCTCAATTATAAAAAAATATTTCTATATATATATATCAGTTCTCTAGCACCTATAACACAAGTTCTTAGCTCGCGACTAGATGGCGCTGTGTGAATTGTCCTGAGATTATTATTATTATGTAGTATTAAGTTAGATAAAGGTTTTGAAGTTAGTGATTAACAGTAAAGTGAATATGTGAATTCATTTAGAGGATATGTCTAGGAGAAAATGACGCCGAGTAACATACTGGCATAGTGAATCGACTAGATGGCGCTGTGTGAATTGTCCTGAGATTATTATTATCTATATGACAGCTAATAACTTATATTCAACATCATTCTCCCGTCTCGATGTAAGTTCAGTTTGTAATAGAAATAGAAATAATCTTTACTCAAATAAACTCATTAGAAGCACTTTTGAAAAGTCATATTTTGATTCTACCACTCATTCTGAATGCAGATTCATCACAAGAAGAATGAGCAAGAAACTTGTGTGTTGCTCTTTTTAATAGATGTTTTTTTTATATAAATAATTACAGTATAACAAGTAAGAGGCATGCGATAATCAACATAGAAGTCGCTACGCACTCATTATTAATGTAATCAGATAATATTGTCAGTGCTATAGATTTAAAGATTTTCTATAAAAACATTATTATCGTTAACGAATTCTTCAATTTTATAGTAAGCTTTTTTGCAAAGGAACTGTTTTATTTGACATTTAAATCTTTTTTCTGGCAGATTTATAACAGACTCTGGTATTTTATTGTAAAACCTTACGCAATTGCCATAAAACGAATTACTAACTTTAGCCAAACGACATTTAGGTAAAATCAGTTTGTTATTGTTACGTAAGCTTTTATTAGTGCAATCACTAACTCTTTTGAAACTGTCTATATTCCTTCTGGCATAGATGATATTTTCATAAATGTATTTTCGTAGTTGACAACCTCCGCCTATGATGCTAATGCAATCTAGTTTGCTCGTATCTTATGAATACAGTTTATGTACTTGCTGTACAGAGCGACTTCGTCCGCGTGGAATTTAACTTTATTTTTGTAAAATAAAAGATTTTTTCTAAAGCCTAATAGGAGCGGAGCTGCAATGAAAAATATTGCAAAAGGAGAGGAAATGAAACGCAGACAAAGTTGAGCGGGTCAACTAGTGTATACATAGAAATAAAATTAGTGTCTGTTTGTAATATTGAACTAACTGTTTTTTACTACATGCATACGGTACATACACCAAAATAACATTTTTTGTCTGTCTGTCTGCTTGTTCCGGCTAATCTCTGAAATGGCTGGACCGATTTTGACGGGACTTTTATTGGCAGGTAGCTGATGTAATAAGGAGTAACTTAAACTACTTTTATTTTAGAAAAAGAAAGTTAAATTCTACGCGGACGAAGTCGCGGGTACAGCTAGTGATATATATAGTGTAGCATAAGATTTATTTTCGCGTCCTACAGCCACCAGCTCGGACCGGAATGCGGTTCACCTTTCCCTCTCAACTAATGCAACTCGCATATTCATGACTACATTCACAAATATTTGTTTACTAACAATGCTCGATTAGATAATGGGCTAGTTACAGAGTGAGTCGCATACAGACAAACTAAATTGACTATTTCCTATAAATGTATATATATGTAACTATTTTAAACCGATCGGGCTGAGACTTTCAACGCATAAAGCTACTATGACGTAGGCATCCCCTAAGAAAGGATTTTGATAAATTCCACCCCTAAGGGGATAAAATAGGAGATGAAAGTTTGTATAAATCTTCTTAGATTTTGTAGGCCCTAATTTTTTAAACACGCTAAACAAAAGTAAAGCCGTAAAAACTACACCTAATTAATAATAACACTACTATTCGAGCGAAGCCGAGGGCAAACGCTAGTTAATATTATAACCGCGAAAGTTTGCGAGTACGTATGGATATTTGTTACTCTTTCACGCAAAACTACTGAACGGATTTTGATGGAACTTTACAGTAATATAGCTTATCATCAGAATAACATAGGCTATGTGCTAAACTGGTCTAATTTAGCACTCAACCAAACGGTA
This sequence comes from Achroia grisella, assembly GCF_030625045.1. Taxonomy (NCBI): domain Eukaryota; kingdom Metazoa; phylum Arthropoda; class Insecta; order Lepidoptera; family Pyralidae; genus Achroia; species Achroia grisella. The sequence goes on along the minus strand of NW_026713018.1, from coordinate 613,106 downwards.
ACGCACGCAACAAGAAATATGAAGAGAAACGACAAAACGAGATAAAAGAGAAACCAAACACAAACATAGGCTATAAATATAAATTAACGCGAGCGAGGCCGCGAGCAAAAGCTAGTAAGCTATATTACTGTAAAGTTTCATCAAAATCAGTTCAGTAGTTTTTGCATGAAAGAGTAACAAACATGCATCTCTATCCATACAGACTCACAAACTTTCTCGTTTATAATATTAGTAAGAAATAAGATATATAAATATTAATGTATCTAAAACTAGAGCAGCAAATGTACAAGTGGTCACACGAAGATAATTCACAGCGGCATACCAACTCATCCAATGTAGTACTAAACCGCCTTGATACATTTACTGGCAACGTTTGGTATAAGTCACAAACGCCTGCAGTCATGTAGCGGCACAATTATAGGCGACAAGCGGGTAATATTTATTTTTTTTCCACACTTACATCTATTTTCACATGTCTTAGCCTAATACAAAAGTGCAGCAAACATTATTTTTTAAATTAATTGTAACTTATAATGAATAAAGTCTTCGTGAACTCATTCAGAGAACAAGAAAAATATAACAAAATGTACCCTAGAAATAACTGGATATTATATCAAGCAGAAAATTAGTAATTAATATAGGGAAACGAGCAGTTCTTCTGATTGTGAGTAGTTAGCGCCGTCTCTGAGTACCCGCAACACCAAATGAAATTGCAAATTAGTTGGTGCTCTTTTAAGAAACGGAAAGAGTTTAAAAGAGAAAAAATTTATATATAAAAATTACATGTCACGTCGTTTGTCCGCGATGGACTCCTAAAGTACTGAACCGATTGCAATTTTGATTTGCACATTGTGTGCAATTTGATCCAACTTGAGAGATAGGATAGCTTACATCTCAATTTATAGTCGCAATATTATTTTATTCAAGAACCTTAGCCACAGCAACTCGTGGCCGGATCTGCTATTTATTTATGTGTAATTGAAGTACCAACCTGCTAAACATACATACTGCTGTAATTGTGTGACGTGGTCGTGTGGAATGAGTAGTCATGCTCACTAAAATATGGTCGAGCGCAGTGATGGCTGGCTCATCCGTCATACTCGTGAACGAGTGCTGCTTGTAGGGACTGGTCTGCTCTTATCACTACGACTGATTTAATCTTATTGCATGATTATATTTGACCCAAAAAATTAGTGCTTGTTGTAGTTTGTATTCACACGTTGAAATGTAAACTTACAAGGATTATAAAAGATTTCTTGCTAAACAGCTTTCAACGAGTAAATTGTTATGACTATTCAAAAGTGCTTAAATTAAGTTTATTTGAATAAATGATTTTCTATTCTATTCCATTCTATTGTCGTATGGATTTTTTTCTAAATAAATTATATCTTTCACGTTGTAGACTTCTATAGGTAAAAGATTTTTTAAATCAAATTCAAATTCAAATTCAAAAATCATTTATCATGTAGGACATTTTAGCCGCTTATGAACGTCAAATTTTTACATTATAATTTTATTTTTTCCCTACCGCCCAGTTCGGTATATAGATCCAATTGAGAAGAACTGGCAAGAAACTCAATTGAATTACTTTTTTTTTTAAAGCCAGTTTATTTACAATGTATTTTTATATACATAGGTGTCTATGTCTAACATTAAATGAAAATCGGTTAGATACTCTTATTACGATTTTATACATTGCAAGTAATGTTACAAAATCTTCCTTTTAAACTTAAGCATATAATTGGTTCAAATATTTATTTATTAATTTAAGATTCCTCTAATAATGTCAGAGAGATATAACCATAATTTTCGAGTCTCAGTCATTTATAAATAATTTCGAGGATGGCCAAAAACTTTTTGGTTAGTTGTAAAAATTTATTAATAAAACATATCTAACTTGATTGTACTAAAATAAAACAGTCGTTTAATATTGACATATCAAAAATCAAGCGCAGAACCTTCACATTTAACAGAGCCGGCGATTTCGCTAGTTTCGCTCTATGGAAAAATCATTAATTTACATTCTTATGGCACCGAAAGCAAGAATTTATCAGTGCGTGGCGAAGACGCGCTGGAGAGATGCGCCCGCCGAGCGAGGTGCTCAGATAAACATCGGATTACTGCCGGATTATATCAACTCAATACTAGACTAGTGGAGCAGTGCTTCGAGTTAGGAATATTGTGTATTTTATGACGGCGATGGTCGCAGGTTCGATTCCTCGGTACAAACATTTGTGGTCTAGCGGTTTAGCTCATCGTTAGTTGATTTGGTGGTTAGGTTCTATTCCTCGCACGGTGCAAACATTTTTAATTCATGAGTATGATTGTTTCTATCGGTCCGGGTGCTTTCTATGTTTAATATGTATGTATTTATAAAAAAAAGATATCTATATATTTGTATCAGCTTTCTATGTTTAATATGTATTATATATTACAAAAAAAGTAATATCTATATATATATGTATCAGTTATATAACAACAAAATTATTTAATCTTTTAAACAACACGCAAGTTTTTGGTCTTTCTTCTTGTGATGAGATATATATATATATATATATATAGATAGATAGATAGAATATACTTTATTTGCAACGTACAGTAAAGAAGAGGCACCAACAATATAACAAAGGACACATGTATGACGATCTCGGTGGTCTTGTGGTCTAGATGGCGCTGCACGGCAGAAACATGAATTGATTGTTTGTATCTGGGTGTTTTCTGATATTATTATTATTATTATATTATATTATGTATCGTTACAGTAAGGCGGTCTTATTGCTAAAAGCATATATTATCTGTGTTAAAAGCTTTCCGAATGAGCGGTAGATCAAAAAAATGCGATGACTATTCAACAGTGCTTCAATGTAAGTTTATTTGAATAAATTATTTTCTATTCTATAGTAATTCTATTCAGAGATGATAACGTTGAGATGTCTAAGGATCTCTCTCGCCGTTCACTAACTCAGGAACTCACAACAACCTTGACGCAATCATCATCATCATCATCGCAGCTCGGAAGACGTCCACTGCTGGACATAGGCCTCCCCCAAAGATCCACGACGATCGGTCCTGCGCTGCTCGCATCGTTTTTTTTTTCATCATTCGCAAGGTGTGTAGTTTCTTTTCCTACTACTCTAATGCTCTAGCTAACCTTTACAGCTTCACCGGACAATAGACAGCGAGTGTAGTTGCACTCCAAACTCGCGGAAGGACTTATAGAGCGGCTGAAGGTCAACTCCCGCCTGACGGATACGACTTTAGTCTGAGGGCACCGCTAGGGGTTCGAACCTCGGCTTAGGCCGTCGTAATTTCGATCCCCGTTTGAATTGGACGGGGGGTCGATCGGAGGGGTAATGTGTAGTGGTGTGGGGACTATGTTACGACCTGTCACTACATAGATTTATTGCTATCATTATTGTTATTTATGACAATAACCTGTTTTTATTCTCTAAAACTAAATTGACAGATGTAAATTTAATAATTTCAAATAATGTTATCAGTTGCAATTTTTACGGTACTAAACTACAAACCAAAATTTTTTTACTTAAACTTAAATATTTCAAATAGATGTATGGTTCATGTAATTCTATTACTATATACCGTATGAAGGTCATTTATTTTATAAAAAAAAGCAGCCAGTCTTTGATTAAGTGAAATATTTGTATTATTAATTGAAATATTCATTGATGAGTCTTCAGGTTATTTTATTTAGGGGTTTGGGCCATTCTCAGGTGCTATGACCTGTAGCACTGCAACCTCATAGATCTATTGTGCTCGCCCTTTTTCAGAGTTCGCTACCTACACCCGTCAGGGACAAGAATTGAAGGTTATTCTTAGGAGCGATGGTTTTTCTCTGTCAGGATAGAGTGTATACTTTCCAAAGGAGATTTTAGTTACATGAGTGGGCTACAATCACATAGTATGTGTAGTATACTTTCCAAAGCAGATATTTCGTTTATGCATGAGTGGGCTACAATCACATAGTATGTGTAGTGGGGTTTCCTCTTCAACTTGGCAAAATCTGCAGATTGTTGTAAGTTTCGAGGTAATTGCTCTTCTACAGCGAGCATCATGAAGCCTTGATTGTTTGGCAATTTGTAAACATATTATTTCTAAAACACTAGTTATTGATCAACTAATATTACGAACTTGTGGCTTAACAATAGACATTATATATTTCAAACGGTGAACACGCGTTTATTGCACGCACGAGGCGCGACGCGTGACAGCACAAGTGTCACGATCTAAATTAGACTTAGAGATTACTGAATTAAAAACGACTTGAATGACGAGCGTGCATGGCAATAGTTGTTCATGCACGGGATTTTCATTTAATGTTAGACATAGACACCTATATAAATATCTATAAATTGTAAAAAAACCGGCTTTAAAAAAAAAATTCAATTGTGTTTCTTGCCAGTTCTTCTCAATTGGATCTATATACCGAACTGGACTTTATTAAAAAAATTATAATATAAAAAAATTTGACGTTCATAAGCGGCTAAAATGTCCTACATGAATAAATGAATTTTGAATTAGAATGTGAATTTGAATTTGACTTAAAAGAACAACACAGTGAAGAAACCGCTCATTAGATTTTAGTTTAATTTTATTTATTTATATGTATATATATGTATGTATGTATATTATATATATAGTGATTATTATGTAGTTATATGTAGGTATGTGTATATGATATGTAAATTATAATAACTAATTGTTACACTTATCAACACAGTCTATGACCAATATCCTAAGGTTGGCTGGAAGAAATCGCTATTTAGCGATAAGGTCGCTCATTGTTACCTCTATATTATAATTATGTTGTTTTTTTTTTCTTTTTATATTTGATGTACATATTAATTTATGTAATTATTCTTTCTGTGAGAGGAACAATAAAGTGTTCATTTCATTTCATTTTCATTTAATTTTATTACATCACTAGAGATGCTTCTTCTTTTTTAGGACTAAATGCGCGGCCGCAGATAGTTTCTAAGATTCAACGGACGATAATGATATTGATTCACTCCAAACCAGACTTATGCAGCGGATGAAGGCGAACTCCTGTCTGAGGGATGCGAAGAAAGAGGTGGACGAGTTATTATTTATATAATTATAGTATTGGATATATAATAATAATAATAGTAATAATTAATAAATTGTAACTGTATATATTTAATTATTAAAATTGTATAATATTTAAAACAATATGACATTTTTATATTCTTAAAATTCAAATTCAAAATTCAAAAAATCATTTATTCATGTAGGACATTTTAGGCGCTTATGAACGTCAAGTTTTTACATTATAATTCTTTTTCCCTACCGTCCAGTTCGGTATATACATAGAGCCAATTGAGAAGAACAGCCAAGAAAAAAAGAAAAATCTTTAATTGTATAATAAATTTTTTAATCAATAATTTATTGTAGCTTATCAAAGTATACCAATATTATAAAGCTGAAGAGTTCGTTTATTTGAACGCGCTAATCTCAGGAACTACGGGTACGAATTGAAAAATTCTTTTTATGTTGGGTAGTCTATTTATCGAGGAAGACTTTAAGCTATATAACATTACGCTACGACCAATAGGAGCGGAGCTGCAATGAAAAATATTACAAAAGGTAGGGAAATGAAACGCAGACGAAATCGCGCGGGTCAGATAGTTTCTAAGATAATGACTTAGTAATTAACTATTAAAATACGTACTTCAAACAACAAACCCGACCTTTCCCGACAAAAATCTCTCTTAATACGACATTGGGTGTAATTAAATTTCGACTTTTTCTACGTTTAAGATTTTAGCATTGTGTATTAAAAGTGTTTTGTGGGAAAACGGTTAAAAACGTAAGTGAATGTAGTTTAGTTTAGATAGTCACAAGGTCAGGGCTCATAAGCACAGCATTACGATGTAGTACACGTAAGGGGGTCGACCATCGTCTGTCAACTCTACTAACAATAGGGCTGCCAACCGCACTAAAAGGTCCTTACCAATTATAATAATATAAATAAATAATAATAGCATAGAATACTGATCTTGGATATAATCAAAATTTAATAATCTTACCCAAAGAGCAAGAGGAAAAAGTTTCAGCGTTCTAGCTCCAAAAATGACTAATATGCATTTTATTTTTCCTCCTTGAGGAATACTTCAACCCCTATTTCATGAAGTATAAAATTTTTATACATTTGAATGTCATATTTATTTATAATTAATCAATAGCCTAAAAAATAAATTTCAAACCTCTAGCTTTAAAAATAATGATGCTTTCATACAAGTTTTCATCACCCCTTTCAACCCCTTACAACCCTATTTTCGCATGAAAAAGTACTAGCAAGCTGCTTTGAAGCGGTTTTTTTTAATAGATAGAGTAATTGTATAGGAAGGTTTATATATATAATATATGTACACCCGTGTGAAGTCGGAGCGAGTAGCTAGTATAAAGAGAAGATGTCAGTTTATAGACACACAAGAGCAACACACAAGTTTCTTGCTCATTCTTCTTGTGATGTGTCTGCATTCCGAATGAGCAGTAGAATCAAAAAACTTGACCATTCAAAAGTGTTTATATTACGTTTATTTGAATAAAGATTATTTCTATTTCTACTTCTATTTCTACTTCTATTTCTACTTCTACTTCTGTTTCTATTTCCATTTCTATTTCTATAGATTTAGAGCAGCCCTAACAGCGACACGTACATAGCCCGGCCACTTGCGTGTTTGCTATTCTTAAGAATACAATGTCGACTATTAACCAGACTGTAATGCTCTTAATGTTATTCAACGGCCATCTTTATGTAGGTGCTTGTGAATGAATAAATATATGAATGAAAGTAAAATTTTGAGGACACGATAATTTTTTAAAGAATCTTAAACTTCAACACCACGGTAAGTAAAACTTGACGGCCCCGGTGGTCTAGCGATTTAGCACACCGCTTTACTTCCGGTGGCGGTTTGATTCCTCGTTCTGTGCAATCATTTGTATTAATGAGTATCATTGTTTATAATATTATAATAATCTCAGGACAATTCACACAGCGCCATCTAGACCCAAGTTGAGCTAGCTAAAGCTTTAACCGATTTTCATACGGTTACAAACACTGAGACATGAGAATAGAATAGAATAGAAAATCATTTATTCAAATAAACTTACATTGAAGCACTTTTGAATAGTCATTACATTTTTTTAATCTACCGCTCATTCGGAAAGCTGTCTCATCACAAAAAGAACGAGCAAGAAACTTGCGTATTGCTCTTTTAAATAATTTTATTATTACTTTACATTTTTAAGTTTAAGTGTGTGAATACAAACCACCAATTAGCATTAATTCAATTAAATACTCAAATAGAAATAATATTGTATATATAACTAACTGGTTAAACAATTAATAAGAGGAAATCAGTCATAGTGATTAGAGCGGACCAGTCCCTACAAGCAGCACCCGTTCACGAGTATGATGGATGTTACTCATGAGTCGCAGTACCGAGGACTAAGATGTTTTGTATATCACTCGGTAAAAGGTAAAATGTAAATTATTGTCCCTGTTTTAGAAATCTGAACCTAATCTTTGTATTTACATATTAGAAATTTGTCACAAAATATCCAAATATGCATATACCATTTTAGGAGCAACGACCGATCACAGTGATACTATGCTCATATATAAAATTCTCTAGATTTAATTTTATTGTGTTTTTATAAATTAGTGCTGGTTGGTAGTTTGTATTCACACGTTTCGACTTGTAAAATGTAAACTTACAAGGATTATTTAAAAGAGCAACACACAAGTTTCTTGCTCATTCTTCTTGTGATGAGACAGCTTTCCGAATGAGCGCTAGATTAAAAAAATGTAATGACTATTCAAAAGTGCTTCAATGTAAGTTTATTTGAATAAATGATTTTATATTCTATTCTATTCTATAACATGGGTATCACATGATGATGTGATACCATCATTATCGTAGCGCTGTACATGTATATATAGATAATGTTTACCACTCGCAGTCACCCCCTCCGATCGATCCCCCGTCCAATTCAAACGGGGATCGATATTACGACGGCCTGAGCCGAGGTTCGATGCTTCGAGCTTGTACATCAGAATAATATATACTTAGGCTAAATGTCACACGGGTAGAACCGCGTCCATAGCTAGTTGTATATATAAAAACTAGCTGTACCTGCGACTTCGTCCGCGTGGAATTTAACTTTATTTTTCTAAAATAAAAATAGCCTAAGTTACTCCTTATTACATCAGATACCTGCCAAAAAAAGTCCCGTCAAAATTGGTCCAGACATTTCAGAGATTAGCCGGAACAAACCGACAGACAGACAAAAATTGTTATTTTGGTGTATATACCGTATTTATATTCATATGCATGTAGTAATACGGTCATTTCAATATTACAAACAGATACTCCAATTGTATTTATATGTATAGATGATGTTTATAATGGTATTTGTAATGAATAAGAAATTCCCATAAGAAATATATATATTTACTAGTTGTACCCGCGACTTCGTCCGCGTAAAATAGTGACCTTGACCAAATAATGAAAAAAATATTTAATGACCTAACCCAATAAAAGTAATAAGAATAAAAGAAATAAGAGGTTGAAAGAGTTATGTATGGAAGTGTCGTCATTTTTAAAGATGAAACGATGAAACTTTTTCATTTGGCTTTTATTGGGTTAGGTCATTAAATATTTTTTTCATTATTTGGTCAAGGTCACTATTTCGCGGACGAAGTCGCGGGTACAGCTAGTATATATATTGTAAATAACAAATCATATTAGTTGGAGTTACAATACTAGCTCCATTTATCGGCCACCATGGAGAGTCTATGATTTATGCAGCCCACGATTGGAATAGAAATATAATGACATTGCTCGCTAGACGCTGACACGCAGACGTGTCTGGATTTAGGGTTCCGTAAATGGAGAAAACAGGGGGGAAGGGATTATTAGTAATGGGAACAGTAGCCCCAATGCTAATAATTTATCATGTTAGGTCGACCTCCACGCGGTCCCCCCCGGAAACCATCGTGGTTAATTCCTAGTGAATTCGTCACGATGGGCTAACTGGCCTAACTTCATGCTCATCCTATCATCCTCCACTGGTGCCCCGCCAGCGTAAACCGTTAGCGCAGGCGGGTGCACTATATCATTAACATCTATAAAAAAAAAAATGGAGAAAACACTGTTGTGTACTTTGTTTAGACGTAGTGGAGTAACTTGAAAGAGTCATGCTCGCTATAAAGTTCAAACTTGTGGCGGATTGGTGGGCCGCGTCGATGTGCTCCCTCTAATATGGTTGAGTGCAATGATGGTTGACTCATCCGTCATACTCGTGAACGGGTACTGCTTGTGGGGTTCTGTTCAGGTTACGAACACTGATTAGACTTCTTGCTTTACCTTTTATAAAACAAAGTCACTGTCTGTCCGTCCTTATGTATGCTTAAATCTTTAAAACTACGCAACAGATGTTGAATCGGTTTTTTTTAATAGATAGAGTGATTCAAGAGGCAGGTTTATATGTATAATACATGTACACAGGTGCGAAGCCGGGGCGAGTAGCTAGTCTGACTATAAAGTAACATAATCGTAAACTTATTGATAGTATCATTATATAGTATAAAATAAAGTCGCTGTCGCTGTCTGTCCGTCCCTATGTATGCTTAAATCTTTAAAACTATGCAACGGATTTTGAAGCGGTTCTTTTAGTAGATAGAGTGATTCAAGAGGAAGGTTTACATTATAATACATGTACACCTGTGCGAAGCCGGGGCGAGTAGCTAGTAATATATAAGATAATTCGTGTGTGTCAAATACATGGTAGTGTGTGAATCTTTTTTATTACTTTAACGTGTTTAAAATAATAATAATAATCTCAGGACAATTCACACAGCGCCATCTAGACCCAAGTAAAGCTAGCTAAAGCTTGTGTTATGGGTACTAGTGCTAATTGGTAGTTTGTATTCATACACTTAAACTTAAATTGTAAAGTAAGAATAAAATTATTTAAAAGAGCAACACGCAAGTTAAGTTTCTTGCGCGTTCTTCTTGTGATGAGACAGCTTTCCGAATGTGCGGAGATTAAAAAAATTTAATGACTATTCAAAAGTGCTTCAATGTAAGTTTATTTGAATAAATGATTTTCTATTCTATTCTATTCTACTAGATAATTGATACAAAAACATGGACATATATTTTTTTCGTAAATACATACATATTATACATAGAAATAAAAACGTTGTACCCCTTTTTACCAAAATTGCGCAAACGTATAAGTATGCAATTTTTAATATACTTATAATTTACTAGCTGTTCTGGAAAACGTTGTTTTGCCTTAAAATAAAAAAAAAATTAGGTGTGGACTACCCCTAACCTTTAGGGGGATGAAAAATAGATGTTGGCCGATTCTCAGACCTACTCAATACGCTCACAAAATTTCATGAGAATCGGTCAAGCCGTTTGGAGGAGTATGGGAACGAAAACTGTGACACGAGAATTTTATATATAAGATATTGAGAAAGAATGAACCTTAATAACCATGTACGGAATTTTTTTTTATTATCCAAAAAAAAACACATTCAAATCAATAAAAGCAAATCAATACAAATTAATACAAATGTTTTGTGTCAGGCGAGAATCGAACCTGCGACCGTTATTATTGAAGCGGTACGCCAAACCACTGGACCACCGGCGCCGTCGATTAATTCAAGATTATATAACAATATATCGTATAAAAGCAATCATATCAATACAAATGTTCAGGCAAGAATCGAACCTGCGACCGTTATTATTGAAGCGGTACGCCAAACCACTGGACCACCGGCGCCGTCGATCAATTCAAGATTATAAAGCAATGTATCGTTATAATACAGAACCATACCGTTTCAACCGAGACCCACTCATTGTCGGTTTGCCATGATTTGCGACTGGTTGCGTTCCCGCGCTGTGCTCTCCCCCTCCCCTCCTCCCCTGTTCCCCCGCCCCGCGACCACCAGCGCGTCTCGCGGTACACACTACACAGCATCCAGTTACTTTATCTATGCATATAAATAAAATTGGAGTGTCTGTTTGTAATATTGAAGTAACCGTTTTTTACTACACGCATATGAATATAAATGTATGTACCATACATATACACAAAATAATATTTTTACAATTTTTGCCTGTCTGTCTGTTTGTCCTGGCTAATCTCTGAAATGGCTGGATCGATTTTGACGGGACTTTTTTTGGCAGATAGCTTATGTGATAAGGAGTATCTTAGACTACTATTATTTTTAAAAATCTTTTATTTTAAATTCCACGCGGACGAAGTCGCGATAACAGCTAGTATTGAATAACATCCGACCATTACGTATAAATGGACACGATCTGGAAATTTAGTCCCTGGGCGACAGTGTTTCGCTTTGCATGTTTTTTAACAATGTTACAAAATTTTAATTTTAAATTCTACATATTTTCATTTTTTTTTTATTGTGTAGGGGAAAAACTTGCTTCCGGCTCGACTGATGGTGAGTGATTATAGCCGCCGCATGAACACCAGTGGAATACCTAATACTTAATTAGTAACTTAATAATTAATAACCTAATTCATCTGTGCTCGTAGATGTCTTTTACTCGTGAATGTTTATGACCTCGGTGGCCTACCGGTTTTGCATACCCTCTTGCTTCCGATGGTCGCGGGTTCGAATCTTTGCACTTGTATTAATGAATATATATTAGCTAAACGTTATTCAAAACTAATGTATTATTGTAACACTTGCAAGACTACTATAAAAAAATTCTCTAAATACTTATAGCACAAAAGCTATCTATCTAGTGGTCCGTCCGATGGTCGCGGGTTCGATTCCTCGCATGGTGCAAACATTTATATTCATGAGTGTGATTGTTTGTGTCTGTCTAGGTATTTTCTATGTATGACTTGTTTTGGTAGGTAGCTAATGTAATAAGGATTAACTTAGGTTTTTATTTTAGAAAAATAAAATAAAATTCCACGCGGACGAGGTCACGGGAACAGCTAGTAATAAATAAAATGTTTTTGTTGTTATATAGTTAAGTTTGATATTTCTATGTACATATATATAACTCAAAGGTGACATAGTGATCTATCAACGCACAGCCCAAACCACTGGACGGATCGGGCTGAAATTTGGCATGCAGGTAGATGTTATGACGTAGGCATCCGCTAAGAAAGGATTTTGATAAATTCCACCACTAAGGGGATAAAGTAACGCGAGCGAAGCCGCGGACAAAAGCTAGTTGAAATATAAACGTGTTGGCAATTAGCTGTAAGTTTATATTGTGTTAATTGAATGAATAAATAAATAAAGTACAATTAGTTTTTTTACTACCTATCATTAGTACATCATCATCATCGCAGCCCGGAAGACGTCCACTGCTGGACATAGGCCTCCCCCAAAGATCTCCACGACGATCGGTCCTGCGCTGCTCGCATCCAATGCCTTCCAGCGATCTTGACCAGATCGTCGGTCCACCTTGCTGGAGGCCTTCCCCCGCGTCTTCCGGTCCGCGGTCGCCACTCGAGGACTTTACTACCCCAACGGCCATCTATCCTACAAGCTGCCTCTGTGCTTGAAACTGTTTGTGTGTATATAGAGTAAATTTTGTAACAATCATTTATTTTTTATTTCATCTCTTAATTGAATTAATAATAATAACATGGGACAATTCACACAGCGCCATCTAGTCCTAAGTTAAGCAGAGCTTGTATTATGGGTACTAGACAACTGATATAATTAAACAGATACATTTTTTTAAATACAGACATAATATACATAAAAAACACCCAAACCGATACAAACAATCATACTCATAAATACAAATGTTTATACCGTGCGGGGAATCGAACCCGCGACCATTGGAAGTAAAGCAGTATTAAACCGCTAGGTCACCGGGGCCGTAATAAACCATTCAAATAAATATAAAAATATTTTGCAAATCATTTCTCCGCTATCTTCTCGACTATTACTGTCATATTAATGAACGTACAGACGTCAATGTATGATTAATATATACATCTATACATATAAATAAAATTGGAGTGTCTGTTTGTAATATTAAAATAACCGTCTTTTACTA